>NC_091855.1:38921220-39223219 GCF_037783145.1 Equus przewalskii
GGGATCATACAATATTTGTCTTTTTGTGTCTGGCTGATTTCCCTTAGCGTAATGTCCTCAAGGCTCATCCACATTGTACCATGTGTCAGACTTTCCTTCCTTTCTAAGGCTGAACAATATTCCATTGTATGGATAGACCACATTTTATTTATCCATTCATTTGTGGATGGATCCACCATTATTTTTAATGACTACGTGATATTGCATTGTGCTGTTGTATTTATTATAATATACTAAGGCTGTTTCGTTTATTTTTTTCCTACCTAAAACTACATATCTCCCAGTTTTTTTCCCTCTAAAATTGGAATCAAGCAAAGTTGGCCATTCATTCACTCCTTCAACCTCTGAGTATCTACTATGTGCCAGGTGCTGTACTAAGACTGGGAAAACTGAGTTGAAAAATATGCGTTCTTACTCTTCAAAAGGCCACAGCCTAGAGAGAAACAGATCAAGCAGCTGACCAGCATAACTCAGTGCCTGGAATGCAACGGGGAGTGTCCTGCGTCCTCCCTCAGTGTTATTTTCTTACTTTCTTTTAGAATTACAGGGGTGTTTGTATCTCCATCAAGGGCATAAACATAAGGTTGCATTTAGCCAAGTGCATTAGCCCAATCTACATTGCAACTCCAGAGCTGGCAGTCTGTCAGGAAACTGGTGTGGACCATGCAAAGCTATGACCCCGACACACCTTTGCAAAACAGCGCTATCAAATGTAGACAAGAATTGAATTCATCATTTGCAAAAGATCATTTCCTGCTGTTGTTACTGTCTGTGGCACTCCAGTGACATGCGCTAGCATGAAAAGCCCCATTTAATCGCACTAATGCATGCTTTTCATGGGCAAACCAAACCCATCCCATTGCATATGGGTTGAACTCAGCCATCACTTACCATAAGGAATAGCGCGAAATGCTAATGGAGATCCGCAGACCCTTGGAGTGGCTTGCTGAGTGATGGGCCTTCCTCTGAGGGAGTCGAGGATGGGATTCTGCTCAGATTCAGAAATGATGCTCTTGAACTCTTGATTTGAAGTTCAGAGGTTTCAGAGGATGCTAGGTGGGTTCCAAATACGAAGACTATCTACTCTGATGTCAAGAGCAAAACAGAGACCTTGAGAACAGCCCACAAGGCCGCTGGAGCAAGGAAAGAACTTTGGATGAAAAGAGAGGAAGGAACAGAGGGCACTTTCCTCCTCTGGGTCAACCTTCACTCCTCTGTCATGGTCTCTCCTTCCAGGTGGCGGCAGAATGACAGTCCTATTGGGAGAGGCGTTCTTCCTCACAATATCAGACAGGTCAAGGCTGCGGGAAGGGGTAGGCAGCTGGCTTTGGAGGAGAAGGGTTCTTGCTCTTTCTTCTCTCCCAGTGGAGGCTGCAGGGTCCAGAAGGCCCGCCAGGGAATTCTGACACAGGAGGTCTCTGTCTCTTTCTAGCCTTATCCCCAGTGGCCTGGAAGGGTGCTTTTGGCCTGTGTGTGGTCCAGGGCAGTGCTCTGGGTAAGAGGCCAGCTGAGCATTTGCAGCCTGAAGCCCTCGCTAGCAACAGAGCGTCCTCTCTTTGGTGCATCTCTGTAAAAGGGATTCAGACGACCAGTGTGTAGTGGGGACGCACCTGGTTAAGACAGGAGTGTCTGCAGCCTTCCACCTGCCAGCCTCAGTCTCCCTGCTCTGTCCTAGGCCTTCTAGAGGTCAGGCCGTGAAACGAGTGGAAAGAACTGCAGACCTGGGTGGCCCCCTAACAGACTGGGAAAGACACTTGATTCGGGAATGGGAGTGGGTTACCAGAAGGAGGAAACGTAGACCCGGGAAGTCAGGGGAAAAGCAGAGAACAGATCATATGCTGTGTGGAGCCGTAAGTGGAAGTGAGAGAGGCGAGAATCTTGGGGAGCAGCCGTGGGAGAGGTTGAAGGGCGAGAGCGGAGTGGAGAGGGAACAAGGCTTTTAAGATGTTTTGCTCTAGAGTGTGAACTGGATTTCCCTCAATGTTCTCTAGGACACTTTGCAAAAGACTTAAATTTGTTTTTGTTTATTTTTGGCTGTCAATCTGTTGTTTATTGAAGAGCCACACTAGGGGCTGGCCCTGTGGCTGAGTGGTTAACGTTCTGCCTGCTCTGCTTCAGCGGGCCTAGTTGAGTGGGTTCAGATTCCAGGCACAGACCTATACCACTCATTAGCCATGCTGTGGAGGCGTCCCACATACAAAGTAGAGGGAGATTGTCACAGATGTTAGCTTAGGGACAATCTTCCTTAAACAAAAAAAGAGGAAGATTGGCAGCAGATGTTAGCTCAGGGCAAATCTCCCTCACCAAAAAATAGGAAAAAGAAAAGGAAGAAAAAGCCACTCTGCAGAGACTGGACCTCTGGCCCACTTATATCTGGGTTACAGGTTCTTTAAGAACCAGCGTAGGCATAAGCACAAAGACATCAATATCTTTCCTTTCCTAGTAACTATGTGCCAGGAGCTCTTTTCTACTTTAATTCTCACAACAGCCCCTTTGAGGTAGGTAATATTATCTCCATCTTATAAATGAAAAAACTGAGCCTCAGAGAGGTAAAGTGACTAACCCAAGGTCACATAGCTTGGAAGTGCCCATATGTTCCTTAGTGTGGGAGTCATACTCTTACTGAGGATAACTATGTTTGACAGTTGGGTGGGGTCTGGTAGGAAGCCATTGGGGTCCTTCTCTAGGAAGAAGATCTTGAAAGAATGCAGATGAGAATCAAGGATTAAGGATCTCTGTTTCTCTTGGTTGGATTAATCAGGACATATGATTTAGTTGTCCCCTTGGTGGCCTAACTAGTTCACTGCTTTCTTTTCAACCTGATGCTCTGTCATTCCAAGCTGGAAGCCTTGGAGGCTGCGGGAGTATGGGGGAGGCGTGGGAGAGACGGAGTCAGAGACTGGCTCTCTGAAGATAATCGATTTCAATTTATGAATTAACTTCTTTAGCACTGCGAAATCTTTGAAACAAAGATGTCCCTGTGAAACATTTACACAGTCATACTCATGACCATCAGCACCACCAGCACTTATCAGGCGCCTTCCATCAGAATTCTGAGAATCTTCAGCCTTATTCATGAAAAACAGCAACCACAGCAACAACTAAACGCCTTCCACATGATGAGCTCCGTGCTGCTTTAACCCTCTCAAGTGACAAGCTGGGGGCATCTTGACGGCAGGAACCTAGTCGACCTGCTCCTCCATGTTGTTGGGCCTCCATTTGTGTCCTCACAAGGGGCCTCACAAATAGTACACCCTTGATGAAAGCTAATAGATTGAATTCCAGCTAAGAAACCTGAGGCTGAGGGAGGCGATGGGGCTTGACCAACGCCACGCTGCATGTTACTGCAGAGGTGGCAACAGAGCTCTGACTGCTAGGTGCCAACATAGAAATGGTCAAGGCAGCATCATGTCCAGAGCAGATAAAGAAACCACACCTCCTACATTTTCTTTTTTCCTCCTCCTTCTTCTTCTTCTTCTTTTTTTTTTTGGTGAGGAAGATTTGCCCTGAGCTAACATCTGTGCCAATCATCCTCTATTTTGTATGTGGGTCACCACCACAGCATGGCCACTGATGAGTGGTGTAGGTCTGCTCCCAGGAGCCAGACTAGGGCTGTGGAAGTAGAGTGTGCTGAACTTAACTACTAGGCCACGGGGCCGGCCCTTTTTTCTGCACTTCAAACTTAATTCTTATTTGGCTACTGACAAATTGAATGGGTGTTTTCTGATGTCAGAACCAGGTTATAAGCTCTCAGGACGCATTGTCAGGGCTCTCCACTTCCTGCAGATGGGTTAGCACGTAGCAGGAACCCCACACCCACCTACAGAATTATCTCAGTTCAGGCCTGGACTCAGACCGTCTTGGCTCAAGATCCTGGCTTTACCACTCATGGGTCCTGTGGACAAGCCGCTTAGACTGTCTAAACCTCAACTTGATCATCTGCAAAGTGGGGGGAATACCTCCTTTGTAGGGATTTAATGAAGCACCCAACACACTGTCATGTTGCAAACATTCAATAAAAGTTGGCTACTATTACTTGTATTGGTGTCATTCTTTTCCTTTGTAAAGATTGGCACTTGAGCTAACATCTGTTGCCAATCTCCTCCCTCTTTTTCCCCCCTTCTTCTACCTAAAGCCCCCAGTACATAGTTGCATATTTTAGCTGTGGGTCCTTCTAGTTGTGGCATGTGGGATGCCACCTCAACATGGCCTGATGAGGGGTGCCATGTCCGCACCCAGGATCCGAACCAGTGAAACCCTGGGCCACTGAAGTGGAGCATGTGAACCTAACCACTCAGCCACGGGGCCAGCCCCTGGTGTCATTGATATTATGATTTTCTATTTTAAAATGGGAAAATGTCTGAAAATTTCATTCTATATGCCTTTTCTTTCCTATTTAAAGATGACTCAAGGTCCATATCTTTTCACCTAACTAAATTCTTTTTTTTTTGCTGAGGACAATTCACCCTGATCTAACATATGTTGCTAGTCTTCCTCTTTTTGCTGAGGAAGATTTGCCCTGAGCTCACATCTGTACCAATCTCCCCTTATTTTGTATGTGGGTTGCCACCACAGCATGACTGCCAATAAGAGGTGTAGGTCCGAGCCCGGGAACTGAACCTGGGCTGCCAAAGCAGAACTTAGCCACTAGGCCACAGGGCCAGCCCCACGTCTAACTAAATTTTAAATTTGAGTGCAGTTGAATGTCACAGATCTCTTATCAATCTATTCTTAGTCTTGCCTTTAGGTTCAGTGCATCCCAAGATGAGCTTGTTGAAGTGCACCCTTCGGTTCCTTTAATTCATTCAACAACTCACTTCCCACTGTTTGCTGGGCGCTGCGCTGGGGCTGGGCATTCAGAGACAGAGGAGAACTGCCTGCAGCCAGCCGAGGGCTGCAGCCACGGAGGGTCACGGCCACCTGCTGGGCGCCCCAAGCTTAGCTCTCGGGGTGGGGCCTGCTTTCTCTTAGTACAAAGTTCTTTTATTTATGGTTATACAATCACTTTTTATTCACACCTCAGACAACAGGTCTAATGCTATGTATGCTGTTTCAGAACACAGAAAAAGGTGAAGAAGTTGCCGAACTTTTTTCCAGTTCTATTTAGAAATATTGTCATACATCACTGTGTAAGTTTAAGGAGCAGAGCGTGATGGTTTAACTTACGTATATTGTGAAATGGTTGCACAGAATTCTTTTTTATTGGACCGAGGACCTGTGTGTTTAGAAACACACGACTCGCCCGTTCCAAAGTGCCAGAGGGAAGGGGGAGAGGAAAGAGACGTGAGCAGCAGCGGTGAGGCGGTGGCCGTGGTGTGTGGGGTTCCTCCTCCTTCTCTAACCACGGCCGATTGCTGACCGTCTTCTCCTGCGGGACCCTGTGACACAAAGGGAACAGCCGAGAGCCTGGGGAACACACGGAAAAGCCGGCTTTCTCGGGGTCCTGCAAGACCTTCTCACTTTAAGAGCTGGAGGAAGAGAGGCGCTGTGATCTATACTGACACTTTTCATAATATGTAGAAGAAAAATGAAAATAACCAGCATTATTACGCTCCCACCATGACTGTGCTTTAATCACTTTATGCTTCACCCTGTTGTTTCCGACATTAACCCTCTAAATCTGGTGCTGTTGTGCCCATTTCTCAGATGAAGAAGCTGAGGCTTCGAGAGCTTACGTGGTTTAAGCTTGGAAGTGGTGGAGCCGGGATGTGAACCCCGGCCTTCTGGCCCTGCAGCCTGTGGCCCCCACATCTCCCAGGACCCTGAGTCAGTTTTCCCCAGTGGGGTCAGGGCTCAGCTGACTGGGTGACAGCTGGGTTATATGCCACAAAGGGTCCGCAGAAGGCCCAAGTGGCTCGTAAGCCCATTTGCTAAGAGGGAAGGACACAGTGTGGCTCTTCGCTCATCTTTGAGTGGACCACAGAGAAGACTTTGTTCTCATTCCCTTTGATCTCTGCACAGGCTAAGGGAAGGCGTGAGAGCCGCTGCACACTCTCTATGGTGGGAGAAGGGGTGGGAGGGTGAGAGTCCAAATCACGGGGCTGGACAATTCCCTGCTGCCCAGGGAGTCTGGGAAGGCCTCCCAGGGAAGGCGTTTGAATTCCCAACCCTTTTTCACAACCCCAGTGAACTGCATAAGGCTCGGTCCCGGCCTTTGCGACTGTGGAAGACAGATATTTTTAGATGTGAAGTTTCATACATAGCAGATTAAAATACAGAGTAAGACGATAAACATAGGCTATAGGACAGAGGTTACAGAGGAAGAGCTATGTGACTGTAACAGATAGAAAGCACTGAATCGTTTCTAGTGCTGAAAAGAGGTAGTGTGATCAGGAAATATTCCACAAACGTCAGGGCATTTGAGTTAGGGTTTGAAGGGATGAATAAGAGTTTGCCAAGCAAAGGATGGTACAGGAGGGATACCCTCCAAGCTGGCAGTGGCCTGAGCTGATGCTGCAGTGTGCTCTCTAATGCACTAAGATCCTACATTGCTTCATTCTCCTTTCCTTTCTTTTTAATCAGATACTTCTTTAAAACAGCCTGTGGAAGTTAAGGCAACTACATTGAAAATCCAAAATATCTCTTTCCTTAAGATCCCTACTTGGTCCTTGAAACAGAATCTCTTTTTAGGAACACAAAGAAGCCAATTCTAATCGGTTTAGAATTTTCAACGGCAGATGGGGAATGGAGATTAAAAAGTGGAAATTGAAATTTAAACAAGTCGGGCGTCTTCGGCACCGTCTTTCTCCTAAAGGCTTTGTTTCCTCAGATCGAGGCCACATCCTGTGCAAGTCTTCAAAGCTCCATATTAAGCATGGCGGGTGCAAAAGGCCGACGTGCGTGGCTGCTGGCGGCTCTGCTGACTGAAAACACTGCAGCTTGAGAGAGAGTTTCTGGGGATTAAGACCCTTGGTCCTGCTCATCGGAGTCCCCAGGACGTACTGGGAAGAGACGGCTGTGAAGGAGAATGACCTTCAGCCTTAGTAACACTGGAGAAGATGCTTGCTTTTAGGTCTGCCCACAGCACTATCTAGAACATTCCTTAGGCCTGGGTGGGAAGAAACGTCCTTTTGCTATCGGCATTTTGAGAGGCATTTCCTGTTGCTACTACTTAGCGTAAGGAACTCTCTGAGTCGAGCTACTGGGCCTGCCCCCAATTACCTCTGTGTCTCTTCTTCTTCCCCAGCACTGAGTGGAAGGCGCTAGAAGCCCTGCGGAAAGAGGTTTATAGACCCCTGCCCAGGTGATGAGGGAAGAGGCTACGGACGGGAGGGAGGACCAGCCTGAGCTCCCCCAGGGATTTCCACTTCTGGCTGGAGAACCGCACCTTCTGGAGATGTTCGGAACCTGAGGTCGAGGCTCGGGTTGCCCCTGGTTACTTGGCCGGGCTCCAGGCGGGCCGGAAGGGTAGTTCCGCCAAATGATCTTGGCATCGCTCAGTGTTTGCATAAAGACTGCCAGATCCCTTCGGTGCTTGATTATCACGTCAGCCCCTGGGCATCAGATGGCCTTGGCTCCTCTGGGAGACGGATGATGAGCACAAGAGGCCCATCTCAGCGGGGCGTGCTCTCTGGACCTGCCGCCGTGCTGCATCCTCAGGGACTAACAAAGGGCCCTTTATCCGACCTCCCCAACTCAAGGCCACTGAGCGTGGGTCCAAGCCAGCGTGGGGTTTCTGGCTGATTGTCCAGAAGACGGGGCTGCAGAAATCTCATTACTGCGGTTGTGTCCCTCCTGCGTGACCTTCCACCAGCGCAGCCACAGGTTGGCTCCCCATCTGTCTTCTCAGCTGAGAGAGGCCTCCTGGAGCCCTGCCTGCACTGGGGCTGCTCCTGGAGAGTTACAGCCCATTCACGAAAAATAACTCGCCGAGCTCCAACCCCTGATACCAGAAGGGTTGCTGCTGGTGGCTTTGGTACAGAAGGGGATGCTGAAAACATCTGATGTGTCTTTTAAGCCAAATTCCCCCTGGTGCGTGGAAATAGGTGAGGTTAGTCTTTCTGTAGAATGGCTCGCTTTCCCAGCACAGCCAGGTTGCTCACACACCTTTCCTGGGCTCGTCCCTAGTCTGGAATCCTTTCTCCACCTCCGTTCTCCTCTCCCCACATTTCCAATCTCTGCCCAAGGCCTTTCTTGTCAAACCCTGTGCGACTTCAGGCAAGGCTCCACCCCCGGAGGGTCAGTGAGGTTCATAACTCTTCTGTGATTCATTTTTCCTTGTCGGTAAATGGGTGTAATAACACACATACACTCCATGCCATTATTTCAAGTTTAATCGAGTTAATATACAGAAGAACCTGGAACGTGGCCTTCTGGATTGAGCACACATATTAGCTTCTCTCCCTTCTCACACCCACCCAGAGAGCAGTACATGGATGCACAGAGAGACATAAACCCACAGGATCCACGAGACGGTGGGGAGAAACCAGCAGCACGTGTGTGGGGGCCAGAGAGCGGATGGGGGGCGGGTGACCCTTTTTGCACACCCGAGGGAGTGCAATGCTCAGTCGCCAGTGGGGAGAGCCATGAACAGTGAGCCCTGTGTGTCTGCTGCAGAGCCCAGAGACCTCAGGAATCAGGGATGCCCCTCTGGAAGGGGCCGGCGACAAGAGTCGGGGAACTGAAAGTCTGTTTGAGGATGAAAGAACCATTTCTGAGACGGGGAGAGGGACTTCATGCAGTTTCTGAGAAAGACTGCAGTAGAGCCTCCACAGATCGGGGGACCATGGGGACCTCGTATGTAAAAGAGGAAGAAAGTGAGATGTTAGACGTGGAACTGGAGAGCCCCAGCCTTCTCCTCCCCAGGGCCCCGGGACTCGGACCTACCCTCCGGGTGGGAGTTTGAGAGACTATGTTCTGGGGAATCTGACCAGCTCCACAGAGACTTGAAGATACTGCCGTAGGGGATTCTGGGAGGACATTTTCTGGCCAGCTGGCCCTGGAACGGAGCTTCCGGCAGCTTTCTAGGGCACGGCCCTTCAGCGTGAGCACACAGCAGAACTTTGAGGAAGGAATACTCAAGGAAAAGCGGCAGCTGAGGAAGAGCCTGGTGTGAAAGGCTGACGCCGTCACCGTTGGAATTTGTGTCGCCTGTTCCTGTCACCTTGGCTTCTGCTGGGCAAGTGCACCTGGATCCCAAGGACGGAACGTTTCCAGCAGGGGTGCAGTGAGGGCTGCCCTGAGCGTGCAGCTGTGGCACCCAGCTGGCACCACAGACCTTCATCCAGGAGACCAGCGCTGGGTGCTTCTCCAAACATCGTCCACACAGAAGTTCTCGTTTCCTTCTAATCACAGAAGATGTATACAGACGATAAAAATCTCTCACAACCCCACCGCTGTTGACATTTGAGTGTGTGTCCTGTCAATCTTTTTCTTTGCATGTGTATATTTTCCTTTTAACTCATGTATGAATCACAATGTACTTACTATCCTAGAAACACTCTCAATTAGCAATATATCATTAATATTTTCCAGTGCCATTAAATAAATTAAATTCTCCTACAATTTGATTTCCTTTAATGGCAGCATGTTATTTCATGGTGGGAATGTCCTCTAATACACTTTTATAGCACTTTTTCAAAATTGCATTAAGTGATACAGGCTTAATGCCGGGCACTTGGAAAATAAAGACAATCACAAAGAGAAAAATAAAATTATTTGTAGGTCTACCAGCTAGTGATCCTGGCTAATACTTTAGTAGAAATAGATAGGTTAAAGACACAGGTAGTTTTTTAAAGATTGTATGCTATCGTATATACTGTTTTATGGCTCTTAAACCAACACATCACATTTTCTATAAAAATAATCTTTCACAGAATGATTTTAATGGTTGCATAGTATTCCACGTTACAGATGTACATAATTTGTCAGCCATTGCATGTCACATGCGATGAAATTGATTCCAAAATTTTACTATTATAAATTATGCCATTATAAACATCACTGAATATATATCTTTGGTTACGTTTCTGAATATTTCAAAAAGGAAAAGTTATTAGAAGATAAATTATTAGAAGATACATTTTCTGTCACTGCTGTAGCAAATTCCCACAAATTTAGCACCTTTAAACAACACAGATGGGGCCAGCCCAGTGGTGCAGCGGTTAAGTTCACACACTCCACTTTGGCGGCCCCGGGTTCACCGGTTCAGATCCCGGGTGCGGACATGGCACCTCCTGTCAAGCCATGCTGTGGTAGGCGTCGCACATATAAAGTAGAGGAAGATGGGCACGGATGTTAGCTCAGGGCCAGTCTTCCTCAGCTGAAAGAGGAGGATTGGCAGCAGATGTTAGCTCAGGGCTAATCTTCCTCAAAAAAAAATTTAAAAAAAAATTAAGGTTTTGGTAAAAATTGGCCTCCAAAAATGATATGACAATTTACAGTCTCCCCAACAGCACATGGAATGGTACATTCTCCCCCATATGCACCGATATTGAATGTCATCTTAAAAAAAATCCCCGCCAGTTGGAACAGCTGAAACACGGTATCTCACTGTTTGTCTATTTTTATTTCTTTGGTTACGTATGCAGACTTTTTTTCCCGAAAGATGATTGGTCATTTAGATTTCTCCTTTTGTAAACTGCCTGTTCATTTTCCTACGGGGGAGGGCATCACCTCTTAGAAAAGCTCTTTTTCTATTGAAGCTATTAGCTCTTTATTTATATCTATGATCGAGTGCATTTTATCGTGGTTAGAGGTTTGCTCTCTAACCTTATTCTGCTATCGGATATCTAGAATCTTAAAAACGTTCTGTGTAGATTCTATCAGTATTTTCTCTTATGGCTTCTTCCTTGGTTTTATGGATAATAACGGTTAACTAGATTTTCCTCACCCCTGGTTGCATAAATATTTACAGTGTTTTTCTAGTTTCCATTTATGCATTTAACTCTTTAGCCCATTCTAGAATTTATTTTAGTTACAGTGGGAAGTTGAGCATCATCCCACCTGCCATTTTTCCAGTCACTCTGGCCGTGGGCACGGAGCCTTCCAGTGTCATACCCTCTGCAGCACATGACTGGTCTATAGCCTTGTAATTTTTTTTTTAATCACAAAGGTGAGGCTTCTGCTGCCAAGATCTCGATGGCATTCTAACACAGGTGCTGCTGTCCTCCCGGCTTCTGGGGCCAGGAAGTGCAATCCACACAATAGAAACCAGGTGAAGCCTTCCAGACACACCGCCCATAAGAGGAGAATGAACGCTCTGTGCCAGCGCTGTGGAGCGCAGGCTGCTGTGGGACCATTAAGCTCTTTTTGGAAGCTTCCGGCTGTTTGTTTCCAGTCTCCATCCTTGTTGGGACAGCCGGGGGAGCGAGGCTGCTTTCTGTGAACGTTTGCGGGTGTGATTGTGGAGGAGCATACTACCTGGCGCACACAATACAGGCACAATAGCGAGATGCTGTTTCCCACGGTCATTGCCGTTGGTATTCACCGCGTCCACGCTACTGTGGCTCTGAGTATGACAGAGCAAAGGGAGGAAGGAGAGAGACCATCATGGGCCTAGATGTTGCCTATCACCCCTGCTCCTGCCCTGAGAGGTCCCTGCTCCCTTTGGGCCACCACCTCTGGTGCTGCAGCACACCCCTGGAGAAGATGCTTTTCCAGAAGCTCAGGCTTCTGTGCCTCCTTCCTTCAATTATCCATTCTGTGCATTTTTTTCAGAGAGATCTAATGGGGAGTAAGATGGAGAAGGTCCCTGGCTTCATGGAACTTAGAAGAATTCAGAGGGGGAATTAGACACTAAAAAAAGCAACACCTGGAAAACAAAGCCCTTTGTGATAAATGCAGTGGGGAATTCAAGTGGGATGCTGAGATGAACAAGCTGGGGCTTCTGCAGGTGGCAGGTCCAGGAGGGCCTCGTTCCCTCATTTATCTGATCCTGCCTGGCTGGTATCCGATGGCGAGTGCGTGGAGTCCTTGGAGTTCCTCAGACACAGCCAGGCCTTTCCTTTCTGGCCTCTGCCTGGAACTTTCCTCCCAGGCTCTAGACCTGGCTGCCTCGGGCTGAGTCGCAGTTCAGGCCTCAGCTTGGGTGTTCATTCCTGTAGGAAACCTCGCGGATAGCACGTTCTGCAGGAGGCTGCCCCTCTCTCTGGAGGGAGAGTTACCCTCCTTCCATCCTCAGTTTATTTCACTGGGGGAAGTTATCTCACTGAAGTTGTCTCTTGTGGTTATTTATTTACAGGGTAAGGTCTGTCTACCCACTGGGAACAGAAGGTCCATGTGGGCAAGGACTGTGTCTGTTTCGTTTACCACCATAACCTAAGCAACTAGCATAATGCCTGGTTCATAGGTGATGCGCAGTAAATATATGAGGAATGAATGAAAGAATGAATGGGAGTGTGAAAGGACTCCAGTGAGTCAAAAGAGGCCTAGAGCTTTGGAGCCGCCGGATGTAGGACTTGGATGTGTCTTAGGGCTGTGAGGAGTTGCCTCCCCATTCCCATCTTCTTCTGGAAGGGGCTTGCTACGGGACCGGGCCCAGGCTGCCGTCTTTGTGCCACATGAGATCACCCCCTTGTGGGAACTCCGTCCCATCTGTTGGGAGTTTGCAATCAGGAAGGGGAAATGCTGACTCCGTTAACCATTGAAAGCCCCGCCACGAGGCCGTGTGGATGGGGCTGGCGGCGCGCCCACGACATGCTAGCGGAGGGTGTCGGCTGAAGTCACAGGATCCAGAGGCCAGGAGAGGAAGGCCACCTGCAGAGAGAAGAAAGAAGCCACCGTCAGAGAGAAGCAGGGACGAGAAGCGGGTGGACGTGCAAGGTAAGAGGGCAGGCAGGCAAGTTCGAGGGAGAGAGGTAGAGGGGGAGAGAGGAGTGGCTGCCTGGCCTCTCTCTTGCCTTCTTGGCCACGGCGACAGGATGCCCCGTGAAGAAGAACACGCTTGGTGTTGAATCTTGGCTCCACCCCTTACTGGCTGTATGACTTTGGGCAAATTCCTTAACCTCTCCAAGAGTCCGTTTCCCCCTCTGTGAAACAGGATGAGTGTTCCTCGCAGAGACTCAGGAGGGTGATGCCACACGGGGTGGTGAAACCAGTGTCAGCCCCCACCCTTAGTCCTGCCTCTGCCTTGTGGGGTGCGCTGGAGAATACGGGCCCAGGGGGTTTGCTGTGAGCAGAGGCTGGTCCTGAGAGCCAAGGTACCACCTGGAAGGTCCCAGGACTCTGCTCCGAGGTGGCTGCACACAGCCCTGAAGTGGAGGCCGTTTACAGTGCCTGAAGGATGAACTTCCCCCCGCAGGCCTGCTGGGCTGTTGTCAGAGCCGCCCGCCAAGCCAGGAGCCTCGGCCCAGGCGCTGTGCCCTGTCCGCTCCCGGGATGGATCTCAGCCTCCGAACCACTCCCTGGGAACCCACTGATGCCCAGGTGCCCAGGCGCCCGTTGAACCAGGCCTTAATCCAGCCGCAGGGCCAGCCTGCTCCGTCTATCTGCCCCCTGGGGTCCACCTTCCTCTGGAAAATTCTGCACGACAGTTAAATATCCCTCCACTGTCCAGTGAGGGTACAGCCTCACCCAGCTTCCTCACCACGGAGAACACACTCTTATAAAAATTGAGAGAAGGGGGCAGGGAGGGGAAGAGAGGGAGAACGAATAGAAGGTGGAAACGCTGGGGCTGCAGCAGCCAGCGTGCTGCGTATTTTAAGGCATTTTAGGTCATTTTGCCTGGCTGGATGCAGAGTATGCATTGAGTCCTGTTGGCCCAGTCTGAGTCCAGCTGGATTGAACAGCCTGGTCTCTAGGGCCCTGTTCTTTATTCACTGGAGATCCTTGGGACAGGGGACACTTGGCTTCCTATATAGAATCAGACAGTTATGGAATCTAAGGGTTTCTTTTTTTTATTTTTACTTTTAAAGATTGGCACCTGAGCTAACAACCATTGCCAATCTTTTTTTCTTTTCTTTTTTTTTCTTTTATGCTTTATCTCTCCAAATGCCCCCAGTACATAGTTGTATATCTTAGTTGCAGGTTCTTCTAGTTGTGGCATGTGGGAGGGCGCCTCAGCGTGGCCTGACGAGCAGTGCCATGTCCGCACCCAGGATCCGAACCAGCAAAACCCTGGGTCACCACAGCGGAGCGCGTGAACTTAATCACTCAGCCATGGGGCCGGCCCTGAATCTCAGGGTTTCAAGAGAACTCACCAGCCTTCAAATGCAGGATCTTCCTCCAAGTCACGTGATACTTAAAGGTGAGTCACAATCACTGCCCAATCTGCTTTTTGATCTCCTCTAGGGACGGGGCGCTCACCACCCCTTAAGACAGCTCATTTGACAAAGACTACCTGTCAAGCTCCTTGGAAGGGTCTTTACATGGAACCAGAATCTCTCTCCCCAAAGCACAACTGCTTGGGTCCTTTCTCCTCCAGGTCCCCAATTCCCTGCTCCTTTAGCTGCTGGGTTCTGACATGGCACCAGGAATCTCTACCTGGCTCCTTCTCAGGGACATGCCCAGGTGGCTACTGCATCAGTCAGGGTGGGCTCCGCCCGGCTGCACCAACTGCTAACCTGGAAGCCTCAGTGTTTTACAGAAACAAAGGCTGATTTCACACATGTGCGACACATCTGGGTGGGAGGTGGGTCGGCAGCTCTTCTCTGTGTCATTTCACTGTGGGATTCAGGCTGACAGACGGCCCTCAGCCTGGGACTTTGCCAGTCCTTGTGACAGAGGGAAAAGGGAATAGGGTGGGCCCGTGTGATGGCTCTTGAAACTTCAGGAGTGGCTGATGCCAATTCTGCTCACATTTTATTGATCAAAGCAGGTCACACGGCTACACCTGAAATCAGCAGGATGAGGGAAGCATAACCCTCTCATCTTCCACGTCTCCAGTCCTCTAACAGGAAGAGAGTCAGAGCTGAGGACCCCCCACCCGTGAACGTTCTTATGGCATGGAGTTGAGTTGAACCAATTCTTTCTTCCTTCCAGTTCCGGTACCCTTGTGAATGCGGTCGAGGCGTGTGCTTCCATTTTGGGGAAGCCTCATCACTCTGTTGTACCCGTAGATGTAACTAAGCTCCCAATATGTCAGCTCCCATGCTGGAACTCTTCCCTCACTCTTACCCCCTGTATTCACCAATCTCCCACTTCAGTCTCCACCTTAAATGTTGCTTCCTCTGAGAAGCCCTGCTGGTCTCCTCGAAAGTTAGGTCCTCCCGTCATTTAGTGACATAACTCCCTGTAATTCTTCCCAGCACTCATCATCCATCTAATTCAGCCAGTGCCCAACAATTTTGGCTGCACCGAATATTCCTTAAGAACTGGCACAGTATCTGTCCTGTTCAGAGCTGTACCCTCAGTTCCTAGTATGAGGCCCAACGCATGAAGGCGCTCAATAAAATTTGGTGCAATGATCGAATGGCAAAAGCATACTTTTTTTCCACAGGATATAAAGTTTTCTGACTTCAAATTTCTGTCCCCAAACCCTGATATCCTCTCAGGTTTGATTTTCCTTCTGTATATTTCAGTCCCTTAAACTAGAAATCACACAGGCTTTGCAAGATGGGAAACACGTCGCACGCACAAACACACACACACACACACACACACACACACACACACTACAAAGTCTCTTCCAGTTTTTTTCTTTTACCGTATGCATAACTCCCCTGTGCATTTCTTTTATGAATTGGGCCCTTCCGTTTTATAGCCGGCACTATTTGCACTTACTGCAAAGCCATATTACGGCCACAGATTCTTTTTTTTTTTATAGTCTTGGAACATGGGCCCCTGGAGAAAGTCGCTTCACAGAACAACGGCCAGTAAACTGGGCTCATGCCTCGGTGACACTCTTCTCACCAGAGTACAGCAACTTCTGCTCTTACACATTGCCATCCTTCACCCTAACAAGCACAACCCAAAAAAAGTCCTCTGGTTTCTCGGCTTGTTAGGTCTATCATCTTTTTAATTAATAGTGTTTTTACGAAGCCGTCTGAACTGTGTCATTTCCATTATCAGAAACGCATTGCCATTAATGAATCATTTTCATTTCTGATCCTTGGTATCATGCTAGTTGATCTCCTGTTTCCATGCCTTCGAATGATAGCATCGTTTTCTGCCCACGATCAAATTTAATTTGGACTCTGATTATATTATGCTGTTGCGACTGAAGTGTCAATTTTTGTCAGGCAATTAGGAGCTATAACCTGTGAAGTTAAGTTTGATAGGCATTGTAATTGGATTGTTACAGTAATAGCCTGGAACGTTCCTTTTGCTCCTGCTTCTTTGATTCTTGACGCATACTCCCGTCGTGAGAACAAAGACATTGGGTTTTTATACAACCTCAGGACGTTTGAGACAACAAGATTGCAAGTTGAAGTTTTTGCGGCAGAGTGTGCGTCCATCTGACTCAAAGTGTGGGACGCTGAAAGTTTGTGGGATTCAGAAAAATCAGAACAAAGGGAAACTATCGCGGAGAGCACCGTGTAAGGAGAAGTTACAGGCCTCAGACATGAGCTTCAAGATTCCTGATTAAGTACAAGTAAAGAAGAACCCCAACTGGCTTAGAATCTCCTGTTCCTTCTTCCCTCCTCCACTCCCTCCCTCCGTTCCTTCCTCTTGTCCTTCTCTCTCCTTCCCCCCTCCCTCTCTCTCTTCCTTTCTCTCTCCTCCCCTCCTTCTTGCCTCCCTCTCTCTTTCTTTCCTCTCCCTCATTTCTGGTTTTTCATCCAGGCGCTGGGCTAAATCCATTGTATGTCGTCCTGAAAAAGAGAAGCCCTCCTTGCTTGTGTTGCTCACAGAGTAATAGTGGAGAAACGGAGACAGATAAGGACAGAAGGATGTGAGCAGGTCCTCACAGAGAACACCTGGGTGCATCACAAAAGCCTGGGCCTTGCTAAAAGCGTGGGATTTTGCCGCAAGGGAGGGCGGAGGGCAGTCCAGCCCGTGGGAAGAGCACGTGGGTGGGCCAGATAACAAGGGAGAGGCGTCTGGATTTTATCCCGGGAGCCCATGCATGTTGAAGGTGGATGCGATGATTTTGGAGAGTGGCCTGGGTGACTTCAATGGCGTCTTTATCAGTCCTGTACCATGGCCCCCTAAAACTCTTTCCCTCACTGCAACCTGACTACTCTTTACAAATGCAAATCTGAGCTCGGAGTGAGCCCACTGTTTACAGCCCTTCAGGGGGCCCCCACTGCTCTTAAGTGGAGACAGAACTCTTCAACAGCCCCGCAGAAGGCCGACTGGATCAGTTATCCTCCAGCCAGGGCCCTTTGGGAGAGTAAGGCAAGGGGAGGGGTGGTTTATTACTAATTCCACCTCTAGACGACAAACGTCATTGAGGACTATCCTAGGCAAACCAGGAGGAAGGGGCGTGTACCTCTAAGGCCCGTGCTGCAAGGTCTGGCATCCTTCTCCAGTCTCTTCTCAGTTCTGCCCCTCCCTGGCTTTCTGCAGGCAAGGCCGCTGGCCTTTCAGCTCCTCCTGCTCCTCCAGCTTACTCTTGGTACAGAGCCTTTGCACATGCTGTTCCCACTGTCTGAATCTTGGCCCTGTTGCCTCCCACTTATGCCCAGGTTTTCTTGCCAGCTGGCCTCCAGTGAGGACAGTCAATGGAAGGCACCAAAAGAAGACGGATGGTTAAGAGGGGAGTTTAGATATCTCTTCCCCCTACTTCCATCTTGGCACGTCTGCAGAGCTCTCCTCTGCAACTTGCCTCTGAGTTGGTGTCCTCCTCCCCGAAAGGTTGCCTCCATTTTTCTGGCCTCGTCCCTTCCATCCTGGGGTGCTAACAGTTCCCTGCTGCTCATCTCTGGGCGCTGCACCATCTCTCGTCTGTTCTCACCGCCCTCGACTCTGTTCATCAGGAGTTTCTTTGTTTGAATCATCAGTGGTGAATTCTGTTTCTTGCTGGGACCCTGATGGCTGAGGCACCTAAAACAAACCGTCCCAGGAAGAGAGAGGCTGGACCAGCTCCCCGCACCTGCAGGAGCTTGCAGAGGAGCAGATGTCGGCTCTGAATATAAGACAGATGTCGGCAGGTGGAGAAGCCAGTGAGAGGGACTTCCAGGCAGAGAGAACGGCACATGCCTGTGGGCAGGGGCAAGAAGGAGCTTGCTTGTGGGCTGGTGAGCTGCCCAGGGCTTCCTTCCTTCCCTCCATCCTTCTCTCTCTCTCTCTCCCTCCCTCCCCTTCATCTCTTTCTATTTTTTCTTCTCTTTCTTTTTCTTCTCCTTCCTCTCCTCCTCCTGCTCCTCCTTCTTTTCCTTCCTTCCTTCAACAAATGTTCACAGAGCCTCCATCCTGCGTCAGGCGCTGTTCTAGTCACTGTATCAACAGCAGTGAACAAACAGCGGAATTCTCTGCCCTCATGGATGTTCCATTCCAGGGGGGAAGAGCGGTAACTAACGAATCCACCTATTTATAATATGGCAAGTGGTCATGAGAGCCGCAGAGAAAAATAGAGCAGGGCAAAGAGAAGCACGAGCATGGAGTGTGTGTTTGGAGATGATATTTTATTAGGGGCTTTGTTAGGCAGATGCTTGCTTGGTGTGTTCAAGAACAGCAGAGAAGCCAGGGTGGCTGGAGCAGGGAGGGCGAAGGGCAGAGCGGAAGGGGATGGTGTCGCTGAGGTTGAAGGGCCAGACCACTCCGGGCTTGGAGGCTGCTGTAATTATTTGGCATTTACTCTGGGAAGGCAGGCTGGCAGGAGAGGAATGACATCACCTGGCTGCTGAATGGAATTAGTCAGCCTGGCAAGGGTGGAGGAGGGCCATGAGGTAGGGTGTGGCTGCAATGGTCCAGGGGACTGAGGTTGGTGACCAGGAAAAGGCAGCAGCAGAGGAGAGGCAAGAGGGGGTGGCGTTCAAGATACTTGTTGAAGATAGAGCCAAAGGCTTCACCAAGCGATCACGCGGGAACATGGGGGGCAAAACGAGATACGTGGAAGATGACACCAAGGCTTCTGTCTTTAGAGCTGCCACCGACTGAGATGGAAAGACTGAACAAGGCTTTGTTTCATTTTATTTTTTGGGGGCTGTTGGGGATTGGGAGTTCTGTTTTTTTCGTATTAAATTTGAGCTTCCTCTTCTGTATCCTAGTGATGATATTGACGAGGTAGCTGGATTTAAGATCTGGAGTAATGGGAGACAGGAATTTAGGAGTCAACCCTGTAGAGATAGTATCTAAGGTCATGGGACAGGAGGAGACCACCTCCAGAATCCAATCCAGTATCACAATCCAGTATCCAATCCAGTATCACAATCCAGTGTCCAATCCAGTATCACAATCCAGAATCCAATCCAGTATCACAATCCAATGTCCTCTCCAGTATACAGTACAATACAGTGTACACTACAACGCAATCTGGTGTACAATATGTATCCAGAAAGAGTATAAAATGGGGAAGAAGTAGGTCCTAAAATGGTTCAGTGTAGCTTGAGTGCAGTTTGCCTGGGGACAGCCCACAATGATGTGTCTCTCCTCTGGACCCTGATTTCTCCGATGTTCTGCACCATCGACTGTGGCCCTTGTTAAAAACTGTGTTGTTTGTTATCTATTTCCTGGTATCGTCCTGCATGCCCAGTGCCTAGCACAGAGCCCTGCGTGCAGTAGATGCTCAATTATTGAATGAATCAACCACGAGTCGAATAAATGGATGAAGTACTTCTTGACTTCCCAATGTCATTGTAAGCAATTTAAGGGCCAGGGAAAAGTCATGTTCTGGGAGCTTGCGCCCCAGTTAGGGAGCATGATATAGTGGGAAGACAGATCTAGCGTCAATCCCATCGCTGCTAGTTTTGGGCTGTGTCACCTTGGGCAGGTCAGGTCACCTCTCTGAGCTTCAGTTTCTCTGTTTGTAAAACAAGAACTGTTGTAAAGGCTCAAAGGAGGCAGCGGGCCACCTTGCTGAGCACACAGTGGTGGCTCCCCGTGTTCTCATTCTTTCTTCTGCCCCTGCCCCTGTCCTCCAGTGTCAGATGGGATTGGGCACAGAGTGAGCAGACAATTATAGGCGTTCCTCAGAGATATTGTGGGTTTGCTTCCAGATCTCTGCAATAAAGCAAATATCACAGTAAAGAGAGTCACATGAATTTTTTGGTTTCCCAGTGCATATAAAAGTTATGTCTGGGCCTGCCTGGTGGCTCAGCGGTTAAGTTCACACGTTCTGCTTCGGTGGCCAGGGGTTCACCAGTTCAGATCCCTGGTGCAGACCTACGTTCCGTTTGTCAAGCCATGCTGTGGCAGGTGTCCCACATATAAAGTAGAGGAAGATGGGCATGGATGTTAGCTCAGGGCCGGTCTTCCTCAGCAAAAAGAGGAGGATTGGCGGCAGATGTTAGCTCAGGGCTAATCTTCCTCAAAAAAAAAAGTTGTGTTTACCCTTTACTGCAGTCTATTCAGAGTGCAATAGTGTGATGTCTAAAAATACAATGTACATACCTAATTAAAAATACTTTGTTGCTAAAAAATGCTAACCATCATCTGAGACTTCGTAGAGTCATAATGTTTTCGCTGGTGGAGGGTCTTGTGAAAAACACAGTATCTTGGAAGGACAATAAAACAAGGTAAGCCTGTAACAATAGTTAACTATACATTATATGTTAATAATAATAAGGTCTCAAGTTTTATCCAATAATTTATATTCTCAAAAGCTCTTTCGTATCTGTTGATGGCCCTTGGTGACCCAGTGATGGGGTCACTCGGACAGGTGATAGCTACTGATTTTCCTCATGAGGAGAGGGCCTCAAATAGGGAGGTGACATCACCACAGCTGGTGCATGACGAAGGGGGTACCAAAACCTGTCCTGGTGCACAGATTCGCAAGCCGCTCCTCCCTCAGTGTCCTGACCCCGTCAGGTGGATCTTCAATAAAGCATAAAGATTATGAAGAGCAGAGCAAAGGCCTTGGCTGAGCTCTGGGGACCCAGGCGTGAAGCATGCCTGCCTCAGGGAGTTGAGATGATGAAGCCCCTCTGGGAGAGGTCAGCAAGAGGGATGGCAGGGGGAGAACCGCTCGGTGGGGCTGGTTTGCAAATCTGTACAGTGGCTTCTTTCCAGCCTATTTTGCTTGTGATTATTCCCTGAGCCAATAACGCCCTCCCCCATCACCCAAATCTCGAAGGCAACTCTACTCAGCCTTTGAGGTCTAGTTTAGATGCCGTCCCCTCCAGGAAGCCTGCCTTCATGCCTCCGATCCTCCTCCAATTTAGAGAAACTTCGCCCTCTGAAACTGCAGGGCATCGTAGGCCTCCTTCTGTGTTGCTGGTCATTCTTTCCCCAAATTAGACATACATGAGGATGCACAGCATCACCTCTGCAGACGGCAAGCCCCTCAAGGGCAGAAACTGTGCCGGGTCCACCCCTGCATCCTGAGTCAGCCTGGCCTGTGAGGGAGCCCCCACATCCCACAGGGTCGATGAGTGATGCCCAGGAGGGGGTGGAGGAGGCACAGGGCTAAGTCAGGAGCTGCGTAGGGCAGGGGCTGACCGGCAATTCAGGAGAGGATGGTGGGAGATGACGCAAGACCATCAAGGCAGCTGCTGGTCCGCACGCCGACGCAGGGGCCACCGAGGCACCCACCATTAGCTCCATTTCACCCAGGAGGAAACTGAATCTGCGAGAGATGAAGTAGCCTGCCCCAATCACGGGGCCAGGAAGGGGCAAAGCCAGGAGAGTTTATGTCTCCTGACGCTGCTTGTTCTGCTCGGTGGAAATTGCTTTGAAGCACATGGTGGGGGGGCACAGCTCCTGATGCTGCGGCCCCAGCCCTGAAGCCCAAGGCGGCCCCGTAAACTCCGCCTTCCCAGAGGAGCACGTGCCTGGAGCCGGGCTGGGGGTCAGCTCGTTCAGCATGTCCACTTACCAGCAGGTCAACTGGTGGGGCTTGACACAGTTAACCCAGGTTAACTCTCCTGCACACTGCCGGGCATGCGGTTGGTCCCCAGTCAGAGTGAGTCATCGTCGTGTCTGTAGCCTGTTTCTACTGTTGTAGAGCTCTGAGCAGGCCCTGTCTCTCTGGGCCTCAGTTTCCCCATCTGATCACTCAGGCCACCTCCAGAATTCCATTCAGTGCTTCCTCCACCCGGCTTTCCCTCTCCTGGCTGGGCCACAGGCAAGAGGCAACCGGCAGCGTCAAGACAGTCTACAGTTCCTGACATGAGATTCTTGGGGTCGGGCCTCAAGCTCTCAACATTGGAGGATGCAAAAGAAGATGGGGGTGAAATGGCGGTAATCTCTGGGAAGCTGACCGGGCTGTAGAGACGGGACAGGATGGCAGGTGAGGAGCTGCCCCCGAACAAGGAGTGGCCGTGGCAATCGAATGCATGGGCTGGGGGTGAGGCGGCCAGAGGGCTGAACCCTGGCCAGACCATACACTAACCGCTGGCCCTTGCACAAACAGTTTGACCTCGATTTTTCTCATCTGTACAATGGAGACATAGTAGCATCTACCTCATATTATGGGCGAGGATTAAATGAGATAATACGAAGTGCCTACTTAGCACTGAACACGGGCCATGCCAGCTCCTATTATTGTTGCTGACCACCATAGCTGGGAGGAGGCAGGATTCTTGCCCCAGGCTTGGTCCATATTTAGTCCCTCGCCCCCTTCCTTCCCCAGTGACATGCACTTAGCCTTGCAGGTGCTGGGGATGCGCTCCTGAAGAAGCTGAATGAGAAAACCCAGGCGTGCGTTCAAGGGGCTCACTGTCTCCCTGCGGGTCCACCACAGCACGCTGTGTTGCAAGCAGGGGCAATATTCATTTTACCGCCTACCACCGGCAAGGTGGGATCAGGGAAGGCTTCCCAGAGGAGGTGACACAGGAGCCGGGTCTTGTAGGGAGAGAAGGGAAGGCAAACAGTTTCATGCAGGAACCTAAGGCGTCAGAGAACACGGGGAAGGATGAGCAGGAGAGAGGGATGGCTGGCTGGCTGAGTTTTCCTGCTAGGCTTAAACCCGGGCTTGGCAATCCACAGCCTGTAGTCAGATCCAGCCTGTGGCTGGCTTGTGAGCTAAGGATGAGTTTTACAAGGAACATTTGCAATTGATTTGAGGATGGAAAACACTAACTGTGCATGTCAGTTAAAGAAAATGTTATCTGAAAGAAAAGAATTCCATTCTTATGTGTAGACTTGCACTACCAAAAATTATACTCAATTATTATATTTTTAATTTCATCCATAACATTTGGAGGAAAATATTTTTTCTCTCTTGTTATATAAATACTTACATGTTATCTTTGATTTTGCCTCCTGGTCTGCGAGACCTAACGTATTTACTACCCGGCTTTGTACAGAAAACGTTTAAACCCTGGGGAGAGAAAGACCATTTACGTTCACAGAGTGCCTACCGCGGGCCGAGGACGGTGCCAGCATTTCAGACCCACTGTTACCTTTTTAAACTTGACCTTGACTTTACAAATTTCACAAATGGTGAAAGGAGGCCCTGAGAACTCAAGTGGCCTCCAGAGGCGCCCCAGAGCCCACCCTTGACCTTTGCACCCTGTGAGGTCACCTCCCAGCCAGATGACACCCAGATGAGGAATGCCGCCATCCTTTTACATATTCCGCTGATTCTGCTATTACAGTTCAAAGCAGCCACTCTGCCTAAAAATCCTCTGGGCATTTCTCAGGTCTCCAGTCTCCCTGGAGAGACTGGCAAGACCCCAGGGAGGCTTCAGGTGCTTCCCAAATTCTTTCATGGACCTTGTCAGAATAGGCGTCGTGAAATTCCCTCCCTCCCTTCCTCTCTCCCTCCACCATGACCACAGCTGATGGTCCAGGCGGCTCACAGGTGCAGCCTTTAGAGACACAAGCACCATCCAGGGAGACCGTCCACGGTCTGGGCCACTGTTCAGCATCGCCCTGTCCCTGCTGCGCCCCTGGCCTGGGGGTGGAAGATGGCCCACCGGGCTGAGGGGGACAATGCCGTGCACCAGGAATGCCGGTCACGCAGCTTGCACAGCGACAGGACCAAGCCAGAATAAATTTTAGAAAACTTAATGGAAAA
Organism: Equus przewalskii; assembly: GCF_037783145.1. Lineage (NCBI taxonomy): Eukaryota > Metazoa > Chordata > Mammalia > Perissodactyla > Equidae > Equus > Equus przewalskii. Next base: position 38,945,162 of record NC_091855.1, read on the forward strand.
GGCGAAAACACGCACATTAAGAAAACAAATCCAAGAGCCTCAGCGTGCCTTTGGACGCAGGCCGTGGTGTTGATAGTCATCTTTATTAACTTTCCGTCCTGCCTGATCTCCAGTGACAATTATCATAGCTGGGCAATCGATACCTCGTTACTGGTAAGCTCCTGAGCAGGTGTCACCAACCTGGCTCTTTCTGAAATGCATTCTCCTCTCTCCGGGCTCCTTTGCTGGTAGAAAGAGAAGGACTGTGTACTTGCCTGCAAGACGAGCCCTCCCGAGTTGGGATCTCATTCTGGAACGCAACTGTTAGCCTGTAAACCATATGCCTCGTCCTCCCCCATGCACGTCCCGATGAATGAGGATGTTTAGAAAGTTCCCATTTCTCTCTGATGTCAGAGATGTTTTAACCAGCTGGGGGCAGAATTACATTCTGGAAATTATAGGGGATGAGGGAAGAGAAAAAAGTGAATATTACAAATACAGTAGTCTTTGGCAGTCTGATCTTCACTATTAATGCATTATAAAACAACTTAAAAAATCCTATCAGGAGAAGTGATGTTTGAAGCCCTGTTATATTTTAAAAGTGTCAGGACACGGGCGAGTTTACATTTGACAAGCAATTTAAATATTTCAATATATTTTATATCTTTAAAAAAAAAAATTGCCGGGATCAAAAACCTAGATGAAACTCTTTCATTTGGCACCCGGGTAGGAAAACATTGAGTTACAAATCTTTTTGACAATGTGGATTCTGGGTGTTACATAACCATTTTTAATCTTCTGAAATATTTCGTTGCCTGGGAAAGCAAATCGGGCACGAGGCATTGTGTGCTTTTAAATTCATTTGTCTTAACACCCTTCCACTTTCCTGCTCTGCTTTGATGGTCTGATTACTTCTCTACATAAATATAAGCCGGAATTCATTCTGCGTGGGAGCCTTATCTCTTTCCTCGGTGGCGATATGGGATGCACAGAGCCTTTTTTTCCTGACTTTAAAGTGAATTTAGTAGTGAATGGTGTCTGCCACTGCAGAAAAGCCCATTTATTTATCCCTATCATCACAACAGCACGGACAACGCGGCCCAGCGCTTCCTCATTTCAGGTTCAGATGGAGCGAGAGATTTATTGAGCACCTCCTATGAGGCAGGCACCCTGCTGGGCGTGGCCTTGTGGGGAGGGAAAGGGTGCACATCACTGTCCCTCACAGCTTCCTGCCTGGCTCATTTAATCCTGTTTGTCACCTGTGCTAAGAAAGACAATGAACTCGTCCTTCTGCACTCAGAGAGGGGGTGGGACTTGATTCCGAGTTGTCCGAATTCACCCTCCCCTGCCTGGGACCTGGTCAGTGGCAGGGAGTGCGGGCGGCGGGGAGTGGAGTCAGGCCGTGGGAGGACAGGAACTGGAGTCCCCAGAGGCGGGGAGGAGGCTGAGCATCATGTCTTCTTGGCCTCATCTCCGGGTTGGTGGTGGGGCAGGGAGGCAGAAGGGGCTGCGTTGACTCTGGGTCATTCTCCGGTGCCATAGAAACCTTCTCCTTCTGATGTTATGTCTCTTCCAAAATTCCTTTTGCCTATTCTTTCCCTTTCTTTTTTCTTGGCACTGTCAACAAAGCAGTCCCCAAAGTTAGAGAGGACCCCTCGTCCTGCTCTCCAGTGCTGTGAAGGGACAGGAAGGCCCCCAGAAGGACCCACGCTCCATGAAGCTGCCACCCTGTGAGTGAGGCCCGTGGGGCACTGAGCCAGAAAATGTCCAGAGCTGGTTATTGACGAGTTGGAGATGGGGAGACGCCCCGTGAACAGAAAGCTGTGCCTTCTAGTTGCGGGGTGGCATACTGGGAAGCAGAAATGTTCCATCTGGAGACAGCTCAGAAGGTAGGGTGGCCAGATTTAACAAATAAAGATATAGGACTCCAGTGAAATTTGAATTTCACATACATAACGAATAATGCGATGGTTGGGACATACTTACAATTAAAGAATTATTTGCTGTGCATCTGAAATTCAAATTTAACTGGGCCCCTTGAAATTTTCCTGGTCACCCTATCATGCGCTGCCTCCTGCTGTCTGTCCCAGCTTCTCTCTGTTCAGGTGCAAAGGAGCTGGGTCCCTATTGCATTAATTAGTTCTTTTGGGGGGGACGGCAGCATTTCTTTTAATTGGAAGGCCTGTCTTGGGCTTTTACTCCCTTCCCTCCAAAGCTTGATCAGCGCTCCATCCCGAAGCCACGCCAGAACACAGAAAAGAGCACCTCGTGTGCTTATTATGGCTTCAGCTTTACAACCAGTCCTGGAGACCCCTCTTCCAGGCACATGGCCACTCCCAGTCTCCCCACGAAGGAATTCTGGAGCCTCGCTGGCTTTCATCCGATAGACTTTCAGTGAGTCTCACTCAGAGCTCCCCAATTTGTGTACAACAGCTGGCAAGGTGAGCGGACTGACTCCCCACTTGTCTTGGACGGAATCATCTTTGTAAAAGGCCCCGGTGGTCACGTCATCCCTTGGCTTACAAACCCTCACCAGAAGGTTATGTTGCCGTCCTTAGAGATGGCTCGCCTGGCCAGCTCTTGCTTGCCCTTCAGGGCTCAGCTGAGATGCTCTGTCTTCTAGAAAGGCTTTCCTCCCTCTGACCATCCCCACTCCACCTCTCTCCAGCCAGCCCAGGGGTTGGATGCCCACTGTGTGCCTTTAGGGCTCCTTGGAAACTTCCCATCAGAGCTGTGGTCACCCTGTGTTCTAATTTCACAGTTGGTGCATCTGCATCTCTTGCTAGATGTTCAGCATCTGAGGGCAAGGACCAGCGCTGTCCCACTGCCCAGCAGAGGCTGGCCCAGAGCAGGTGTTCAGGACGAGTTTGCCAAATGGCTGACAACTGATAGAGTGAATGAACAGACCAAGGCATGCATCAGTGAATGAACGAGTTAAGGAGGGTTTTCCATGACTCATCATGACTTACATCAAAAACATTTATGATATGATACTACGTGAAAAATCCAGAGAATGGCTTGTATGCCAAAAATATATACAAACTTTAAAAATTACTGTATAAAGGAAGAAATTCATAAGCAAAAGCAAGGACAAGGTGCACTGACCCCATACACACGACGCCAAAGCCGTGAAGTTGAATGCACAAAGCAGCCGTGGCCTTTTCCAGGATGTCTGGGCAAGTCAGAGTCCACTGGTGACGGCTGCAGGGTTAACTCGTGGGTGGTGGTCCTGGATGTTCTCAATGGTGCCCATGATTCTTTCCCTGTGGGGGTTTCTTTGTTTGGGGTGGATGCCAAGTGCCCAAAGTCAGAACAGCCTTAGGAACGCTGGAGGGGTGGAGCGAAAGACGAGTTTTTGTTTTCTGGCTGCCCAGCATCACCCTGACCTTTGCATTGACATTTCTCTCCCTCTGGGGAAAATTCTGGATTCTGTGTTGACTCAGCAGGAGAACAGTTCTGGCTGCCCACCTCCCTCAGCTGCCAACCCTCCCAAGCTCAAACCAAGGAGTCCAGATCCTTCTCCCGCCAGGAGGGTGGCACAGCCTCGGGGCAGGCTCAGGACCTTGCCTCAGCCAGTCGGACACCAGCCGGCAGAGGCAGCTTTGTCCAGTGGTGGCCATAGGAGTGGGTCTTGCGTGGTTCCTGAGGCTGTGTTTCTGCTCCTGCAGTTCCGTCCCAGTCTGGTCCTCAGCCTCCCATCAAAACTGTCGGCCCCCAATGTTCTTCCAATCAGCTCTCTCTGCCTTGGTTGCAGAAAGTAGCCAGAGCAAGTCTCTACTGATTTAAACCAAGCACCCAGAGGAATCCGTGGGTTAACTGGTTAAGCAGCTAGTCAGTGTTCAATCCATGAGTCCAGGCATGTGCTAGGAGGCCCTGCTGGTTCCTGGTAACCCCGTCCTTCCTCTCACAACAGCCGAGGCACTGCCCCTCACCTCAGGGCAGGGCAGTTCTAAGGTGTCCCAGCCCAGATCCCACATCGTGGACTGAGTGTTTGTGTCCCTCCGAAACTCATACACTGAGGTCCTAACCCCCTGTGCGATGGCATTAGGAGGCAGGGTCTTTGGGAGGTAATCAGGTTTGGATGAGGCCGTGAGGGTGGGGTCCTTGTGATGGGACTACTGCCCTTATAAGGAAGGGAGGGGACGCCAGAGCTGTCTCCCTCTGCCATGTGAGGACACAGCGAGAAGATGGCCATCTACATGCCAGACAGGGGTTCTCACCAGAACCTGGATCTGCTGACACCTTGAGCTTAGACGTCCCAATCTCCAGCACCGTGAGAAGTAAAGGTCTGCAGTTTAGGCCCCCGTTTATGGCATTTGGTTGTGGCAGCTGGAGCTAAGACTCCCAGTCCATTTGATGTGGATTCCCGTCTTGCCCTCAGTTCTGAGGACTATACACCTATGTTCATCATAAAATCCATTCCCACCAGACTGTCTCAGACTTTTCCTTGTGTCCTATACCCTGCCTGGCACGCAGTCCTTCAAGGACCAGCCTTGTGACAGGCTCCCAGTCAGACGCTGGGCATGCCCCTGCTCTTACACATCTCGGGTCCTGTTACCTGTGGGTTTCCCACCTTGTCACCCCTGGGATCCCTGCTCTTTTTATTGTCTAACTTGTGTATTTCATGGTGGGCTTATTCACTACCGGCCCATTTGCTAGCTGCTCGTGTGCCTGCCAGACCAGAGGTCCCCAGCATGAGCCGTGGGGTCTTCCCCAGTCCAACTCATCTAGTGCCCAACTTCCCCCAAATGACCTCTTCTAGGGGTCCCCCTACCCCCATCCTCAGTGCTCTGCTCCACGAGGAACAGCAATTTCCTTGCCTTCTCTGCAGAGCCTGGTAAGGAAGACGCGACGAACACACGGGACATGCCGAGAACAACCACAGGCAAACTATGCAACTTTCCTATGTAAGTGGAGGCTGCAGCGCGGTGGGGGCTCGAGAAGGCCGAGATGGACGACTTTAACCTCTAGGACAGTTTCCACTCTTTATCTCTTCCAAGTGTCAAAAGCACTGGGGCCTCAGGACCAAGGCCTGGATGCCACCCAGAGCCCATTGCTGGCAGCAGGGACCAGGGATGCAGTAGGTCAGCACCCCTGCTGTCAGTCGCAAAGGTGAGGCCACGTCCCAAATGGGAGCTGCAGGACACATTGGGAAGACCCGGGTCAGTGGCATGAAGGATTTTTATTTTCAGGGCCTGGGTGACCTTGAACATCTCTCACCTTCATTTATTTTCTTTTAAATTAAAACATAAGGAGGTTGACCAGGGGACACACCTAAGACCTCAAATAAAATTTATAACAATGGTAAGAAAGGAGTATCATTTATAGGGTGCTTACTGCGTGGCAGGAGCTTCATACACATTACCCCCTTCAATCCCATCTATTCATCGTCCCGTCTAACCTAAGGACACGGCAAGTGTCTTTATCTCCATTTCACCAAAACTCTCTGCCCAGAAAATGTGTTCACGCCTCCACAACCATAGGAAAGCAGAGTGGGATTCCAACGGGCTGGTGGAGCCCTGCTTCGGCGAGGGGCCGAGGAGCCTGGTTGTGTTCATCTGCTCATGCTTCAGGTCACTTAGTCCCTAAATGGACAGCCGAAAATCTGCTAATTGGTAACTGATCAAATTATCTTGTTAGGAAGATAGATGGCTACGAGAGCAGCGGGAACGATGTCAGCATGTGTGGGCTGGACTCAATATTAAGTGACCCTGTGAGCGGGGACAGTTTCTATTTTGGCTCCTGAACTATTTATCTCTAAGGATTTGGTGGCTGGGTATCAGTGTCTGATACGGGAAGGAAAGCGCCCCACCAAGGGTGTGACGAGTTTGAGGAGAAGGGCTGGCGGCTCGGTCCCCCAGGCCTCCAAGCTCAACATCTTTGAGCCTGTTAAACACTAAAGATTCGTTTATTTATCGCTGGCACAAAAAATCTTGCCCTTCGGCTTGAGGATACTGCATGGAGTCAGAATTTTCTTGCTGGGGAGACAGAGATGGATATTCTAGGGTTGGATCCTGTCTTTCTGTCGACGAGGAGAAGTTAGCACAGAGAGGTTAAGAGGGTGGTGCAAGATCCCACAGCCGGTTGGGGTCAGAGCCAGGATTTCAGTTAACTTCCAGACACGTCCTGCGGGCACTTTCATGGAAGAAACCCAAGTGCCGCCCGCGTCCACGGTCAGGGCTGGGCATCGGAATGGGCCCACTTTGCCCCAGCCCTGTCCCTGAATGGGCGAAGCCCTCATGCACTTCAGTGCCTCAGTGCTCACTTCTGCCTGGGAACAGCTAGTCATTTCTCAAACGTCGGCTCACGTTATGTCTCTCTGGTTTCCTTTTCTCCTATGGCCGGTTCCCCCACCTTCCCAGGGTCTAGAAGACAACTGGCATTTAACAGCCCTTAATAACTGTCGGTGGAGGGAGGAAGAAATGCAGCATGGAAATCGGGATCCCGGGAAGTTCCCATCTGTGGGCCACAGCCCCCTTCTCTTGCACATTCCCTTAAATGTCATGTCTCTAACTTTTATGTAAGGTTCCCATGAACCATATGATGCTATCTCTATGTTTCCTGTGAAACGTCTAACTTGAGATATTTCATTCAGAGTTTACAGCGAGGAAAAAGTCTGTCTTCCCTGGGGAGCTGGCATCATTCATTGCTTTTGGATAATCTAAGTTCTATCACACTGAGTTTCCCTCTTTGCTTTGGCCACTAGGAAACTCAGCCTGTTCTCAACTCAGTCGTGGCCACTGTGCTGATCCTTATTTGTTGAAATCACATTTTCTTATTTCTATTCCTATTTTACTAATCTTATTTCATGTTGGCTGTTTAAGCTGCCTCAAATCTTTTTTTTTAAATTGAAAGATGCAGGGTATAAATACATCTGATGAGTACATTTTAAAATAAGCTTGTGGAAGAAGGGCACTCTGTGCTATTTCAGGATTCATGATTTAGGTTATGGATCTTCTGAGCCCCCAGGTTCTCCTCATTATCAACACGGACACCAGGAGACTACGTCTTTATATCTGAAATCCTTTTGCCCCGATCCCTGCCCCCACTGGGCGGCAGGGCCACGTCCTCGCAGCCCTGCTCATCTGCACCATGCGCTCCTGGAGTCGCCGCCAGGCCTTCTGCCTCCTCAGCCCCACTAGGTCCACAGTGAAGGTTCTCTGAACGGACCTGCCAAACTCCTCCAGCTTTCCAGGGTTCTTTCTTTAATGCTCTCAAGAGGTGGGTAGGAAAAGAAGGAAAATAGCTAAAACCCCAACACTAATTGTTATCATTTCTTATTAAGTTTGGTAGAATAATAGGTTTCTTAGCACTTTATTCAAGATCCTTCTCAGTCTGATCACACATTAGCTCTTTAGCCTCTCTCCTCCCCTTTCCCCCTGCTCCTTCCACCCCCCACACATCAGTCATTAAAGCTTTTCTCTGGTCTTCAAACACGAAATGCCCTTTCCTCCACTTCTTGCCCAGGCCAACTCCTATCCATCCTTCAAAACCCAAATGAAATGACTTATCTTTCTAGGAAAACCTTCTTTATCTCCCTACCTCTATCGTAACTTGCTCCTTTTTTTTTTTATTTTAGGGCACCTGTATAATAATGTTTACGTGTATAAACATTACGTGTGTAGCCCATTGTGTTGGAATGAATGACAGTTTTTACTTGAAGGAGTAGTTAACAGCCTGGCTTCCTGCACTTGAATTCCAGAACTGCAGCTTAGTAGCTGTGACGTGACTTTGGGCAAGTTACTTAATGGCTCTGTGCCTTAGTTTCCTCATCTGCAAAATGGGACAGCAAAGTAACCCCCTCATAGGGGGATGGCAAAGTAAATGAAGTCCCGTGCTGGGACGGTACCTGGCACGTAGCAAGCTCTGGGCCAGAATTAGCTCTGTTCTTAATCTCTTATCTTTCTCTGAACTCTCAGGATGGGGTCTCCATTATACTCATGCTAGAGTCACTTGTCTTCTCCATAGACACATAGTTCAGTTTTAGTCAATAACTGTGGAGTGAATAATTGAACGAGAGAGTTGGAATATGTGAAGTGTTATTCCTTCTCCCGGGGAATTCTGTTTATTTTAGGAAAAGGTCCTCATCATTTTCTTCCAACAGCAAAACACAGCCCCCACCCCATGCCGGGCCCAGGAGACGCCTCTTTGGAGAAGAAGGAGCTGGGCAGGCCCCTGGGTGGACACGTCCCCTCCTTCTGTGTCCTCTCTCCCTACCACGGGGGAAGGTGACAGTGCGGGGCCTCCACCTGCATCCAGCGGATGAGCTGGTTACGAGGGAACTATCCCGCAAACTGTCAGTTGCAGAAAGCTCCAGAGGAGCTGAGCTCCCATGAGGGGAAACGCGGCTGACTCCCTTGAGGTCTATGGGGTGGAGTACGGGGCTTGGAACTGGCATGGGGTTCAAGCTGCAGGAGGCGCTGAGGGGCTTCCAACACCCTCCCCCTACCTGGTGAGCTTGGCTGGAGTTCCACGGGACCCAGGTCCCTCAGCCACCAGAGGACCGAGGAGGAGCCACATCTGTCCAGCACTTCCTGAGCTGGGTGTCAGACTCACCACAGGAGGCTCTGGTCCAGGTGTGAGAGGGAAAGACGGGCAGCTCAGTAGATAGCTACAACCTGCCAAAAAAACACAGACTCCAGAGTGTTTCCAGGGGGAGTGCTACAGTGGGGAAGAATGTTGGGAACTCAGACTAGAGAGGTGTGATGCAGTGGTAGGGTGCATGGAAGGCTTCCTGGAGGAGGTGATGTCTACACCGCTGCCCAAAGGAGTGAATGGGAGTCGGGCTGGTCAGGTCAGGAAGTTTTGAGCAGGTGGATAAAGCAAGTTTTAAAAAAACTTTCCAAGTGTTTCTGAGCTTCCTAAATGTGTCCTTCCCAGTGTGATTACACTGAGGTGGGGTTCCGACCTCATCTAGGTTAGGAGCAGGTTCAAACTCTGAGTGATGCAAAAGGCTTTGCCAATTGATAGCAGGCACAGGCCCGTGTGAGGCTGTTATTGTGAAATCTATATCATGTTAATTGCAACATTAGGCTCACTCAGTGATTGTGGCCCCTGAGGTTGCCCCCATTCACAGTCATAATCAAAACATCATTAATTCCTCTTAAATGTTCTGCGAAACTGTTTGTTTTAAAAAAACGTTTCTTTGAAAGGGCATTCTCTCCCACTCCCTGCAATCGCATCATCAATGTAGAACTTCATTGGGCTGAAGAGTTTTTTCCTTATAATTCAGGATTATAAACTGTGAATGTAAAGCTATTGTGATAAGCAGCCACATAATCATTGCTACAATGACAATGTTTAGAGATGTCCTAACGATGTGTATCCCACAGCTGGAAAAGATCTCTTTAGGGAGGGTCTCACCTCGCTGGGGTTGGCAAAGTACAATCGAATTAGTCAAAGTATAATAAAGTGTGGGGAATGTTGAGATATAAGAACCGAAAAGAAAATAAAGATAATTTAATCATTAGCATTGGCGCTGGTTTTGAGGACATTCATTGCTATGGAGATGTGAGAGCAGATTCCAGCTTGCATTTTAATGGTGAACTTAAATAAATCTGAGTCCTGGAGAGGAAGTGCTAAGTGTATGGAACCGGAGCTAATCAGAGAAATGACTCGACTTGGAGGTAAAGCCGGGTAGTCGTCTGCGTGGAAGAAGCTGACGACTCCAGGCTCTGTCTGGGTTTTTAAAAACTTTATTTTCAAGTTCTTTGATTTTGGGAGTCAAGTCCAAACTCTTTAACCAGACATGTGGGGCCCTCCTCGTTCTGGAACCCATCTCCTTCCCAAATTCCCACGGCCTGGGACCTGCACTCGGGTTTCCACGGCCTGGCCCGCCTCTCCTGCAGGGCCATCTTTGGCAGCCCAGGTCTCTTGGTGACCCTGTGCCTTCCTTGAATCCTTGTTCAGGGAGTAGCAACATGCGGTCCTCGGAGTGTGGCCTCTGGACTCAGACTGCCTGTTTTAAATCCTGGTTCTGACATTTACTGAGACTCAGTTTCTTTGTCTGGAAAATGGGAATAATCATAAGACCTGCCGTTACAACAGGGGCTTATATAAGGCGTCAGCGCCATCTCTGTGCCTCGCAGCCGTGCAGTGGTTACCGTACATTGCTGTTCTCGGTGGAGCCCTTGCCCCATCCTATCTCACGTGGATGTGTGTGCACTCTCCCCACCGGAGCTGAATGTGCCTCGTGGAAGGAAAAGATGACTTACGCACCTTTGCAAGCAGTAGACGCTCAATAAATGTGCTTAATTAATAAGTAGTTATGGGCCCACAGCAGCATCTCCATATCCGAGGAAAGTAGAGGGTTTCCCTCTGTATAATAAGGTCTGACGCTCATGATTCCATCTTTGATGCCCTTCTGATAATAGGGAGAACATTTAGTGTCCTCGTGTGCCTGGCACTGGGCTCCGTGCTTTCCGCAGAATTCTCTGAGGTGAGCACTATTATTAGCATCCCCTGGACATGCTGGTTCATTACTCAGAGTAACACCAGCTGCTGGGACAAAAAGACCCCAAAGGATATCTCCAAGTCATCTGACAGTTCAAGGGGAGTGTGTCTGTCCAGGGAACACATCCTCCACACAGTGACTCGGGACTCGGGCTTCTTCCGTCTTGTGGCTCCACCATGGGCTGTGGTCTTCCTCCACAGGGAGCAGAGGTGAGGCTGGGTGTCGGGGAGGTGGCTGCACTTCTGAAGAGCTTGCCCTGGACAGGACACAGACCAGTGAGACGTTGTCACACGGCCACACCTACATGCAAGACTGGGGTTGGCTAGGAAACATGGTCCGGGGGCCACGGCTGTGCCGGTGCCATCAAGAAAGGGCTCTGTGCCTCTCTTCCCAGAGTCTCATTCAGTGGGTGACATCCTGCTGGTAGCTGGAGGTCAGCCATAATGGGAGCGTTCACGCCGCCGCATTTGGCAAGTGCTTCGGTTTGTTTTTGGTGAGCTGGTTTAGCAGCATATTACTGGCTCCTTCCAGTGACAATGATGCATGACGGGAGGGAGAACAGGAATTTTGGAGGACAACTGGTCAACTCTGCTAGGTATAATAATAACCCATTTTAACGATGAGGACATGGAGGCTGAGGCGTGCTAACTGCTCCCTCTGGACGGCAGTGCTGGTGAGAGTTGAGTTGAGAAGGGCTTCTCCCTGTAGCTCCTACCGCCCTGCCATCTGGCCTCCCAAACCCAGAACATTCACTTGCAAGATTATTAGCAATTCTATTTTTAATGTACACACGTGTTTACCCTCCCCAAAACTATTTTAGAACGATAGGGGAAAAGAGGACGATTTCTTTTTCTGCAAGTGGGTTTAATTAGAATCGAAACCGTTTTATTTCCTCCTTTATCATTATTAAAAATAAATTTTTCTGTCTTTGTCCGAGAATCGTTACAGGGAACATCATTGAATAGGACCCTGCAGCTCTAACATTGTTCTGTAACTATTAAGGCCCAAACAGCATTTTTTTTTCCTCTCCCAGAAACTGTGGTGGCTGACTATTTTTTACTGAATATTTTCCTAGTAAATCTCCCGGCTAAATTGGCCACTTTATTCATGATGATTTCTTCAAATATATCATTCTTGTGGCACAATATGAATAATGAAGAGGAATATTTTCAAACACATACAGGGCTCTGAATAAAACTAATGGGCAAGGCGTTAAGCAAAGTTGGTGGGGGCTCCATCAGTCCTGGCATGCCTGGGAGAGAGACTGGAGGTTGCATAGGCCCCGAACCAGGGACCCTCAGGCCCTGGAGAACTCCCCCCAGCCTTGGCCTTGGTCCCAGGACCCAGGGCTGGCCAGAGTATCCACACTGACTCTAGCTGGCTCTGTCAGCATGGCCTCATGCAGCCATCCGCACCACTGATGCAGGATGTTGCCCTGGTTAAACACACAGGCTGGGGAGCCAACCAGCAGCATTTGAACCGGCTATGCCACCTGCTGGCTCTGAGGCCTTGAGAAAGCCAGCTCACTCCACTCAGCCTCAGTCTCCTCATCTTGAAGATGGGGATAGTTACACGTCCTACAGGAGCATTCACCTGACTACTTGTAAAGTACCTAAAACACCGCCAGCAGGTGCTCAGTGGTCTGGCTCACTATCCTCAGTGTTATCATCATCATTCTGACCTGCCCCATGTCGGGTGCCCCGTGGCAAGCTCTGGGATGCCTGTTTGGGGCCCCTGAGCATCACCCTGCATGGGGCAAATTGTTGTTGTGGGTGATGATGTTTTAAATTACCAATATTCAAAGATCTGGACACTTCTAAAATAAAACCTACTGACTTCTCTTGGGGAAAATATTCACTTTTCCACTGTTCTGACCTCTCGGATGCCCTCGGCCCTGACCTGCTTCGCTGTGCCTGCTTGCGCGGATGTGTGAGTTTGTGGCTCCTCCTTGGGCAATGGAGGAAATGGACTTGGCCTGGCTTTCAGGTCGACGGTCGCTCCTGGGCCAGACTGGAGGATAAGAGGCAGAGGCAAGGAGAAGAGTCTGGGGGCCATAGTCCCCCCCTCCCCCCAGCCAAGGGCATTATTATGACTGGCGTCATCTTTTGTTGTTGGTACCAGCCGAAAATTAATTGCCTTCAGGGCAGGATGTTCATGAAATCAAAGGTGCGGCCTCAGCTTCTATTTCTTGGGGCAACGGTCCCATTGGGTGAACCCCCCCCAGCCCACCTGACCTGGCACCCAGAGGCAACGGATGTTTCTGATTGAGAGAATGAGCTTAGTGCCGCTATGCCCATTCAGATACCCAGCAAACATTTTTCAAGCATCTACTATGTGCTGGGCACTGTGCCAGTTTCTCTAACATTATCTTATTTAATTAAAAATGTCCTTCATAGCCTTAAACTGAGGCTATTTTCTATTGTTCATTCGTTTATTTGTATGGGGTGTCTCTCTGCCCGGTTTCTCAGGGCACAGACTCCTTCTCACTGCTGTGTTCCCTGGTGCCTGGAATGGTGTCTGGAACCAAGCTTGTACCCAATTATAATAATCTTGAATGAATGAAGAAATGAATGAATGGATGAGCGTGCTCTCCACACTCTGTGACGTGGGCGTTAGTCTCCGCATTCCTAGACGAAGACTAGAGTGTCAGGGAGGATGAGCACAGCACAGAGGTTAAAGCAAGAACTTCCGAGTCACACAGCACTGGGGCGTTTATCTGCTTTTATTTATTTTATCTCTTGGAGCCTCAGTTGCCACACTGAAAAGTAGGGATCCTTAGAGACCTACTGCACGCGGTGGGTGTCAAGATTAAATGAAGTCAGACGAAGGGCTTAGCTCAGATCCTGGTGCACAGGGAGCCTTCGGTGAATTGCAGACCGAATTGTGACCATGAGGCAGCATGTGGATGGGGGTAATCTCTGGTCTCTGGCTCCTTTCCCCACCAACGGCTGAGCCTGCTCCGTGGAGAGGGGTCCCAGGGTGCTGCCAGGGATGGGGGCCTGGTCCTGAAGGAGACAGGGGAGTGCTGTCGGTGGCAGTGGTGCAGGAGAAAAGAGGCTGTTGGCAGACCAGGGTGCTGCCTTCAGCTTTGCTTCTGCTCCTTCCTGGCTTCAGGGCCAGTCACCTCCCTCCTGAGGGCTCTGTGGGGTCTCAGGTGTGTTAAGTGAACATTGACTGTGTGCCTAGCTTGGCACCGGGTCTGGGGTTGCTGAGAAGGGGAGGCACAGCTCTTGCTCTCAACTGTGCTCTCAGTCTCACGGAGGAAACCGATGGGAAAGAGAAATGGATGGTATCAGCTTCCCACAGCTGCTGTAAAAAAATCACCACCAACTTAGTGGCTTAAAATGGCACACATTTATTATCTTGCTGTACTGGAGGTCAGAAGCCCAAGATGGGTTGGCAGGACTGTGTTCTTTTCTGGAGATTCCAGAGAGAATCTGTTTCCTTGCATTTTCCTGCTTCTAGAGGCTGCCCACCTTCCTTGGCTTGTCGCTCCTCATCACTGGAACCTCTGCTTCCGCTGTCACATCTCCTCTCTCTGACCCTCCTGCCCCCCTCTTATAAGGACAATTGCAATTACAGCAGGGCCACTTGGATAACCCGGGATCATCTCAAGATCTTAACCTAATCACAACTGCCAAGTCTCTTTTGCCATATTCACAGGTTTTGGGGATTGCAACGTGACGTTTTTGGGGGGCATTCCTCTCCTGACCACACTGATGCCAGGACTGCACTCATGTGGGGCCATGACGGGAGTGCAGAGGTGGGGCACCTCACGCAGTTTGAGAGTCAGAGTTTCAACACCCAGAAGGCAAGAGTTTGGACTAGCTGACCCCCAAGACCCCAAGCTGGAACATTCTGAGATGTACAAAGGCGAATGCATTTCCCACACTGGTATTTTGAATTTGCTGAAGCTGAGGTGTACTTGTGACGTTAATATCTTTCACATTATGAACAGCAGGAATAAAGGGTCAGCACATAAGAATCCCAGGCTCCTTTCGTGAACACACTCTCCTATCTCCTTCCTGTGACTCCCCACGCGCCCTGCCACTGGGGACCACAGCCATGAGAACCAAGAGCGTTTCCCCAAATAACTTAGGGGAACCTTCACACTGAGAGGGCTTGAAAAAGGAAAAGTGACGCTGAAGAGCAACTCCCACCTGCTCCTTGCCCCATAGAGACAATCTCCTTTTAAACCAGGCTTTTCTGAGGCCCGGCTCCCTGTGCTTGGCTACATGATTCATCCCAAGGAGAAACGTTACTCACGCTGGATAACACACTGCATTAGCTAAAATGGGAAAAGTGCTTCCTGAGTCATCCCGGGGCGGGTGGCAAAGCCCCTTGCTCTGAGCCATGTGCAGACTCCGGAATGAGGGGGACCCTCAGGCTCCTTTACTGAGCGGACTGGAGCTTCCAAGGGAGAATTTGCTTTTTTTCTCCAGCCTCTTGAAGGAAGCACAATGAAGACTCAAATGTTGAAAAGCATGTTCTGCGTTTCTTCTGGGCCTTGATGGGTGATTGGCATTGGGGGGCAGCCCTGAATCCCCTGGCAGGTTCTGGTGGGTTACAGGACACAATCTATGGAAGCCTTGGCCCCCGTGCATCTGTCCATCGCATATTCACTTGGTATTTTTAGTCCCCAAACCTTGACACCTAAACTCCCCACACTGTGGCTGGGGCGGCAGACTGCCAAGCTTCCTGTGCAGTCGCTCACTGCTGAGCATCCTCACTCTTCCTCCCGCAGAGCAGAGCGAGTCATCCAAGAGCGGGATGCTCCTGGAGGAGGATGGAGTGTTGGCTCGGAGAGGAGTGGGTGGTGACGGAGGTGAAGCAGCCACTGAGGAAACTGACTCCACCGGGCGGAAGGGCACGGAAGTCGGTGGTGTTCTCTTTGGAAAGTCATGGCCTCTTCAGCTCTCCCCATTTTGCAACACACACACACACTCTCCTCCACCAGAGCTTCTGCATCTGTGCAGAAGATAAAACAGATGCTCATCTACGGCGGCTTAGGGCATCCAGAGCAATTGTCTTTCTTGTTTTCCCATTTTTAAAAAACTATTGAAAATCTTTAATAGTATAAGAAAGGCAAAGCCTCTGGAAAAAGAGCAAAAAGCATCAGGAAAAAACAAAACAGAGAGAGAAGAAGAAAACCATGTCAGGAAACAGAAATGGAGCAGGGTAATAAAATCTATGTTGATTTTAGGGTAGAAAACAAAAAACTGACATTAAAGAAATTTGAATCAGGGATGTGGAAGACAAACTTGAGAACCCTCCTAGGACTAAGAAGCAAAGAAAAAAGGTAAAAATGATGAGAGAGCACATGGTGAGTATGGATAATAGAGATAAAGATCAATTATTGCACATTTTAAAGAAGAAACCAGAACACTAGAAATAAGAGTCATAATAAAGACATTTGGAGAAAATTTTCTTAAGCTGAAAAATGAACTAAAAGTTCAGGTCTACGGGAGATACAGTGGCCTTATTTTAAAGACATTGATGTTGAGAAGCAAGAGAGAACAAGTGACCTGATGAAGCCTTCAAAATAGGTTGGGGGCTGTCCTCTTTTGTTTTCTTATCTGCCTGCGTGTTTGCGCACACTTGTGTGTGTGTATGTGTGCATGAGTGCATGTGGATGTGTAAGGAGAATGAGAGGATGGAGACAGATAGAGAGGAAAAAAATGAGAAGGAGAAAATATTTTCGAGGGGAGCAGTAGGCCCCATGGTTAAGAGTTAGACTCTAGGCCTGGCTTGATTCCACAGGCTCCATCACCAACCAGGCAGGTAATCTTGAGCTGATCCCCTCCCTTCCCTGAGACCCAGTTCTCTTATACCTAAATTATAGATGAATAGTCTAGGATTTTCATCATAATGTTCTTGCAAGAGGTCCATGAGATAAGGCATGAAAAGCTCCCAGTAGAGCGGCAGACACAGAGCAAGCACTCCAAAGGGGTTTGTAGTATTATTAATATTAAAAAAATGAGAGCAAGAGAGATGCAGAGGCCAGTCATGAATGGTCCCAGCTGTCTTCGAGAATAAGACAAAAGCAAGCAAGACATCAAAGCTTTCCAGAAATCATATGTGGGATTCCATTTTGCACAGAGGAGAGGTACATGGGACAAGGGCGTTAACTAAGCATTTCTAGGGGCAGGCATAAATTCACCATCTGGGCATCATGAGTCCTCATCCAGGGGCCATCACTTCTTGAGCCTGACATGGGTGTTGCAAGGTGAAAGGCCCACTGGAAGACACGTTGGTCTATTGCTTGCCTTTTGTGTCCCATCAGAAGTTTCAGGTGGTGCAGAAGCGCAGCAGGCCAGGGGAACACCAGGAACACAAGGATTCAATAATCTAACCAGGTGCACCGATGTCTTGAATCACACCTCTTGAAATAAAGTGAAAACTCGCTTTAGAGAACTGTAAATGTTTTGAGCTGGAAAGAATATTCATAATTGGGTATTGCACCAGCCCCCCCTATATTCCAGAGGAGGAAAAGGGGGTGCAGAGAGTGGAAATGATTTTTATAGGCTCATACGTCTTCCCTACGGCAGTAGAACCCAGGCAACAGTATCATGTAATTGACCTGGAGTTTGGGTTACCAACAATGGCGGCTCCATGAGTTCGTTCAGTCCTTCTGACAACCTTCTGGTGCAGATGGAGCAGAGATTACGATTTCTGTTTAAAGAAGAGGAAACTGAGGTGGAGGGACTGGTTCTCATAATTAGAAAGTTGCAGTGTGGGGACTAGAATCCAGAATTCAGGACGCCCAGACCAACATATTTTCTGCTTAGAATATCACCTCTTTGGAATCTCAGAGAGAAAATTCAGTATGTTTTTCATTATGTTTATATAACATTATTCTCCAACAAATTAATGAATTTTAAAGAGTATGCTCAAGAATGAATGAGTTGATTGATAAATGAGCAAATGGATGCATAAATGGATAAATGGATGAATTCTTGCAGAGACAAAACAAATATTTCTCATTAAAATTTCAGTTCAGCTATATCACATGCAGGATCTCTTGGGTTCTCTCCTTCCAGTTGACCTAAAAGCAACTAGGAGATGTTGCTGTAGAAATTCCAAATTGTGGCCACATCCTCCACATATGCTTGCCATTTATTCTAGTCTCTGTAACAGAGAGAATATCAATGATGAGGCACCCAAGAACTTCTCACCCTCCATAGTTATTATAGGAGACATTGGTGGAGTTATAGAATTTCTTATTGGGAGGAATCAGAGGGAGCTTTCCTTGTGAAGAGAGAGCGAAGGAGGCAGCTGATACAGTTGAGAGTTTGGAGTCTCAGGTCATAGGATCCTACACAGAGTTGAGAGAATTTAAGAAAATAACGTGTATTTTGGATGATACCTCATGTGAAGAACATGTTCAGCAGATCTGGACTAGTGGTTTTACGGCCTTTGAGCAAAAGGGGTTGGAAGCCCATCTCTTGCACTCCTATTCCTCCTTTAATAATCTTCTGAACATCACCTCCTCCATGAAGCTTTCTCTGATAGCTTCCTTCCTCTTGTCCAGACCGAATTGCTCACTCCCTGCTCTGGGTTCCCCTTGGATCCTGTGCCTTTCTTAATAATCGCAGTGTCTTCCAGAGGTATCCATAGGGCACCTTAGTGGCAAATAACCAAAACTGACCCTAGATGACTTT
This sequence comes from Equus przewalskii, assembly GCF_037783145.1. Classification (NCBI taxonomy): domain Eukaryota; kingdom Metazoa; phylum Chordata; class Mammalia; order Perissodactyla; family Equidae; genus Equus; species Equus przewalskii. The sequence goes on from NC_091855.1 coordinate 38,963,255, forward strand.
TGTGGAAAAGAGTTGATTGGAAGGGCATGGGTGTAGCCCAAAAATCAGAGCAAGGGCTGACCAACTAAGGATTTGAAAGGACAGGAATTGGGAGCATTCTAGGGGACTCAGTGGCAAGAGGCCCCACTGTTGGGATGCATCGGTTTTGACCATTTTCTTTTTTGTGTCACTCTATTCCACATGTTATCTGAGCTTGCTTGCGTCCCCTGCCCTTTCTTTGGCCAGAAGATGGCAGAGCTCCTCAACCAAGCTTATTATCCAAATCCCCCATAGAAAAGGGATTTGCTCTTTCTAGAAGACGGGTCTAGCAAACAGAGAGAAGTCTTGCCACCCCACTCCATAGCGTAATTGTTGACATGCATGGTGGCCTCCCTCCCCATCCTGCCTCCTCCCCGGCAAGACTATGATCATCTTGAAAGGAGGAACTGTGTCTTATTCGGATGCTCAATAAATGTATTTCAATGTCTGAATGGAGTCATGCCAATGTGAAGGGTATGGTCAAGAAAGACAGATGGGGTCGCTGCTCAACCAGAGGCGAGTGCCCTCTCCAGTTGCCTTTGAGAGATCTTTTATTAACACAGATCTGACACCCCCAAAAGGAATCAAAAGGAGTAGCAACAAGCCAATATATCTTGTCTCCCTTAAAGTCATTTATAGGTGGAGATGTTGGATATCTTAATGTGGCACCTTTTTGTTTCCAGAAGAGCTCTGATGAGCAGTGAGTGCATGTTAGGTTTCCAGAACTACTGCTTCTTTTTTTCCTGTTGCTGAAAATTTATTTCTGCTAGTCATTAAAATTCTGCTCCTGCCATTTGTAACAAACGAGAGAAAGCACTGGGTACAGTATGCGGAGTATATGTTTGTGAAAACGAGAGATGAGTACCTTCCAACACTTTGGGATTTTATGAATGATTTACATCTGGTGCTAAAGTTCACAAATGAAACGTGAGGGAAGCAGATGCTTCATTTCTTGACTGCATCGTGCCTGCCCATACTGATGGGGAATTGAAAACAGTGAGGTCTCATAAATCAACAAAATCTATTTTCGTGCCTCTTGATCTCCATTCTGAGCATCCATATAACACCCAAACAAATGTGGTGAAATTAGTTCCTCAAGACGCCCTTTATGTTTAGTAACAGTGTGGACATGTTAATAAAAGGAAGAGAGAAATGAAAGTGGACTGATGGCAGGGGAGGGATGTGAGCGAAAGGAACCGAATCTCAGAGTGGAAACGCTCTTGGATCCTCGGCGATATATGGAGGGCAGGAAAGGAGGTGTGGGCCTGGGCAGAACAGACGAAGGGAGACCTGCACTGGCCAGCCTGGAGTTGCAATAGTTTGGAAAGAGAGTTGATCCCAGTAAAGAGAGGGATGCTGTATTGCAGATTAAAAAGAATCAGCATCTGGAAATGGACTCAAGTTGGTAATTGGAAAATCATGGAAAAATACTGTAAAGAAGGCAGGAGTCTGATGTTTTTGTATTTTTTCCTCCCTCTTTTCCCTTTCCTTTTTTCCTTCCTTCCTTCCTCCCTCCCTCACTTTCTCCCTCCCTCCTTTCCTCCCTCCATCCCTCCCTCCTTCCTTCCTTCCCTCCCTCCCTCCTTCTTTCCATGTGAAATATGGTCCTGTGTGAAACATAGTGATCCTCTAACTGAAGTATTAGAAAGCACAACTTTCTTCAGAAATATTAGCTGGGCCAGGGCCTACAGAGGAATATACAGAATTGTTCTTCTCATCTTGGAACACGATCCCCCAACCCAATGCCTTCGGCTTCTCTGATAATTATCAAAAGTCTAGTCTATCACTCCAAATTTGTACTTTACCATCTTACATCTCTCTAATTGTCTTATGACTTATTTAACCAATAGAGTTTCAACTTTCTTGAGGGCGGAGACAGTGTGTTATTCTCTTTGCGGTGGGGTTGCAAAACCTAGCCCCGCCCCGCCCAGCAGGGACCATCCATCGCCCTGATCTAATTCAATCGCGCTCTACCAGCGTTGTTTTTTAGCAACCAGCATGGGAGAGGAAATGGAGTAGGCATTGTGAATATAAACATGATCAGAGAAGATCTTTCCCCAAAAAGGACTCCCCACTTAGTGGAGGGGTGTGGCTGCTAGCTTGCCTCTAGAGCTACCTGTCCTGAGATTCAAAGACAGTGAGAGCCAAAACAGGGAGAGCCGGTCGTTTCCAAGGAAGCCCAAGGGGCTTCTCAGAGGAGGCGACATGAGCTGGGCCTGGAAGTTTTATTTTGGGGAATGTGGTAACTGGAAAGGCAGGAACAGACACTAAGCCAAGAGAAAATGCCTGTTGCTTTTGCATTATTTTTTTCCCAGCCAGAAGACTTGCATTCGTTAGCAGGAAGCAATGATTTTCTAAGTTAGTTGCCTTGGGACTGGTAAGAGTTAAGGTACACCTTACAGTGTGTCTCACTTATAGCCCTCGAGGAGTTTATTCATTCACAGTTTCTAGCTGGTTGACTTTTATAAATGAAGCAATAAACACAACAATATTAAATATGCATCTATAATATTTCTTCACATTTATTTCTATAGCCGTCACTCTCAAGTACCCACTGAATCCTTTGTTGAGGTTTTTCCCCTTTGTATTTGAGCTCCTACATGCAAGAGACTTTTTGATTTACTGATTCCTCTATACTTGGTTAAAGAAAAAAAAGAAGAGAGATGGGGGAAAAAAAACCAAACAAAAACCGTTTTCAGCTCTATCCTGAAGCCCTTGCTATATATTCTTTGAATGCAAGTTATTGGTTCATTTTGAAAACTCCATGTCGGAGAGATCACAGCCTTTTAAATGGAGCCAGAGTGGGACGCAAGTTGTGCAATTTGCTACACGTAATATTAACTCTCGGATTTTAAAAAAATAAATGTAGCTGCTGCATTAACAGATCAAATGCGATATTGTAATTTAACACCCAGTTTTCCAACAATTCTCTAATACGTAGACCACGTCCAATTTTTCTAACGGAAAACCTCAGTTAAAAAAAAATATATATCACTTGCATTTTACTATAATTAGGTGACGCTTTTGTGGGGGAGTTTTTCTTGATACACTGAATACCCCACAGCTTTCTTCACGAGGAAGTTACTAAAAGCAGAAAAAAAAAGGTTCTGGAGTCTCCCTTCGTTACCTTCTGTTCAAAATGTGTCCCCACCTAATACAACTTTCTATGTGTCATAAAATACAAAGGAAAGTACTTTTCATGCCAAATATCAAGAAGTGCTCTCTTTTCTATACTGCACAAGTAACAGAAATGATGTGTTCATTTTAAATTCCATTCATGTAGGTTCTAATAAAAGCCATTATAAAATACAATTGTGTAGAGACAAAAAGAGAGATAATATCACTATAGCTCAATATAAAATTTAAGTAATTAAGACATGAAAACTATTACACAATTTACTACAAATGCAGCAAGAATAATAAAACGTTTAACCCTTTTCCTCCTGATTCCTCTGTCTGTCGGTCTCTCTCTTTAACACCTAACTGAAAAGCACAGGCACACGAGAGACACACAGAATTGCTACAGAGCAGCGTGGCTGGAGATGGGATCAGGATGACAATGAAAGAAAAATGGTGGATTTTTATTTTTATTTCAGGAAAGACGGGTTCCATGTTTCTAGAGCAATGTGCTATCTCCTGTGTGGCAAATTGATTTTATCTGGAGAAAATATGAAATTGTCTATATAGCCAATCTGCCTAGCAATTACATGATTACCCAGAAAAAAGCTGTAATGACAAGGAAGGTCCCATGGGTCAGTGGATAGGATCCGACCTGGGGTCAGACAGATCCGAGTTCAGGTCCTGACTCTGATGCCTGCCAGTTCTGTGCTATCAGGCAGCCTTGTCAAGACTCACGCTTGTCATTTGTCCAATGCACATAATCACATTTGCCAATTCTTAGGGTTGTGCTCTAATCAGGCAATGGGGGTAGTTGGGCTCTATAATTATTGCAATGGATGTTGATGCTTCATAGTTGAAACTGGACCAAGAGAAAGGACTAGGATTCCCTATTTAGGTTTTCTCTGAACTGTGGCGTGTCTGTCCCAGACCATTTCAGGGCACACCAGAAGGTAAACACCCTAAATCAGAGAAGGGTGAGCTATTTCTTCCTCAAATCTCTCCCTACTTTTCTGATTTTATGAAAGAGACAGGGCCTGCATGTGCCAGGAGTTCCCCAGCATTTCTCTAGCACTTGCTAAACTTCCCTTTTTACTAAAGAGGGTGAGATTAGGCCTCAGAGCCTGCTGCAGGCAATGGCGTCTCATGAGAACATAGGGATTTTGTCTTTTTAATTGTATTTGTTTTCATGATTACCTTCCTTTAATGGAAAGGATGTGTCTTTTCCTCTCTGGTGACGATATAAATTTCCTTGTAAAATAAATATATTTCCTATAAAACAAGGGGAGGGGAGGGGAGGAGAGCAGCTTGCTGACGTATCCCAAATACGAGATCACGGCCTGGTGCAGAGGAGGCCCTCAAGAAATCTCTGTTGAATAAGAAAAACAATGATTAGGATGTTGATATGGCAAATATCCCAGCAACTGACATAGATCATTGCTTTCCATGACCCGACAAAGGCTGCAGGAGCCATTTCTGTTGAGATTGGTGGCTTCTAAGTGAAGGATTCTGCTTTTCCTCATACATTTGTCCGTGTGGTCCCTTCTGCCTTATATTTCTTTAAGCATTCACAGGCTTGTTCATGCTTTCTCCCCACCAGGAATGCCTTCACTGGCTTCTCTGTTAACTCCTCATTCTCCAAGATCCCGCCTGAAGATCTCCTAGCTGGTTGCATCGAGAAACCCAGTGTCTGAGCGACCCACACAAAAGACCAGCATCTTCCACTATTTCCACTAATGGGCAGCTTGTACGGTCCTCCTGAGCCGCTTGCTTCCAAAGAATAATAGGCAGAACCTAGACTCGAACCAGGCCCCTCTGATTCCACCCCCTGCGCCTTCTTCTATATCTCAGGACCTCCATGCATCTAAAAGCCATCAGATTCCCAAATTGGCAGCCCAGGAACACCTCGGGAAGGGCTCATGGTGGAGTCAAAGGTGTTGAAGGGTGTGACTAAGTGGAAAGGCAGAGTGACAGTAGGCAGGATTCCAGCTCTTGCACTTTGTATCCAAAACCTCAAAATTAACCCTTGTGTCCTGGGCTGGAGATGCAAAGCATTTATAGGAGATGAGATGAAAGTGGAGAAAAAGACCGGAAAATACTTTGCTCTTCCTACTCTTTGTTCCCAAGTATGACTGTGCTCAGATTCACCCAGAAAAACATTTTGTTCTTAAAATAAATTCAGAGAAGAAGAGTGCTCAAATTCCTTTGCTCTGAGCATTGACTGAGACCCACAATCCTTACCCAACTGCCTGCACTTTTCAGGTTTTCTCCAAACTTCACCCCTACGCCCTGTCTTACCTGCTTCCACAGTGAATGAGCAGACCCCATAGGCACTCCGCCCCCACCTCCCACAGCCAGCCCACCCGCTCCAGGGAGAGATGTGAAAGAATACGATGGAATCAGTGGAAATCCATCCAATTTCCTAGGACAAACGTGTAATACTGTCTGGCAGTGATGTCTTGTTTTATTTGTAGAGTTGACTGGATTACTTTTCAATGAAGAGAAAAACGTATTCATTATAGACAACTGGGAAGATAGAAAGAAAAAGGAAAACAATCCACTGCTCTTTCTACTTAAAGACAATGAACATCTACCATTTAGGCGAATATATTTCCAGAAATTTTTCCCATGTATATTTGTACTGGTCAGGATAGAATGGACTATGCTGCAGTAACAAATAGGTCCCCAAGTATTAGCGATTGAAATCAAATAAGTTGATTCCTTACTCATGCTCTACATCCATCTCAGATCTGGCGAGGGGCTCCGGCCCTGGCAATCGCTGGAGGACACACGTTGACGGAGAAAATCGACTTCAGTACGACAACTTGATTATGATGCCACAGAGAAAAAGAGTTCTAGAATCTACCACTGACACCCAAATGCTCCCGCCCAGAAGTGAGGCATTTCACTTCCACTCACAATTCATCTGCTGGAACTAGTCACATGACTTCTCTCAACCCCCGGGGGCCAGGGGGTGCCAGCCTATCACGTGGATGGAAGTGGGAGAACCAGAAATACCTGACAAACAGCATCAACAACCGTGCATTATTACTGGAGGGTCCCCTTTTGATTCCAGTGAAACACCTGTTGACAGGAGTGTATATGTGAACTCAGAAAAGCATGAAGGAAATGAAAATCACTTATAATCCCACCACTCACTTATTGATCTTCCAGGAGTTTAGGGCTATATCCATTTTTTTTCTGCTTATATAAAAATAAGGGTATTTTTGAAAATATTTGGATCATGTTGTATGCCCTGCTTTGTAATGCACTATTTCTACTTAATGTATGGTATAGAGTCTTTTGAAGTATTAAATATTCTTGTATACCATGCACAGTATTTTATCTTACATCTGTACTATAATTATTTTTAACTAATTCCTAATTATTTTATATTTAAGTGTTTAAATGTTTCCCTATTTATATTTTGTGATTATTTATATATGTTTCTAATGGAAAATATAAATATTACATTGTGCAAACTTATCATAAGCTTTTTACCATTTTGGTTTTTTACAGTTTCCAACCACCATGAATAATGCTCCCATGCACTTTCTTTAAGGTATTTCCGTGTTTAGAAATTTTCAGGGGGTGAGAGTCCAAGGACTGATATTCCCCAACCAAATGTTATAAACATTTTGAGACACCTGATTAACATTTTTAAAGGAAAATATATTTGTTTTGAAGAATGAATAAATGAATGAATTAAATTACAAATGACTTGACAGATCCTGAGAATTGGCAATAAATATCTCTAAGGGTCTCCTTCAGTAAGTCCCTGGAATTGGAGGTGACATTTTATTTCGTCCTCATGAGCATCTAGTAATAGAGGCCCAAAGAATAGAACTTCCAAGTGTTGGCTCCCTGTCAGGTGCAGTGTTAGGAACATTCCATTTTCTAATTTAATGACCAAAACAATATCATAAGGTAAACTTTAAAAATCTCCATTTTACAGATCGAACATTGTGAAAGCTCAAGGTCATGAAGTTGGAAGAGACAAAGCTGGGATTCCATCATGGCGGACTCAAATTTACGTACCTCCCTCATGAAATGGTCACAGACCCCATGCTGACTTGCACAACAGAGAGAGACAGCCTACAATGAAGAAACACTGCGTGTATCATGGTGTGGCTACACTTCACTGAACAGGAGGATTATGTGCTGGAATACTCATGCAGGCACAGGCTGAGTTAGGCCACGATGGTGGGCCAGCTCTGGGTGGGCAGAGCGGAGAAGGCCTTACCCCCATAGGCTTTACCGCCAGTGTAGAAACATTTCACCACTATTCCATTTTCTTACAGTCACCCACAGGGTATTTTATTCCCAACAATAAGATAACAACCCCCTACCCAAACCTTCCCTTCCCTCCATTTCCTCGCCCAAGATGACCTCATGTCTCCCTGCCATTCTGCCCCTGTCCGATCACCAGGGATGGCAGCACTGTTTGGAGGTATTCCTCCTTATTTGGTGCTGCATAGCTTTAAGCCAATGTCTAGGGAAATCCTCTCCACTGACCAGGCCAAACAGGGAGGTAGGAGACCCAGGACCACATCCACACTGACTCTTAGCAGCTGGGAGACTTTGAGCACATCATTTGGGGTCTCTGATGGTCACTATTCTCATCTGCAAAATGGGAGCAATATTGCTACGCTGCCTCAGTGAGGTCATACAAAACACTTTGTAAACGTCCTGTGCCATGCAAAAATTACTAGTTTGAAGTTGAGTATTTCTTTGTTTAAATTTTGAATTAAATGGTAAGTTTGGAGTTACTGATATAACTGCTGTTTGTGGGGTTTGCTTTTGGTTTTTCCACTCTAGGCAAGTTACTTTTCTCTTTTGACAAGCCCACATGTTCCCAGGTCTCTTCCTCCACCCTTCATCCACCCCTCACCCTTCCATTAAGCAGCCTGCTGACTAGGCCTATGGAATTACTCTCCACTCTACATCTGAGCCATCTGGCTTCAAGCCCAGGTCTCACGCACGACACGACGCCAATCCCAAGCCTTGGAACACAGCCTTCAGTTCTGTACCCAAGCTCTACAGCCATCCCTGTGCTGCAGCCAGCGTCCCTTGTCCCCTTCCTATCAGCTCTTCCATAGTCTGCTCTTTTTGGCTCCTTGAAATACTGCAAGACGAAAAGGCCATGGTTGGTGGCCATGAATGAAGGTCATGGCTCTGGAACATGACAAACCATACACCATCGTTGAGCTGAGACTGCCGTACAACTTAATGTGGACTCGAATAGCCATGTTTCTTCTTTTTCTTTTTCGGATCTGGGAGAAATGAAGGTGAAACAGCATGATGAGAAAATCATTGCGCCGAGGGTAGAAACTAGCCTGCAAGCCCACACTCACACTCTCCCGCCCCCTACCATCACCGCGCTCCAGCTGTGTGTCCTCGGACAAGTCTCTTTGCCTCTCTGGGTCTCGCTTGTTTCATTTGTAAAATGACAAAAATTAAGTGGAACAGGTGATTTCTTGAGATGCTTTTAAAATGCAGACTCCGCACATATATAAGCACCTATAATGATAACAATTATATTTCAAACTTGCGAAGTGCGTAGCAGAGGTACAAAAAAAGTACATTGTTTTGCACATTATCTCCACAAACAAACTTATAATATATTGTATCAGCTAAGAACTGTGCTCACCTGTTAGAAACCCAAAATAATAGTGGTTTAAAGCATTTAGATATTCTTTTCCTTTTCTTTCCTTTTTTTTTTTTTTTGAGGAAGATTAGCCCTGAGCTAATATCTGCTGCCAATCCTCCTCTTTTTGTGGAGGAAGACTGGCCCTGAGCTAACATCCATCCCCATCTTCCTCTACTTTACATGTGGGATGCCTACCACAGCATGGCTTGACAAGCGGTGCCATGTCCACACCAGCGATCTGAACTGGCAAACCCCAGGCCGCCAAAGCATAACGTGTGAACTTAACCACTGCGCCACTGGGCTGGCCCCTAGATATTATTTTTTCTTTTATATTACATGAACTTCACAGAGTGCTACAGTGACCAAATTGAATTTTTCCAATTTCCACCTTTGGGGACCCAAAATCTTTCCAAAGTTCTGCTCTGTCATCCTTAGCTCATTACTTACATCTTCAAGGTTGCCTTGTGGTTGCAAGATGGCTGCTGTAGCCCTAGCCATCATGCCCACATTCTAGGCAGCAGAAGGGAACACGGACAAAGCCAAGAGAGTGAACTTCCCAGACTAGTCGGCTCCCTTTAAAAGTTTTCCCCAGAAGCCCCATCTGATGATGTCCATCTAAATCACTTTGGCCATTCCTGTCTGCAAGAGAGGCTAGGCACGTTGCTGCCTTCAGTAATCCCAGGGTTCATTTACAAGGATGAAGAGGAGAGTGGATGCTGGATAGGTTATCAGTAGTCTCCACCACAGGAAGGTACTATTATTACCTTATTATTACTAATTTTACAGATGAATAAACGAAAGTAAGCAACTTGCCAAGGCCATATAGCTAGAAAGTTCAGGGGTTGGAATTCAAAATCAGGTTACTCTAGTGCCCAGCTCTTATCTGTACGTTCGATGAACCTAAGATGATGAGTGGCCAAAAGAGCTAGTCTCGAGTCCTCGGCTCCCCGTCTGCAGAATAGCCTGTGAGCGCCTGCTTCATAGCTGTGGGAGGATTAAATGAGATAATGCACAGGAAGGGCCTGAGACCTTGTACTTCCTATTAGCTTTGTAGATGCTCAGGCAACAGGAGATGCAGATTTTGACACCCTCACACAGACTGTGCTGTCCCCAAGTGTCCCACAGGCTAACACACCTCCCAAGAGACATATTGAAGCTCAGGGAACATTCTGTTCAATGTGTCCTCTGAGTCTGGACTCCTTTGCTAGATTGTGAGCTTCCTAAAAGTAGAGGGTAGGGCCTGGGTCACAATTGATTAATTGACAGAACAAATGCTTTGTTTCCTTTTGATTACTAAATTACATGGTTCTCCCCTGCGCATCACTTACAGTGACAAAGATGGGGGCGAGGAGAGGCTTGAGGACCAGGCCCACTGTGGCCACACATAAGCGTGCACATGTGTGTGTTTGTGTATGTGTCTATGCATGTGTTTCAGCACGGCGCTGGGGAGAAAGCAGCCTAAGAGGAAGGGGAGATTCTAGGTAGAATTCCATTTCTCCCTAAATTCTCCAACTGCATCACTCAAGTTAAATGGTATTCAAATATTGGTGAAATGAATGAGAGAGAGAAAGTGAACACCACGTATGTTATAGGTGCTAATTATGAAGTCTCACATTTTATTTGAAGGGAAAAAAAGCTTCCATAAAGCATTCTTAAAAGCACAAGGAAAAATAAAATCACATCATTTTGAGATGTCCACGGGGTTCAGGGAGAGGCACTTCCTGGACATCCTCAGTCGAGCTTCTGCCTGGAGGGATGTACGGTCAACATCCACAGGCAGTGTTTCCGGGAGTGTGTATTAAATCGTTTAGAATTATGGTTCCTAGGGTAGATGTGAACGAAAAGCGAGATTCTTGCTCTGGTCCGGATTTCTTTTCTTTCTTGAGACTGCTTAACCAGCAGTCCAGACAATGGCCACAAACCCTCGACCTGCATCTCAGCAACATCGACCAAGAGCCGAGGAGGAGCCAAACCGTTGTGCCGAAGTAGGCGGCCAGGTTCTGGAAGTCAAGGCCCTTCCTCTTGTCTTCTCTGAGTTTTCACACAGAACTAAGTCAGCGGGGTGGGGGTGGAGGGGGCAGGGGGGTGCTGCTGTTTCCATTCACACCAAACACGTGTCCACCTCAAAGTCTTTGCACTGGCTGTTCCCTTCCTGCAACACCCCCCAACCCAAGAATTCACAGGTGGACTCCTTAGCTCCAGTCACCTCTCTCTCCAGTGTGTCCCCAAGCCCCCACCACTCTGTTCTCACCCTATTTTAAAGCCCTTGTTAATACTTCACACTACACATGCATCTGTTTGTTTTCTGACTCTCCCCCTAGAACATAAACTCCACGGAGTAGGGATTTTGCTGCAGTTACTACCATATCCTTGTACTAGAACAGTCCTTGGCACATAACAGCTGCTCAATAAACATTGAGGGATGAAGGAATGAAGGCTTTCATAAGGACAGTTCTTAGAGAGAATCAAACTGACTACAGCCAACTAATTTTACACCATTTCCAGGACTGAAAATCCATATCCTCCCAATCTTGTAAACCTGGTTTGGAGTCCATCTCTTCCTCAATCAGGAAAACCTCTTCCTTCGGGATTCCCTCTGTGATAAACACACACCACCGTACACGTCATCTTAGTGCATACGTACAAATTTATGTATCACGCCTCTTCTGCTGGACTCCCACGGTTAACCTCCTGGGGGGCTGGTCTGCCCACAGTTGTTGATTTCTTCCAGACTGCGCCCTCCTGGAGGACGTCGCTGAAGCTCATTTACACATGACCCCATTGCACCCAACATAGCATTCTAACTGTGGCTCAAATTTATTCAGCACGTGCTGTGCGCCAGGTGCCATACAAAATTCATCATACACATTAACTTATTGGCTTTCTTATTCTCTTTTTTTAAATAACAACTACAGAAATAAATACATTTTACATTTCAACCCAGTAAATGGTGTGTGTGTGTGGAACCATAGTCACATCTATATCCATATTATTGCTAAAAACAAAATTTCGAAAAACTACTCACCTTTGCTATGTGCAATTCACACTGATATTTCTATTCTACTTATTTTATTTTTTTAAATGTTAGTCACAATCTACTGAACCAGAGGTTGCAAACTATGGCCCTTGGACCAGATCCAGCCTGTGCCCTGTTTCTGTTAATAAAGTTTTACTGGAACGCAGCCGTGCTCATTTCTTTACACGTTCTACGGCTGCTTTCGCACTGCAGGAGCAGAGTTGTGACAGAGACCATTATACGGACGAAGCCTAAAAAAATGCTATCTGGCCCTTTGCAAGAAAAAGTTTGCTGACTCTTGCAATAAACTGATTTTAGATTCACGGATGGGTTGTGACCTACAGTTTGAAAAACACCCTCTTAGCTCATACCATTCTGACCACCACACTTTAAGGGAGGTGCAATTGTTATCCTCATTTCCAAGTGAGCGTACTGAGGGAGAGAAAGTCAGACGCGCGACTAGTCGGCCTGCAGAGCCAGAATTTGACCTGTCACCGTAGAACCAGAGCCGGTGACAGCTAACTCACACGGAATTCTGCTCCGCTTTAGGATGAGTTTAACAAATGTTCATTGATCCAATGAATGACGCACAACTTGTATTCGTAACTTGTAAAAAATTTCTTCCTGGTGGTCTTTGGAAGAAATGTTGACCTTATTCTCTGCCACGTTCCTAAGTAAAGGAATCAGACAATGATACCAATGAGCATTTACGGGGGGTACAACTGCTTTTTAGACTAAGTAGCAGGTCATTTCATTTTAATTTCTTATTTTGAATATAGACTTGGCTTCTTGTTGGAGTCATTATTTAACCCTGACAAATAGCACGGGTATACACACACATATGCGAGACCGCAGCTTCTGGCAGGGCTCCCAGTGACTCACGCCCTTGGGCAGTCCCCTCCCCTGAGTGTGGGCTGGACCTGGTGACTCTCCTTACCAGTGGAGGATGCCCAAGGACGGGACGTTCTGTCTGAGATTAGGATGCTAAAGACTGCGACTTCCATCTTGCAGGCACTGTCTCTGGGCCTCGACTTGCTGGCTCAGGTGAAGTCAGCTGCCATATTGTAAGCTGCCCTGTGGAAGGTCCATGTGACCAGAAGCTGTGGGAGATCCTCAGTTCAACAGCCTGCAGGGAACTGAGATCACTGGAAGCAGATCTCACGCAGGCTGAACCTTAGGATGACTGCAGCCCTGGCAGCACCTTGACCGCCTTTGTAGACACTCTGAGCTGGGGGATGCAGCTGAGCCGTGGCTGGATTCTTAGCCCCATAGAAGCTCTGGGATCATAAATGTGTGCTGTTTTCAGTCACTAAGTTTTGGAGAATTTGTTATGCAGCAATAGATAACTAATACACCACACTACTTTATTATAATTTGATTTCTAGAATCCCCATCAATGATCACATACATCTTCAGCACCCATCATGTGCTCAGTCCTATGAAAGATGGAGCAGGGGCTCTTTTCAGAGCATATGACCTCCGCCGTCGGGGAGCTCATGGTCTGGTGAGAGAGCAGAATGCTGGAGGCGCGTTTTGTCTTCTTAACCACATTGGTAATTCAGTCATTTGCCCTCCATCCAAGAAGGTGCGCAATGGACTTCGTTTATGCTCTTCAGACAAATGCAGCTCTCTCGGGTTCCCCATAGATTTTCACGGCATGGGTCCCATCTTAGCTGACCAGCTTGGAAACCCCTATGAGACGGGGGAGCAGGGAGCCCTCCCCACATAGCCTTGGGCTTCCTCGGTCCAACACCCTGAAGCCATGAGTTGGTTCAAAAGGAAGAATGAGCAGGGCCCGATATTACCACAAATAATTTGCTTTCTGAAAGTCGAAAATGAACCAGATGGCTTTTAAGGAAAACAGGACACACATCAGATTCCAATTATATTAAAATGATGACCCAATTTAGGAAAACACAAAGTGTAATAAAAAAATGTTTAAATAAACAAAATCTGCATATTTATGAAACTATAATATTCGCCTGGCTCCTCACTTCGGAGAATGAATTTCTAAACTAGAGTGATTACGTTCCAGACTTGCCACTGAATCCGGGCTTGGAGAAGCCTGCGGTACTGTTTGGAATTGCAGACTATCTGAAGGGAAAAAAAAAAAAATATTTAGCATGTGTGTCGGCAGCCAATTTAGGAAAAGGAAAGGTCAGCTCTACACAAATGTGATAGATCCTATTCTAATGCAACCAGGAATAGGCAGCCCTCACCCGCCTCTGTTGGCTGAACATTCTGACACCTCTCGCTGGCGGCAGTCGCTGTCACCCGCAAACCTCCACCGCCACTGGCAGACCCGGTGCTGGGCTGGGTTGGCAGGAAGCGCCTCGGATTTATCTATTTATTTTTCCAGATAAATTAAAAACTCAGGGGGCACTTAAAATAAATTAGCAACTGCTCCTGACGGTGTCTTTCTTGCGGTGTCACACATTCGAAATGTTGGCAAGGACCAAGTTGCCTGCCTCGCCATCTTTTCCCACCAAGCGCAAACTGCTAACGGAACAGTGCGCTCGGGGGGAACAGGCGAGTCACTGGAGCCGTTATTAATGCCAGGGAGGATGAGCCAGCGAGGGGCCAGGTTCACCGACACGATTGCAGGGTCACACTGTGGGGCATCTCGGCGAGACTCTAGGAGGCCAGGGAAGAAGGCCAGTTTGTTCTTAATTGTACTGAAACGCTCAAATGGCTTTCCAAGGGAACTTTCACTTATCCAAGCAAGTGCATTTTCTTAAAATTTTATGCGTAGCCCTTTTAGAAAATTATTTTTCCACATAGGATGAGATCTACGCCATCTCTTTGTCTGCAGTATATATATGTAATTAATCGGTAGTTATTTCCTAAGACTCCTATGTGCCCAGCATACAGGATATAGTAGTGAGGACGGGTAACACAGTCGCAGTCTTCCTGGGGTGACATTTCTACAATATGCCCCCATCTGCAGAGTGTCATGATGTCCACAATCGCCGTGTAATATTGACGGTAAGTAAAACCGGCACCACAGAGCCAAACTGACAAAGAGAAAGAGCTTGTTCTGGACATTGTGCAGCGGGGTTGACAAGGGGGTTTAGTCCAGCGCACCGTCTGAGGACCACAAAGCTACTTCTCAATGAGAATGTCCAAACCAGCGCCCCCGCACCCCACCACCTCTGCTCCTTCCGATGGAAAAACATGCACCCGGCAGCTACAAAGTCTCTCTTTGCTGTTCTTCCAACCAAATAGCTTCTCTGAGCCTCTAGTCCTCATATCTCTTAAGTAAAAGGAACTTTCCGTGTTTTTGGTCTACGAGGGAAAAAATAGTTACTAAATTTGGATAACAGTAAATGAGAAAAAGTTTTCTCTCTCTGCTCATAATATGGTATTCATTTAGATCAAGACTCGACCTCCCAATAGCATTTTTCACACTCATCATCTATCTGAACAAAGAGTTAGAAAGATATAAATTTAAGAACCTAAATCGTATTTTAACCGCATTATATTATAGAACACTCATTCTATTATTATATTCCAGAATCATTCCTTTTAGGTGAGTAGCTTTTATTGAAAGGGCCTTTTTTCTTTTTCAATTAATAAATTTACTGTCAGAAAAATCCTTCATTATGGGAACCTGTAATTTCCTACCTGAATGTCCATCTATAATATAAATCAGGAGCTCCTTCGTTTTAGTAATTTTGTTGGAAGCATCTAATTTTATCACAACATAGCATCCTCCAGAAGATTCTTTGAAAGTGCTTATTGCTTTGTAGTTTTTTCTTTCACTTTTTAAATTCTGAGTTTTTTTCCTTTTTTTTCTTTTTTTGGAGTCTTGGCAGGGTTGGGGGGAAGTACTAATTGTCTCTTTGCCAGAGTTTAAGTGCAACATTTTTCATTAGAATTTAACAAATGTTCATCTTAAAATAGACTGACAATGGGTCAAAGAGCCTCAGCTTCTCCCCTGTGAACCTGATGCATTAGAGTTGAAGCTTTTTATTCTTGGATCAATGTTGCATCTTATTCTCGAACTTAATTTAGTGTAGGACTAATATGACGCTCTCTCCATTTATTTCTCTCTCTCTGTCTCTTTTTGGTTTTAATAAAATTAGAATTAATTTGATATAATGCAGTCTCTAGATTTTTTTTGTCAAGCATAAAAATGCCAACTACAACAATATGCTTTGAAATTTTTTTTTTTGCCAGCGGTAAACTATTGTGCAAAATAATTATATAAATACGCGAGAACATCTGGTCTTTTGAACTGTAGTCACTGCTGAATTTAAACATTGTACGCGTTTGACAAAATTAAAGGAGTTTATTCTTTGTTTTTCCTGGGCTTTAAATAGCAAGTCACAAATAGTACTTAGAGTTATCGTTTCTGGTTCATTTTGAATATTATGTAGAGAAACTTAGTCTGCATTCTCCAAGACTATCATATATCTGGGGTCTGTGAAATTTGGGCTCAAGGTTAAAGTCTGTCACAGGACTTTATTAAAACAATGGCCCAAGTCAAACTAAAGGGGGGAACCCCACTAAATGCTTTTCTTCCATTTTACCCACAACAATTCCTGAATGCCACTAGACAATTAGGGCAATTTTGATACCCTTTGTAGAGTAAAGTAGTTAAATTATGACTGCCACTTTTGTAATAAACTCGTGTGACTTTAAAAGTCTGTCCCTGCTCTCTTTCATGATGGAGACATCACACAATCTGTAATTGTGCTATTAAGGAAAAGAGAGCTAATCTTTTTGCATTTGAAGTCAGCCTTCATCCTCAGCCCAACAAAGCCAGACAGATCAAAAAAGAACCAGAGAGAGCATTTAAGGAAATTAGTACAAGTGTCAGTTAAAAGGTAAAAATTAATGCACTTAATATTGAAATATGGTTGAAACCTACGTTCTTTTCATTTCTTTGATATTGCGAAGGCATAAAACATTCAATTAACTTTCCATTGTGTTTGGGGGAGAAAAGGCAGAGGCTTGTCAGCGAAGTGTTAGGGGTGTAGGTGGTGCTCAGTGAAAAATAGAAATGGATGAGCAGAGAGAGGCACAGACCACATGGCCCAGGCCACAGAGACCAGCCGCTTCGTCCCCGCAGAGCCCAGCTGGTTGAGGATTTCAAACGGGCTCTAGACTCCGCTGCCCAGTTTAGTCTGGAAATTTAAAAATTGGCGTGTGGTATTCTTTATTTAAAAATCATAGACAACGCACAGTTAGAATTGTCTTGAGTCTGCGTGAGTGGACTCATTCCTCACTCTCCAATGCTGTATGATCATGATGTTAACAATACATAGAAGAAAGACTGGAAAAAGAAGTGACTATTTATGGCTACTTGGAATATGGGTGAACTTTTCCCTTTTAACTGTATTTTTTTTCAATTTTTTATGATGCTTGTGCATTTATGCTTGTAACCAGAAAAACAAAACAAAGTAAAGTTGATTTGTGATAAGAAGCAGAGTCGGGTGGAGAGGGCGGGACAAATATGGGCACTGGGGTCAGACTGATTAGCGTTTGATGAGTAACTCAGCCACTTAATGCTGTGTGACCTCAAACAGGTAGCTTAATCTCTCTGAATTGAGATTTCCTTCCTCTATATACTCTACATAGGGACGTGGTTATTTGCATGATGGGCGGCTAATAAATGTGAAGATGCCTCACCCAGTTTCTGGCACATAGCAGACATTCAACGACTGTTAATTTTTTCACTCTGACACTATCCTTTCACAACCCCTTCACACAAAAAGACAAATCAATTAAAATAATTTGTATTAATGGCTAGCAGGACGAGTATTTGATGCGTCGCTACCATGCTGAGTTTACATTAACCCTCCAGCATCAGCCTTGCTTTTCAGGGCCAAGTATTTTATTTTGCTTTGAAATTTTTGCAAGTTTATTCAGTAGGGTAGATTTATAAGGCGACTCTCAGAACATCAAAACTCCTTAGCTGAACAATCATTATTTGACAATCGCAATTCAAGAATTTTTTAAATTGTATAATGAATCAATCTCCCTAAATTGTATGCATGTCAAATTGTGATCAACTTGCTGTGAGACTGTTCGGCAAGAGAAGGCCTAATGTTTAAAGTGAAAATGACTGGGACCACACACACTAATTTGTCTCTATCTTTAATGAAACATTGTTTTACGGCCCTGTGAAAAAGACTCTCGTACATATCATAAAACAAATATTAATAGAGAAAGACTCTGGAGATGATTTCATACCGTAACACACCAGATGCAGCAGCTTTGTATCCCTAAATATTCACCCAGTGCTGGGCACATTGTAGGCACCTTATAAATATTTTAAACAAAAGGAAACAGATATATGTCCTAAAATGTGACTTGTAATCAGGGTGTAATTGATTACCTTTGGAGATGGATTGGTTCCAACCTCAGCAGAACATTCTTGGGTTCATAAAGGCTACTAGTGAAGGGAGATCGAGCACGATTTCATTAGCAGGGGCAATTCTGAGTGTAGAAAAGGCAAGTTTCGTGAGGCGAGCCCCGTTTTTACCCAGAAACAATGTTTGTGAAGATCCGAGATGCATCTCCAAGGAAAAATCCTTTGCAATATTTGTGCTACTTTCTACCAACTCTGCCCTGGCACTTAAGGAAAAGAACTCAGTTATAAAACCCCAAACCAGTGATGTTGTGATTATTATTCTTATTAATATGCAGACGATAGAAGTTAGTGCCAAAATGACAGATTTACAGTTTTGCGAAGGTAATGAATCAAAGTAAGAAGGTAAAAGCCGCTATTACCCTAAAACCTGAAAGTGACAGACTACTCAGGTTGGCTTTCCTTTTTCTCCCTGTGCAGATGGCCGATGATGCTGTTTTTCCGTGAAACACAGTACGCACGTAATCAGGAATACAAAACTAGCCACTGCAAGAAAGCTTGCACTCTTCTCCTTTGGAGCTTTTTCAGTTCTGTCTGATCTGAAAGATGCGGGGACGTGGCGGTGAGGGGAGGAGGTGGAGATAGCGAGTGGGGAAAGGCAGGGGCTCAACTCTTTAAGAACAACCCTCATCAACAGAAAGGGAGAGGATGGAGGGGTGCTAAAAATTACATCCACGGTCCAGACACACACCTGCTTTTTTGGCGTATGGACAAAGAGAAATCCAGAGAGAACCAGAGAAAGGAGGACAATGGAGACGTGAAGAAAGATCCAGGAGGGGCCGAGAACAGATCCTGAACATGTGGCTCTCTCCAGGGTCCTGGGTGCTCTCTGTATGGCCAGTCCTCTCCCATCCGCTATTTCACTAGGTCCTTAATCCAACTTGGTGAGATTGGCATGATGGGCAATTTTAGATTCCCAATTTAGAGGTGAGGGGCCTGGGGCTAATTGGAGAGAGGGGATGTGTCCTTGCTCAAGGTCACAGTTGATGCCAACAAGGACCTGTTCTGCTTCTGGAGTTGCATCTGACTCCTTGGGAGTGTGCAAAGCATTTTTGGAAGCCACATTAGGGCACTCAATACCTTAGTAAACTCAAGCATCAGTTCTCCAAATGGTTCATTTACGGTCTGAAGGAGAATTTCAGTTTCCCTAAACCTTCATCCTGTCCTCCTCCCCCGGTGGGACACACAGCAGCATTTTATCATACAAATCAAGCTTAGAATTTCAGAGATGGAAGGGATCTTGGAGATTTCTAGTTCACAAGGCTCAAGATAGGAAGTCACTTGAGATAAAACTTGGATTAGCTCTCCAGGCCCGAATAAAGCGCCGTAAATTAATACATCAAAAAGTCTAATGTGTTTTATAGTTTCCAGCACTTGGATGCACTTTTTTCATACCTTGCAAAAGCATTTTTGCATACACTTTCGAATTTGACCCCTAAAGGCTCAGAGTGAAACTGATCCAGAATCGAATCTATGGCTTTGCCCTTTACCAGCTCTGTGACTTGTTTCCTCTTCTGCAAGCTGGGGGAGTCACAAAAGTTCTGCCTCATCGGGTAATGGTGAGAATTACACGTAAATGTGTAAAGCCTGGGTTAGCACAAAATAAGTGCCCAATAGATGCTGGCCGTCATCTTCATCTTCGTCATCATCATCACCACTTCTGTGAATATAGGCAGGGCAGATTTTCATATCCCCACTTCGTAGGGGAGGAGAGTGAGAGGAAGTGTCTACTCAGAGTGAATCAGTGGCTGGGCTGTAGCTATATTTCTTCACTTCTAGTGCAAAGCTTGTTCCACTTCCTTCATTGAAACGAGCATTGACATTCAAAATGTTGGTGAGTGGGTCCAAAAGGGCGTGGAAAGGAAGTGACGGGCAAACCAACAATGATAAGGAGGTGTTTGGGCATTTCATTTTTACTTAGCCTCTTCCTGTGAACGAAGAATTAGGAATATTTCTTACTCTTTCTAAAATTTCAAGGTTGCACATGTGTCAAAGAGCGAAAGGCCCAAGCTACAAGATCATACGCATCTTTGTAGCCGGAGTGGGAGGCAAAAGCTGGGCAAAGAATCAATGCTTGGAGTTTGTCCATAATGATTTGTGCTACAGGACAGTACTGTGAACACAGGAGACCTGCAGAAAATGTACAGTTACCACTGGACAGAAAGAACTAGGAGCCATAAAGCTCAGACCATAAAGACACCCAGTGGGGCACTGTTAGCACAGCGAGCAGATTCATATGGGTGCTGCTGGATGTCCCAGGATAGAGAGATGTGCATCCTTCAACTCACTAGCAAGGAAATCAGAGCAGACGTGCCTATTTCCATTCCCGCACAAGGGCCCCTGTGAAATCCGAAGCCAAGAGGCCTTGGGAAGCAAGGTTTCCTCCTGCAGGGATTCTAATCCAAGCAAAATTGAACTCTCTTCCACCCTTCCAACTTTCGCTTGTGCTCAGAAGAATGTGCCAGCATTGACTTTGGACCTGAGGGCAGAGCTCGAGTGTCCACATCCTGCCTCCTACATCTGCCTGCTGCATGACCCTGGCAATTCAACGTCCCTGGGTCTCAATTTCTTCTTCGGTCAAGTGGAAGGGCAGGGCAGATGATATGGCCACCCTGTCTGGCACAATAAATGAGCGTGTTGCACACAGATGCTTCGAGGCAAGTTGGGTGCACACAGCTATTTCCCCTTGACTGTGGTCATGGGTGTTTGTAATTGGAATAGTGCAGTTGGTAGAACAGCCTTGTTCTGAAGACCCTCCCTCCTCACCTCTGCCAGTGAAACATCAGGCTGTTGCAAAGTCCAGGAATTGTTGCCTGTGTTCATACTTGTCTGGAGAAACACCTGCCTGCAGATGAATCAACGCACTCAATCTTTGCGCTCTATATTTGTTTTTTCACGGAGGTCAAAGGCTGCTGAGGGTTGAGCTTGTGTCCAGATGCCCCTCTGACGTCATGTCTGCTCTCTGTGCCTCAGTTCCCTTATCATCAAACAGAGCAGACACCATCTAGTCTTCTGGTGTTGAGATGATGAGAGATTGATGGGCATGAGTCCGCTTGTAATCTACTGTGTCTGGCTAAGAGAAGGCACTTAATGAATGCTCGTAACTGATTTGAGCATTAGAAATTATACTTAAAAGCAGGTCAAGAAAAGCAAACTCTCTTTGCTACTTACAAAGCGCCCAGTAAGTGGTTGGGGAGTGAATAAATGCATTGAAGAAGGAATCCAAGGGCAGATGCCAATTATGATATTTCCCCCAACCCTCTTACTCACGTAGCGTTTGAATCACTAAATTCATTGAAAAAGCACTAGGCAGCATTCAAGTGGAGGTGACGTTTGTATTTCTCACACTTTCAATTTACAAAAAACAATAGTGTGCCTTCTTTTATCTGTTCGCCATTGAGCCTGCGAGGTAGGCAAGGTAAATATCATTATTATGAACACCACATTATCTTTAATATGTCTGTATCAATTTCCATGTCTATATCCATTCTATACCTCTTTTCTGTGTCTATTTCTATGTCCATATTTCTGTATCTTTTTCCGTTATCTATAGCCACACCCATATCTCAACCTATACCTTTTCTTTTCTTGAAGCACCTATCTATCTACACCTCTATCTTTATCCCTTTTCCACGGCCATAGCCATATGGGGAAACCAAATCTTCAGTGAGATTCAGCAACTAGACAGAGGTCACCCAACTAGGACCTGAGAGCTGGTGTCAAGTTTCAAGTCTTTTGTCTCCAAAGTCTGCTCTTTGCCATGTCTCCCATACCACCTCTCAGGTAAATGGGATTTTAAAAAGAAAAAGAGAAAGAAAAAAGAAAGGAAAGAAGGAGGGAAGCAAGGAAAGTAGGAGGGATGGAAGGAAGGAAGGAGGCGGAGGAGGGAGAAAGGACGGAAAGAGCAAGAGTTGTAATGTCTTTATTTTCCATTCACAAAGCCCAACATGTGGCCCAGGCCTCTGTCTTCTCCATTTCCATTGATTAATGTTTTTTGGTGTAAGGTCAACGGGGAAATGGTCTTCAAAATGACTGCTCACTGTACAGCTACGCGTCGTCTTCTATGGTTCTTCATCACATATATCTTATTGCTTAGAATTCCTAGAAAGGTCTCAAAATGCCAGATATTTTTAAAATTAGGAAATACAATGGAATTATTTCTGGGGGGGGGGAATTAGGGAACTTATATTGTCAACAACCATTTATGTGAGGATATTCTAGGAAATTTACTGTATTAATGCAGATTTAACTCAGATAGGTTTTAGGAGATAGTCACCTAAAATTTCTTTTCTTCTCTCTTTTTTCTTCACTCACAGCTTTTCTAACAGGACATGGAGAAATCGTGTAATTGGATTGCCTAGATGATTAAAATTTATATCATTTTTGCATCTGTTTTGAGATGCAGACGGCAAATCTCTACTTTCAAAACAAAGTATCAACTATTTCAAGAAGTAGGATTGAAGATTGCTCTTTATTCTCTCAAAATTTTAAGAATTGAATTGCTGTGAATAATTTGGCAGGATTCTTTTTGGTAATGAACTTACCTGATTTAAACACAAGGTTTCCTTCTGCTGTTCATAAAAGCTTACATATCTGTTCCATTTTACAACAATAATTTTTAGGGTCAGCTTTCAAGCGCTCCTAAACTCTTTTTTTCCAAACGTGAAATTTACAGAAGGAAGAAAGCATACACATTTCGTTTTTAAAACTGAGTAGCAACATTCTAAAGAATATATTTTAAGAGGCCCTTCTAGGCTAGAGGTTTGGAAATCATCAGCTGTTTCTCCTTGTGTGAGGTTTTGTTTATGCTTTTCTTTAAAGCTATTTTTGGTCTCCTGAATTTAGTACAGATTGCTCAAAAAACCAAAAGCAAATATAAAATTTACCTGGAACCTGCTTTAGAACTTGCATTAAGCCAAATGATAATTTTGTTTTCTGTTGTTGCTTTTAGCTGCATGAACGATTTACCCCGTCTTGTGTTTTTGGTTTCCTATATTGCTCACACATTCCACTTACTCTCTCCTTATTTCTTCTTCGCTACCCTGTCTTTGCAGAATTATTCACCCCAGACTGCCATGCAAGGGGAAAACTAAGAACCGTTAGGTATTACATTTTGTTTTTAAGAAGTAAAAGTTTACTTTTTCCAAAGTCCATTTTCCCCCCTTAGAAAGAAATAGAGTGAGAATAGATTATCTAGTAAGACACCCTCTCCTAGTTTTTGTATCGTTTATTGAAAACTCCAGTTTCTTTGCTGCAGGGTCCGATTTATTTTGCAATTCGCACAGTGCACTGTAAACATAATGTAAAGTTTCGAAGCTTAATTAACAGCAACAGAATTACGGGAGGCCAAGTTTTTAGAGGCATTTCAGCTTGGTTCCAAGAAAATGAAGAGACTTCCATGCAGGAAGCTGTGAACTTGTACCTCTTGAAACAATAAAACTCAGAGGATCCAGGATTGTGGCTTTGCTTCCGATGCCAGGACCAACACACCTGCCTGCTTAACCCACACGAGTCCAAGATGCTTCTTGCTCAAGCCTTGCACAGGAGCTGTTTTTCACTTACTGAGATGAGACGGCGATAAGAAGAAAATTTCCATGACATTTAACCAAAGCTTAGAAAATTCACTTCTCAGTTCCACGGTAGTGGAGGTGGGGGCCAGCTATCCGGGCAGAGCCACAGCAAACTGGAGGCAACCCAAGTCTAAAGATGGGAAGAATCCAGGGACTTTCTCAGACCTGCAGTGGGGCAGAGGTGGTGCAGCATGATCTGTAGTGTCCCACCCTAGTGCTTGAGTGCAGGAGTGCTCGGTGTGGTCACTGACTCTCTCTTGGCCTCGGTTTTCTCATCTATAGAATGGGACTGAGAATGAGAACATCTCACAAGTAGGGCTTTGTTCTTTAGGAGACGTACCTATTAGCATAATGCTCTGGAGAACTGGGTCAAGTCTAGTCACTACCTTGACTGCCTCGGCAAGGCGTACCCCACTCTGGGCCTCGGTTTACCCATTTTGTAAGTGAAGGGGTTGCATTCTGGCCTCTGATGTTTTCCCCTGGGCCCATGGCAAGGAGGGGCGGGGACTGGTCAGGAGGGTCTCATACTCACTAAAGGTCTCAATTTAGACTTTTGAGCATCTCACCAAATGAGGACACACTGTCTCTGTCAAGGTTAAAGGCACTGTTCCTGACGTGGGATATTGTGCCTCAAATATGCAGTCATCTGCCTGAAATATACCATAAATACTTACTTATTATAAATTTTTAAATTACTTTGTCAGCTGCACAATTTTATTCCATTACACTATTTGTGTTGATTTACCTGTTTGGCATTCTCTCATTAAAAAAAACCAAAACCACCAAGACCCTCCAAAAAAATTGAAGCACTTAACAGTTCCATGAATCTATTTGTGACTCAAACTTTAGGGTTTCTGTGTCACTGCAATAACCCGGCTCACCCTCCCTCTAAGCAAAACGCTCAGGGACAGCAGTAAAGCCCCTGCGCTGGTCTGCAGGGCCGGGAACCCGCTGGAGGCTGTGGGGCACGTGGCCGCCGAAGGAGGACGCTCTCTGCCGCCCCGCACGAGGGGACGGTACAGTGGCACCGAAAGGGGACCGGGTGGCGACCTGCTTTAGGACCGGTGCCGCCAGCCACCTGCTGCTGGTGATCCTGAGCAAAGTCTCTGCCATTGCAACTCTGAAGCCCAGGGGGAAAGGAAGACTGGGCGACAGCCGAGGGACTGGAGGCTGCAAAAGTTTCCTGGTCTCCTGGGGAGGGGGGCTGCAAGACCACGGCGGTGACAGGAGCCTCGGTAATAACTCTGGCTCGGAATTTTCATCTCACTTCGTGGCTGTGAAGAAACTTAACAATGATAATTAACAAAAAAACAAAAAAGAAAAAGAAAAAAAGAAAAAAAGAAAGAAAAGAAAAAAAAAGGGAGATCAGGCCACCTGGGCCAACCCTGCAGGGTCGTGATAGCCTGACCTGGGCGGGGATAGCGCGCCCTCCCCGGAGCGTAAATACGCAGTGTCCCGGCGCCGTCGCCAGAGGCTGGCTCGGCTTCGGGGACCCTTTGTGAGCTCCGCGTCGTGGGCAGCCGGAGCAGTGACCCCTCCACCCTCGCGCCCAGGAAGGCCTGGTCCCCCGGAC
This sequence comes from Equus przewalskii, assembly GCF_037783145.1. Taxonomy (NCBI): domain Eukaryota; kingdom Metazoa; phylum Chordata; class Mammalia; order Perissodactyla; family Equidae; genus Equus; species Equus przewalskii. The sequence continues at coordinate 38,988,575 of NC_091855.1, forward strand.
AAGAGGGACTCTCCCGGGGTTTGAACATGGGCCAAGGCACCCTGCGGGCTGGGGGTGACATCCGAGGGGCCGCGCGGAGGCCAGCGCTGAGACCCAGCTGCCCAGGGAGCGCGCGTACACTGGTTCCGAAATCCGCCAGCATTGTATAACTTTTCAACTACGAATTTTTTTCTCTTTCTAAAGAGCAGCCTAATTTGTCAAGATCGGTTCTCCTTGCCATGACAGATCCTTGTCTCCAGACCCAGCGGTGCACGAGGTGGCGCTGGGGGCGGGCGCATGTCTGTCCTGGGGTCCCTCTTGAGGACTCCAGGTTACTCTCGGATCAGCGGGCCCGCGCGCCTGGCGGAGGCGCAGGGGGATCCAAAGGCTCCGGAGTTCGTTTTGGGCTTCGAAGCATGTGTTTTCATTTTCTCGTGTGTTTAGCTGAACTCGATACATTTTTTCACTCTTCTCGCGTTTCCTTTCCGAATCTGCCCTTCCGCCTTGCGCGCCCCTAATCTCCGCCGAATCTCGGGCACGGCGGGCGCAGGCGAGCCCCGCGGTGGGGGACGCGGTTGGAGACGCGGCGGTCTGGGCGCCGCAGGGACGCGCTTGGCCGCGAGGGAGACGACGAGGGAGTCGGGTCTCCAGATCAAGATCTGCCAGGGCCACTGCCTCTGCTTATCTCCGGGGCAATCAATGGTCTCAGCTGCTACCTTTCCACCCACTCCCTGCACCTGGGGGGGGGGGGGGCGGGGAGGGGGGAGGTTCAGTTCGGGGTAAAGTGAATTAAGGTCTCCCTGGCTTGTCTAAATCCGGGGGGGGTGCAGTTGGGGATGGAGGCAAGTGCTTGCTGGGGGCCTACCTCGCCCTGGCAAACACCACTTGGAGAAAAAAGTCAAGCGTCTTGGGTCCCGAGCACGCCCTTCCATCACGCCTAGACGTGTCTTTTGTTTGTTTCTTTTTGTCTTTTATATATTTATATATCTAAACCTACACCGCGGCGGCACCACACAGCTCTCCTCCTTGTGTTGAGTTCTACAGTCCCGGACAGCCTCTTGTGCTTCCAGGAACTAGCCCTTCCCACCAACCCCCAGTACCTCCCACTTGCCCCGCAGACCAGGCGTCAGCGCCAAGCGGACAAGGGGCCCTGCGGATCCTTACAGAATGTAGGGGAGGAAGAGCTTTAAGAGTCTCTACCCGGCTCCGGCCTCCGCTACCACCACCACCACGGATCCCTCCAGAGGAGCCTCCATCCGTCAACCCCGGCCCCACCCCCCAGGCGATACTTAGAAGTCTCGCTACTCCCCCACCCCCACCCCGGGTCAAAAATCCGGATTGATGTTCTCCCACTGCAGTGTGACGTTTTAGGCAAATTCCTTAAATTTTCTGGTCTCAGTTTCCTTTTGTCTGAGCTTGAAAAAAACAATAATACACACGTCCCTTGGCTGCAGGGTCGCTGTGAAGATGCAAGGTGTTGATGTGTTTATAAGCACTCTGAAAACTCCAAATCACCCTTTTTTAGGTGACAGAGATAGGGGCTGCTGTTCTGAAGACAGGTGCGCAATAATTGTGGAAGGAGGAAGGAATCTCACTGATTAGCCTAAATCAGATTAAAAATGAAAAGCTGAAAGCCACTGGTGCCTGGCAGAGGGGATGCTCTGTTCTTGGAAGAGTTTTAACTCTGTTCTGTTCTTTGCAGACGCTGCTTTCTACGAGGAAGTCCGAGGCCTTGGAAGCTTTACTGAGCCCTTTGGTGGAGTGGGGTCCTCTTCGCCATAGCTCAGTTCCCCAAGAGCTTCTGCAGGTTCCAGCTGAGGGCTGTGGTGCAGTGGGAGCCGCAGACCACCTGTGGCTGTGGGCCAGCCGGACCACCTTGAGCAGCTGCTGCTCCTTTTATCGTCTGTAAAGTCGGGCCAGGGACACGCGTATCACGTGTTGGAAGCACCAGAGATAGGAATCACAGCGAATGCTCTGCCACTCTGCCAAGCACAGGGTCAAAGATGGCTACGTGGATGTTCTCATTTGAGGTAGGTACTGTTATTTGGCCAGTTGACATAGGAGAAGCTGAGGCAGGGAGCTGTGCTGTAGTTTCCCTCTGAGTAAGCGGTGGAGCTGGGACACCGCCTTGGCCACTGAGCCCAGAGCTGGCACCTGGAACCCTTGGGCACAGTGCTTGGCACTCAGTCAATGTCAATCAAAGGAGGCACATCTTTCTGTTTGCAGGAAAACCAGACTGTCCCAGCCCCACTACTGGCTATTTTCCTTTATTATTTCTTTTAATTTTGAGGTTGGTGGGGGAAGCCTGTGGCGTTCGTCACCAGAAGCACTTTTATTGGAACTGATATCTTCCAAGCTTGCTTTTGCTGCTTTAAAGCTCTGTGGACGTCATGAATATGGATGGACGGTAGGTTCCTATGAATATGGAGGAGCGGCTGGGGGTGGGTGGCGGATGGATTACTATTTAACATTAACCACTGATAACCTTTGCTCCCGTCTGACTTCCCTGCAACATAATCCCAAGAAGGGTCAGCCCGGGATGCCTTTTTGCAAAATATGATTAGTCACTTCTTGCCACATGGGCTCACCCCTGGACCTTATTAGCCATCCTATATAATTATTAGAAGAATCTTCTAATTTTATTTGAAATTCTAAGCTGACACTTATGTCAAAGTGCCGTGGCACAACATTGTGTTTAATTTCTCTTTTGTTAGCCGCAGTTGGGCTCCTGAAGAATTAAACTGAAAGGGAGCATCCGCCCTGTTCATTTCCTTATTGCCGTAGTTGCCCGTTGGAGACGTTAAGTGCAGCCTTGAGGATTTGCTCCCAGAAGGTCCCACGCTACCGTGCAGGTCTCCTTCACAGGCACAAGTGAGGGCCTATCTAATGGCTTTGCTGTAGCTTGCAACTACAGGCCATGGGTGTTCAGAACTCTCTTTTTGCTCTCGCTGTTCCCTCTATCTGGAATGCTTTTCCATGCTCTTCATCCGCTTAGTGAACTCCTGTTGATTCTTCAGGACTCAGCTCAAGCCTTCCTCTCTGCAGCCGTCTCTCAGCTCTAGGAGTTGGCCACGTCGTCCTGTATGCCCCTCGTCCCTCTCTCTGTGCCAGTGCTACTGCCCTCAGCTGCAGCCATAGTTCTGTGGTGGTGTTAAGTACCGGGTGTCTGGTACGTGTGGTTGTCAATATGGACTCTGCAGATAGGCTTCCTGGGTCTGGACCCTCCCCTCTCTCCCCAGCCACACGTGACCTCATTTGTGCAGTGGGGTAACGATATTGCCTGGCTCTCGGATTGGGAGGATTAAATGAGATATGTTGCTCAAGCTCGCAGCGGGCATTCGGTAAGCACTCAGTATTCTTACGACGTTGTCTGTCTTTCTTGTGAACTGTGAGTGTCTCAGGGGCACTGAGCGGGCCTTTGTATTTATTTCCATTTCCTTGACACACAGTGGGCACTGTATTCCCGCTACTTGGCACACAATACTGCTCAGTGACTGTTCCGGAAAGAATGAGAGAGAAAGAGTTTATTAATGGCGGTACCAAACGTCGACTGTCATAATTAACGGATTGCCCGGTGTTACTTCAGCGCTCCTTCACCCAGGCATTGCGCTAGCTTCCACAGTGGATAAAAAGGGGCATGAACACTGCCACGTAACTTACCACATAGCTGGGGTGATAGACGAGCATGGCTGCCACACTCTATGATGCTGCAGAGAGAAATGACTGTATGTCACAAGACAGCCATCTGAGCCCCTTCCAATCCATCCTCTTCACTCTCGCCTGACTTTCCTTCTTGCTGGGCAGAATTAGTCATGCGCAGAGGCTGAGGAAGTTAAAGAGGCTCAAACCAGGGCGCCACTCACTTGTGCAAGCCCCTTCCATATGTTCACAGGGTCACGTGTTTTTACATTCGCTTCCTTAAAGCACCCCCCTAAACTACCTTAAGCTTCAGACCCCATAATGCTTGGATCCCCCCTAATTGTGCCACTGTGTGGCTTCAACATATTTAGTGACTCCCCAGTGTCTTGGACAGCGAGCGCCTACTGTGGGCCATCCAGTGTATGGATGTGTACCAAGCCAGGCACCTGCTATGAGCCACGCCGTGAATGAGTTTGTATCGAGTAACATTCCGACTTTAACGTAGGAGGTAACCCCCTCATAATCTGCCCAAATCCCACCTTTGGCCCCATTTCTTGTTGGAGCTCCTCTGGGCTGCTTGCTCTTTCCCGAGGGCACCGTGTGCTGTGTTGTCTCCACATCTTTAACTAGGTGTTCCTCTCTACCTACGAGGCCTTCCCCCAGCTCCCCTCCGCTTGTCAAGACATTCTAGCATCCTCAGGCTCCTTCAAATGCCCCTTCCCCCCGAGTCGCCCACAAACTAATGACCCCCGCTCCCTGTTCCCTGGTGCTCTGTGCAGCCTGCTTTGCCGGCCCTCCTTGCATGGGTTCTATTTGGTGGCTGACGATCTGTCTCCCCTGTGCGACACTGAGCGCTTTGCCAGCAGGACTCAGTCTTAATTCCATTCATGTTGCTGAACTTTGAGGCTGATGACTGTGTACACAGTTGGTGGCCTCCTTGTTTGGGGAAAGAAGAGAGGGAGGGAGGGATGGATGAGGAGGAGGTAAGGAGGGAGAGAGGAGTTTTTGTATTTTGTCAAATGAGTCTTAGAAATAAGAGACTTTATCATTTCAGGGGAGGAAGAGGTTATTTGAGCTGGACAGAGAAGGATCCTCAGGTTGACTTCGAAGGGTAAAGAAGTAGCTCGAATTAGAAATGACCAGTGGTGTCGGAGGAGCCATTATTTTGGGTTTATGAAAAGACATCTGTGTGGTTTTTGGTTTTGTGCCCACCCTAATTTAAGTAGCGAGCGTTAAAAAAATAAAATGGAAATGATTGTAGATCACAAGCAAAAGCCAAAGTATTTACTTTTTAAGCAATCGCTTCTAGAAACAATGGCTCTCTGTTTTCCCAAATCATATATTGCTAATCTCAAACAGCACTTTGAAAGAAATCCTCAACATCACGTGAGAAATTTAAGTATTGCTATAGATCCGAGACTGGAAAATAATTCTTTTATATTCTTTATGAGCCACATTATGCTGTAACCATTTGAGAAGATGGCATATAAGTTAAATTTTCTTTGATGCTGGCAGGTGACATTGCAAAAATCAAATGCATTGTTTTTTGACAAGGTTTGAGGACCAGACTTTAAAAAAGCATTTGGTATGGAAGATGGCTGAATTAATACCATTGAAATTGTGGTTATAAAGATTGATAAGGAAGGTTCATTCACTAAAAAATATAATGGCAGATGTAATAATGACGGCATTCATCATCTGTCAAAGGCATTTATTAAGCGCCCACAGGTACTTGGCAGCCTATGGCAGGCTGCACAAAGTTAGACAGACGCCGTCCCTATTCATCGAGGAGCTTGCCATTGTGCGGCTCCATTGTTGGGAGCACAACTACTTTACTTGCATTGGTGCCTGAGTGACACTCCTTGTCATTATTTATGCTGTCTGGGTTTCTGATTTTCAAGGAGGGCAAGTCTTTTCTGTTGCTTCCTTTAATTATACCACACAAAGTGGTATTCCGTCCTCCGGAGACACTGTCTCTGTCGATGGGTGAGCTTGCAGGTGGCAGTGACCTTCATGTTCATTCACAGCATCCGCAGGAAGATGAGTGGCTCATTGTGGGAGAGCCTCGTGCTGCCCCTAGTAGTGCCCACAGGGCTTTCCCTGCCCCTGTGTTGTGACTCGTATTCTTGTACGTTCCGCCCGCCCTGGGCTAGACTGTGAGCAAGCTGAGGGCAAGGGGGGTCCCCAAGCCCCAAGCACCCTGCTGCCAGTGCCACCATGCCAGAGATCAGCAGTTTGTTGACTGACTGAGTGAGGCAACAAATGAATCCACAAAGTCATAGGTCAGTGGCAAATGTTATCAAATGTTTGTTAAACTCAACTCCTGCCATGTTTTATGCTGGACACATGGACACAGTGGTGTGTGCTAAACTGCCTGTTTGTACACTGTGAAGTCCTGCTAACTCTAGTAATTAAAAGTTGACTCCAGGCAAATCGAAATAGAGTTTGGGAAGAGTTCTGCTGAAGCATTGTTCTAGGAAGGTGTGTTGTTGGCTGGCATCAGTGGGACAGTGGTCTGTGCCAGGGGACCCAAATCACAGTCAGTGGCAGAAAAGAAAATGCATCCAGTTCATGATTTTTAAAAATACCATAATTGGGGGAAAAAAAAAACTGTACTGAGCTTTCATTTCATGTTGTACCCTTGAGTTTTATAGAAGATTTTGATATATGAAAGAAATCAAATTACGGAACACTGTTGTATGTTTTGAAACTGTTGTTGATGACGTACCCACCATTTTGCCCAAATATGTCTCATGGGAAGAACTGGGTTATATGTGCTTCTAGACGTTTTCAAGGTAAGACATTGGTTCTTCCAGATGAAGTTGCGGGCGTATTGGTGGGGTAATGGGAATTAGTAATACAGTGGGGCTCCTTTTTCACCTTGGCCAGTGGGAAGCTCAGAAATACATGCCTTCACTGAAGAAGGGAGCTTCCTGGTACATTACTTTTTCCTAAGAGCTGAATCTTTTTGTTCTTTTTTCGGACTTATTTTGTTTTGTTCCATGTGTATATTTTTCTTACAAATAACTTCAAATCCTTTTGAAAGTTAAATATTTATATTTTTTATATTTATATACATAAATGTTAACTATGTATAATATATGGTTATGTGTGTATACAGACATTTTATACATGTACACACATGCACATATACATACACATAGACATGCATGGGTACAGTCATTCATAAATCCAGTCAACCACATTTATTGCGTATCTGCTAGTTGCCAGGCAGTATTGGTGCATTGAAGAATCTGACCACAAACAAAGTAGCTTTCTTCTTTTATGCGACTCACCTTTTAAAGTAGCCAGACTATAGTGACAGTGACATAATATGCTAATATACTTTTGGAACAGAGGGGAGGGAAGGAATCTTGGTTGCTGTTTCTTGAACTCTGCTCTTTCCCTCACCTTCAGCATCTAATCTGTCCTCCACTTCTGGCTTTTTGGCTTCACCCTTTTCCCGTCCATGGCATCCCTCGCTAACCCACACCTCATCGCTCCAACAGCTTCCCCTGGCATCTCTACATCAATTTTTCTTCTATACTTGTCCGATTATTTTTCCGAACACTTAGGCGTTCAGCTGTGGCCCCCAACCATGATGATAGTAGTCGTAGTTGATCATATGGAGTGCTTACTCTGAGCTCCTTGCTACGTAAGTACTAAGTCATTTCAACCCTATAAAGGTTGTGAGGTTGCCTCAATTATTAGTCCCTTGTTATGAGTGAGGAGCTGAGGCTGAAACCGCTTGCTTGAGACCATACCGGCTGCTCCGGGGACTTGAGCTTGAAGCTTGTGGTCTCAGTTCTTCTGATGCTACTGTTCCAGCTTTGTGGCTTTCTGGTGCCTGAGACTCAATCCTGGCTCTGAGCTCGTTCCTGTGCCTCTGCTGTATTTTCCTCAAAGGAAATGGTCTCACCTGTCTGCTCTGTTTAACAAATCCTTCCAGTTGCTCTGGACAGATCTTCTCAGGGCTGCACCTGAGAATGGGGGCACCTCGTGCAGTCCCAGGATGGTGAGAGCCAGTGAGAGCCAGACACCCCCTGCACTTCTGCATTTCCATTCTGAGCACCAGACCTCTCCAGGGGTGGAGGAGCCCTGGAGCATGAGAAGCAGAGCATGGGAGCTGATAAGAGTCGGTGGTGAAGAGGAGGAGAGGATTCAGGCATTCAGTAAGAGACTGGTGCTTCCCCAGGCTGCTTCGTGGCCTGAGAATCCACGGTTCCTCCGTGAGGCCTTGGCTGCAGTCCACACTCCCATCCCCCTTCCCGAAACTCCTGCAGCACTCCATGAGAACCAGCACTGACAGTTGGGTCTCACTGGTTAGATGCCTTTTGGTTGCAAGCAACAGAAACCAACTCAAGCTGGTCTAAGTGTGCTGGACACTTTCGTTCGCTCATTTGCCTCGTAACTTCCTTAAACCTGGTGCAGGCACATCTACTGTTTCCTTCCTACTGCTGTGGCTATCACACTGAGCACGGAGAAGATGTCCAGTAAATTCATTGGCACTGTTGTAGGCGCTTGTGATCCACCAGTGAGTAAAACAAGCCCTGCTTTCTTGAGCTTACCTTCTTCAAGGGGGAAGAGATAATCAGTAACAAACAGACTATGGAATTGTGTAGTATGTTAGAAAAAAGGAAAATCAGAGCAGGCATGGGAGTGGGGAATGCTAAGGGCTGGAGATCTGGAGAGGGAAAGACTGCAGTACTAAAGAATGGGAGAAGAGCCTTACTGAGAAGGGAACAAAGTGATCAAGGGCTATGGGCAGGAGCCAAGTGGGTAGCTGGGGAGGAACATTCTAGAAGGAGCAGCTAAAGTGTAGACCCCGAGTCAGGAGTGTGTCTGGCATGTTTGAGGAACAGCGGGGAGGAGGTGTGGCTGGAGCCCGACACTAAATTCGTCCTTGGGTGTGGAAGGAGAATTCCTCTTTTGGTGAGCTCTTCTGCTCCACACTGCCTTGTCTCTCAGTTTCAAGGGGTCAGTCCTAAGGCAGATCCTTCATTTTTAGCTTGAACTGCTCTATTTTTGGAAGAAGGAGGCTCATCAAGTTTCCGGCCGTGTGTGTTCTGAGGGATGCTTTTTTTCTGAAAAAGCCTAGCTTGGGGAGCTGGTCCTGTTTGTAGATAAATTTCAAAAACATCGTCTTCCAGATGCTGTGTCTCCACAGCACATTTTGGATGCCTGACATTTAAAATCCTGGAAACTAAAGCTCCAGTGTCTTGTATCTCTTTGGAAATGATGAATTTCAAATGAACTCAAGTTAATGTAGTGCTTGTGAAGGGCGCCAGACAAACCGTGCTCAAAACTGTAGACTCTCGACAAAACAGGTCCAGCAGGCCGTTCTCGGCAGATGGCTCTGCCCTCCCAGCCTCACAGCAGCCCCAGACGCTTCCTCTTAGCGCGAGAAGGTGAATTCTGTTTACTTCCCCTTCACTATCTCGCCTGTGGGTGACCACGCTATTTCCAGCAAATTGTCTTACCTCATGCAAGTCAATAATTGGATAACTAATCAAATTTCTATTTTAATTGGGATGTTTGGTGTCGGGCAGATGCAGCCAGGGACACTTAGAGGATTTGATCTGGACTGATAACTCGTGAGTAACTACTTCTTTGGCCACATAAACATGGCGCCTTGAACAACTGCTGGCTGTAGACCGCTGTCTCTCAGCCATGGGATTGATCAGTAGTGATCGCAACTATTGACACCTGGGGATGGGTAGTTCTCTGCTTGGGGCTGTCTTCTGAATTGTAGGATGTTAAGCCACATCCGAGGCCTTTACCTTGGGAGCAAAACAAAGCTATAAAATTAAACTAGAATTTATCTGTGTTCTCACTAGCTATCAACAAAGAGCTATTAATATATCTAGTCTTTCGCACGCGTACGTCCGTGTGAGTATCAATAGACATACTTTCGTTACAAAAATAAGATCATGTTTTTTGTACTGTGTCCTAATCTACTGCCTTCTCTGTGTGCATCATAAGCATGTTTCGTGCTATTAACTCTTCTCACCTGTGATTCTAATGGCTGCACTGGGTGGCTTCATGGAGAGGCACTGTAATTTACTCACCAGTCCCCTATTATTGGCATTTAGGTTGTTTCAAATTTTTCTCTGTAAATACTGCGTTCATTATTCCTTTTTCACATTTAGAAACACTAAAACAGACTGGGAAATAGAATGCCGGGTTTGGGTCAGAGGTGAGGGGAAGAGTGGTAAGGATGAGTTGAGAATGACACCAGGTGTTCAAGCTTTAGTCACCTGGAGGGTGAAGATGGCTCCGTTGACTGAGGTAGGATGGAGGGAGGATGATGAGTTTTGTGATGAGCCTGCTCACTCTGGCAGTGATCTCTCAGACAACTGGTGATGTCCGATGGCCAAGTGGAAATGAGGTCCAGGCCTCAGAAAGCTATCAGAAGGGGTCTTCCTAGAGGGGCACCGAAACCTCTAACACAGCACTATCCGACAGAAGTCTAAAGCAAGCCACCTGTGTAATTTTTAGGTTTCTAGTAGCTGCGGTGAAAAAATAAGTTAAAAGAAGCTGGCAAAATTATTTTAATAGTATATATTATTTAGCCTAATATGTCCAGACTGTTATTTCACTGTGCAACACTAGCCCCATTTCGGGTGCTCAATAGCCTTGTGTAGCTTGTGGCTGCCATATTGGACAAGGCAGCTTTGGGCATGACATCATAGCAGTGTTCACTTTGTCCCCCGGGGGACATCTGGCAATGCCTGGAGACATTTTTATTGTCACAATTGGAGGAGGTGCTACTGGCATCTAGTGGGTAAAGGCCAGGGATGTGGGAAACATCCTACAATGCATGGGAACACCCTCCAAGCCAAGAACTATCCGGCCCCGATTAATAGAGCTGAGGTTGAGAAACCGTGGTCTACAGCTAACGCTGGTTCAAGGCCAAGGTGTTCACTCTGTGTCGGGCGTGAGTGAGGAGCTCTGCTGGGATTATCTCACGGAATCCTCAGAGCAACCTGTGAGATCAGTGTTCTTACGATCCCCATGTCACTGATGAATTAACCGAGGTCTAGAGAAATTAGGTGCCTTTGTCCAAGGCCATGGGGCTGGGGTTCAGACTCAGGCCACCTGGCTCAAGAACAGAGAGAGCGAGTGGCTCCCTGCAAGCGAGCTTTGACGTTACCTTGACAGCCAAAGTTATCTAGAACAATGGTTTACGTTCAGCATCTTGTCTTTCCCTTGTTGGCAAATAAACATGGTACTGCTGTATTTCTATTTTATCTGAGTTTTTTTATAAGCTTGTTTACTTTGTCACATTGGTACGGTCGAGTGGAAGGTGGTTTAATCGAAAATGCTACTGATTCGCTCTGTGGTCTTGGGCAAGTCAGTTAAGCATTCTGAATTCTAGGCATTTTCATCTGTAAGATGGGTACCAATACCACCTACCGGAAAGGTTTAACAGGGGGACTGAGTGCGTTAGCATGTTTGAAAGCCTTTAACACCTCTTCGCTAGCTGCTTAATAAATTGAAGCCAGAACGGCGTCGCCGCATCCTGGGTTTAAACTCTCTGTCATGGATAAAGGGAAGGGACTGAGCCTGATTCCGAAGGGCCCGAAGAACGTGCGCACCTCCACCTCTTGAGCTTACAATCGTGGGAGCAGAGGCTGGTTCACAGAATTACGTTTCTTGAAAATTTCAAAGAAGCGTAATTGCCAGAATTCTTTCGTGCGCCTGGTGGCTTGAAACATTTTAGGAGCCGTAGGATTTCTGAGGCAGAATAAAGCTGAAGGGAGGTGGCATCCAAAATAGCACATTAAAAAAAAAAAGTCTGAGTAAGGGCATTTTCAGTATGGAAGCGGAATGTTAATTGAAATCTGACTCTGCCAACAGGCGCTTTGGAAAGGGCCCAATCAGGATTAGACTAATTAAGACATCTTTAAAATTGAACAGGTTGGACTGTCTTAAAGAAGAATTGAACCAAATGAAAACTATATGCTAAGGAATGTGACTCTGGAGGTTTGAAAAAGCAAAACAAACAAACATGAAAATAATGGTGGTAAAGTCAAAGGAAGGAAGAAGAGATGCTGGCTCTGAGGACTTGAGCAAGTCCAAGGCACACCATACTGGAGACGAAACATTCTCACATCTCTGACATTGGCAGCTTGGTGGGTTCTTGGGCTCCTATGTCATTCAAACCACCTTGGAAATAAGCTGGTTTGCTTTTACAGGCTCTCTTGGATTTTTTTTTTTTAGAGAACACTTTTTCCATACTTGCACCACTACATGGAAGACGAAAATATTTAAACAGAGCTGCTTTTTAATGTATACCCTTGTGTAATTTTGAAAATGTTTTAATGCATCTTATCTCTCAGCTTCGCTTCCTTTGTTTTCAACCCAGCCAATCAAAAAGTCTTTATTTTAATGGGTTGCTAAATAAAGTAGTCGTTCTACAGAAAGCACCGATAAGATGCCTAATTTTTAAGGTTGTGCAGTGCAGAACTAACCTGACAGCCTATATTTAGTATAATGATTTATTTGCTCTTCCAGCAAGCGAACAATTTATCGTAACATTTTGGATACAAAAGGTGAGGTTATCCCAACTACACGATGTCATCAGTAGTGTTACTCAGTACATCGGAAGACTCCAGTCCTACCGAAAAATATTTTGACAAGACTTAAAACAGTTAAAACTTAATCGTATTTGCTCATTATTGAAAACAGTGGTATGGGTGCCGACTGCATCGCAATAAATATTTCTGTGATTAGAAAACTTGTTATAGTCCAACAGCAAGTTTGCTCAAGCCTTAAATTATTTTTCATAATCTGTAAATAATGTTGACATTACTTTGGCATTACAATAAATATTAAGGCTATTTGGAAGTGAATATGCTGGTTGAGAAGCCTGCCTAACAAAACAAACTGATTTATATTATTGGCAGATAAGAGAAGGAAACGTCGTCACAGTCTTCTGCATTTGGCAAACCAGGCTGACATATTTCACATTATCATTACATTTGTTTTGGAGTTCAAGAGTCATATAATTAATACACTAACAAACTATTTTGTAGAGCTGTTTTTCAGAAACACATTACCAAATGCTTTTTAAATAACGTAATAACGGGAGGCTTGTTCACCATAAATAGCGATTGATAATAAAACAGTTAACTGCATGGCTTAACCATTTTTATTAACAACAAGAAATGCAACTTTAGAACATGGGGAGGAATAAACAAGGGAGAAAATTGAAGTTTTTAGAGTAATTTTTGCAAGCAAATGGGTTGTGATTTGTGGGAAAGATATGGAAAATGAAATCTGGAAGCCGGTGGTTACAGACAAGTATTTTTACTTTGGCTGCAATGCTGTTTTTCTGAATTATATGGGAAGAGGAAGGAAAGAACTCATAGAGAAAGGAACAGAAAGGTTTCCTTAGAAATGTGGTTTTTAATATTAAAAGAAGTGCTCCTATTTTTGTTGTACCCCTTTTCTTTAAGCTGGTCATATGATCCACCCTCCTTTGGGCAAAACCGTGTGAGTTATGACAATCACGTGTTCAGCTTGTTGGAGAAGAGGGCTAACTTCTGGCTTGTTTCTCTGCTTGGCTTTCAAATTCTGGGCTTCCACCTCCTTTCTGTAGAACATGACCAGGTTTCTTAGCTCTGCAGGTCTAAAATTCAGGGTCAGTCATTGCATTTGTTTCTCCTTCAATATACTGAGTATAGGTCTATACACATGTTCAACAAAGTCAATCAAATTAGAAGAATTAGAAATACAAGGATTTTTTTCTTTTGAACAGTAGAAAGAAACAGCAGAAGCAAATACTAATTTTTGAGTTAAACCATGCTCAAAGTTGAGAGGCCCGCCAGCTGGGTGCCACCTAGCAGGAAACCTCTGCATTTTGAAGGGGGGGGGGGGGGGCGGCATCCATCAGGCTGCTGTGAAAATGAAACGGAAAGTGGAGGTGGGAGTGTTTGGGAAACTGTGGGGTGATATACGGACGTGGGTGGAATTATCCTCATCTTCGTCATCATTATGGTTGAGCACCACAGTGTCACCTCACGGGTCAGACAACTGGGGACTTGGGGGGCACTGGTGATCATCCAATGAAACTTTATGGAACATTCAATCTACAGGGCCCTTTGCTTGGTGCTGACCCTGCTGTTTAATACCTTACAGTTTGTAAATTGCTTTCTCATTCATGGGCCAATTGTAAATACCCCAAATATCCTGATTCCTCCCTTTCTCTTGCACACCTGGTCCAGTTCATCAGGAATTCTTTTCTGCTCTGCCTTCAAAATAGAAGTAGGTAGAAAATGTTCTACCTTCAAAGTGTTCATGCTTCCCACTTAATTGAGGTCTTCATCAGCATCGCCTCACAGAAAGGTCTTCTGTGATGCCTTGAGATGGCACCTGCCCCTCCCTGGGGTCTCTCTCCATCTCATTCCCGCTTCACTTTTCTTCATGGCATCTGTCACTACCTGACATAGCAGTCCACGTGTCTGTGTTTCTGGTTTCATTGTTGCTCTCCTCCTGCTGGTGTGTCAACTCCATGGCCAGGGACCTTGTCCATTCTGTCCGCTGCTCTATGCCCTGTGCCTGGCACACAGCGGGGGCTCAATAAATGTTACTTGAGTACACCATAGGGCAGACCGGGAAGATACTATTCTTGTGAAGAGAAGCCCATGGTTTACTCAGGGAAGAGGTGACGGAGCTTGTCCTCTGTCTTCAACTCCAGCACTCTTTGCCGGCCTCTTCCCTCTCACTCTCATTTCCGGTTTCTGGGAGCATTTGGTACACACCCATCAGTCTACCTGTCCCATCTGTGGCCACCATTTGTATACATATTTTTTGATGTGAGTCGATCTCAAGTCCTTTGGCCGATTAAGTCACGTTTAGTTTCTTGATCTTCATGGTTAGAAGTGAACTTGTGGTCAGACCTAATAATGTGCATCTTGGCTGCTGCTGACGGGTATGTTTGAATCAAGAAGGACGGGTGGAGGGAGGAGTTGGCAGACGGCTCGATGTGCAGTGGATGCTTTGGATGCCCGGCCACTGTGCCTCTGCTGAGGCAACTTGGCAGATCCCTGGACTCTGCGTTCTCCAGCAGGGCGGGATTAAGCCCGTGAACAGCGCTGAGTAGAGAAAAGACGGGGAGCGAGTACTGGAGGGGTAGATAGAAAAAGGAAGGGGTGAAACTAGGGGAAACAGTGCTGGGAGGTGAGGAAGGAGTTAGGAGAAATAAAACAAAAAGGAACAGAAGGGGCGCTGCACTAGGCAGGCTCAAATGGGGAGAGTCCACAGATCTTTGTGATTCTGGAAAAAATGAGTCCTGGAGAAGCTTCCAGAGTCTGGCTCAAATCTTTGCTTTTGACTACAAGATGACTCTTTACTGCTTACATTTTTAAATAATATAGATTTTTTTATTGGAAACCAGAAAATAGTTTATTGTAGAATAAAAAAAAACATAAAGGGAAGTATAAGGAAAAAAATTAAAATTATCTGTAAACTCACTACCCAGAGAAAATTGTTAACATTCTGATGTGTTCCTTCTAAGTAGTTTTTTTTGCTATGTTCGTATATAATATAATTTTTACAAATGTATATTTGTTTTTTGTCCTAGTCTATAGATTAAGTCATGAGCGTTTCCCCTTCTCATTATCTATTCATTAAAATATAATTTTAATAACAGTTTGAGATCCTTAGGTTAGGTGTGTCATAATTTAATAAGCCATCTCTCAATATTTAAATGGCTTCCCATTTTTCATGGTTATAAAAATGCTGAGGGAAACATTCTTGTTTGATCCATGTGTCGTCCACCACATATGTGATTATTTCTGGGGTGTAGATTCCTACATGTGAAACTCCTGGGTCAAAAGGCGTGAATCGTTTAAAACTCTTTGTGCTATTGTCAAAGGGTTTGAAACCTCAGTTTCCCTCTCTGCCCTACAAGGCTATTGGGAGAATCGAATGAAATCCTACATATGTGAATTCTCTGAAATGCACACACCACTCGATAGACAAATGTCAGAGCAGGGCTCTTTATCATTATTTCCTTGCCCCTGGAATGGGGCCCTCCAGCTAAAGAAAACCTGGAAAACTTTTCTCCCCTTTCCTAAGAAGAACTATGCTGTGCTGGAAACTGTGGCACGAGATGCAATTCAAAAAGGATGTTCATCTGTTTGGGGAAGTAAAATCTAAACACGTATTTTAGAAACTGCTGTAAATTTCGCTAAGCTACAATGTTTTCCATCGAAGTCCAGGACATATGGTTAGTCTTTCAGTGTTACTAGTAACAAAGTCCTGAAAATATTAACTATTTCATTCTTCGGAGGCTAGTGTAAAATTATCTTTTATTTTCTTTTTTGCCTCCCACACTTTGGTTTTAACAAAAAACGAGACATTCCTATTATAAGTAATTACAGCCCTTCTGTTGCAGTCTTTCAGTGCCATAAAATTAGCTATTGTACTAAATAATTAGCACATGCCATTCAGAATATCCTAAAAATTATACGCAACATCAAGCAGGAACTATACACTGACACTTGGCCGTGTTCTCTAGAAAACTGCTCAATGAAAATTAGGTATTGGCAACAGGTGCCTTGAAAACAATTTATTAATTGTAAAAAAAAAAAATGAAGCATTTGAATGACGGCATGTAAAAGCATTTTCAAGTTTGGAATTGTCTGAACTCTGACTTCTTAAACACAGTCTTGCGTGCTCGCACACTAATTGTATCCTTGAAGAGAATTCCACCAGTGACTTTCCCAGCATCTGATTCAAAGCTCAGACACAACCAGCAGCATCTCCCCCAGGCTCCAGGAGGTGGACCGGGACCAGGACCCCCGAAAGATTGCTGACGCCAATGCAGAGAGGCTGCCGGGGTCAACTTTATGCTTTCCTCCTAAGACCAGTGAGGATTATATTTACATTAATTTTTGAATACTCACTAACATGTGACTGTTTTGAAGGGTTTAGTGGCTTTGCAGTTGGATAAGGACCTTAATGATTTTACAAATTTGAGGTGGAGACTCAAACTTGTATTGTTTCATAAAGTAATGATCACTTTCAGGTCCTCTTACTGAGGGAATGTGGCTTATTGAGACCATGTATTTTTGGAAGTCTCATATTGAATATCATTTTATGATTTTGACTATTGGGAATAATTTCGCTCAAATGTAGAGTCTGACTTCTAAAATGGTTTTTAAAAGGTGGATTAATTTTATTTTAGTGTACAGATAGAAATGGGGTGCTAAACTGACATTCAGACAGTACAGGTTTGATAAGAATTAGTCAGTTACATGTTTAAAATAGGCATAAGGGCACAGAAGATTAAAAATAAAAGAATAATATTAACTACTCCCCCAAACGAGCTGATATGCTATTAATATCAGACAAAATAGACGTACTGGAGTTAAAAAACGGTCATTTCATACAAAGAAAAGCTTCAAGAATGATATAATAATTTTAGATAAAATAGTTTTAGATCTAAAATATAAGCTTTATGTAAGACTTAACATATGAAGAAAAACTTTATAGCATTTTAAGAAGAAATTGACTAATCCACAGACATGCCCCCCCCACCTTAATTATTGATTGAAGAGGAAAATGGAAATGTGAACAATTGACCAGTGGGGTCTCACGGATGTATTTAGAACTTGGAACCACTTTGTGCCCAAATTAAAGAATACACATTGTTTTGAAGCACACGTGGACTAGTTTCAAAATTTACCACATGCCTAGCACTGATTCTCAAATGTGGCTGCGTGTTGGAATAAGCTGGGGTGTTTAAAAGCAAGTAATGTGAGGCATTCAGGTGTCATTGGAATGGAGGACGTCCTGGGCACCGAGACTTTCAGCATCTACTGATGTGGTTGTGATGAGCAGTCCAGACTGAGAGCCACTGTTTTAGCCTTTAGCAGCCTCAGCTGATTTCAAAGACCTCACCTGGCAAGCCACCATCTCTGACCAGATTGCAATTACGTGAGAAATCACTTTTAAAAAACTAGAAAAAGTCATGTATTTGAGATTTTAAAATTACATTTCTAAACAATTTATGAGACAAAAAAATACCTAAAAAGAAAATGATAAACTATTTAGAATGTTTGCTGACAA
Organism: Equus przewalskii; assembly: GCF_037783145.1. Classification (NCBI taxonomy): domain Eukaryota; kingdom Metazoa; phylum Chordata; class Mammalia; order Perissodactyla; family Equidae; genus Equus; species Equus przewalskii. The sequence continues at coordinate 39,006,272 of NC_091855.1, forward strand.
CTAAATATATAATAGTATAAGAAATGGAGCTAAAGCAATAAAAAGAGAGAAACCTACTTAGATTAGAAAGGAAAAAGACTGAAAATTGATGAGAAATTAAGAAAAAAGAATAGCAGATTAAGCCAAAGGAAACTAGCAGAAAGAAAACAAGTAAAAGTACAAATTAATTAAATAGAAAATAAACATACATAAGAAAGCACAAACAAAGCCAATAGTTGGTTCTCTGAGAAGATTGATAAAACAGACAAAACTCTTTCAAAGTTAATTAAGAAAAAGAAAGAAAGAAGGCACAAATAAATGATTTTAGATATAAAAAGATGATGCAGAGATTAAATTGATGAGGCTGTTATGAATAAAACATGTATGCCAATAAATTTGAAGTCCTCAATTAAATGAATAAAATACTGGGAAAAAATATAACTTACCATAACTGATTCAAGAGGAAATAGTTCTATAACCATTAAGGAAATTGAATCAGTGGCTAAAAATCTTTTCACAAAGAAAGCAGCGGAACCAGAGGATTTGAAAAGAAGTTCTATCAAATATTCAAGGAACCAATAATTTTATCTTGTTCAAACTCTTCCAGAGAATGAAAAGGAATGAACAATCCTCGACTCATGTTATGAAACTGTCCTCACCTTGATGCCAAAACCAGATCAGGTACAGCAAAAAAGAAAAAATTAGAGCTCAGTCTCACTCATGAATGCAGACACAAAAATCCTGAACAAAATTTATTAGTAAATTAAATCCAACAAGCTATAAAACATATAACACGCCATAAAGAACTTGGGTTAACTCCAGGAATGCAAGGTTGGTCTTTCAGGGGAAAAATCAATCAATGAAATTCACCACATTAACCAAATAAAAAGAAAAAGTCTATATGATAACCTCAATAGATGCAGGTAATGTGTTGAATGAAATTCTACGTCTCCTCATAAGAAATAAAAAGTATTCTGACTAAATTTGAACGAAACAGAATTTTCTTAATTTGATAAAGGATGTCTAAAAAATCCCACAGCAAACATCATGCTTAATGGTTAAATGTTGAAAGCAGTCTCTAAGTCTAGGACAAGGCGGCAGAGAGGATGCTCACAGCCATGAAAGCAGTCAACCTTGTACTGAAGGTGTTATCAGTAAGAAGGAGAAGGAATGAAGTATAAAGAATGGAAACAAAGAAATAAAATTCTCTTTCAATTCATCAGTGAAGATGGCATGGTTGTCTACATAGAAAACCCTGAAGAATCTACAAGTAAATGATGAGAATTAACTAGAAGTTAGTAAGATTGGCTAGAATCAAACCCAATATTCAAAAGTCAGTTGCATTTTCTTAAGTCAACAAAAACTCTTAGGAAATGTAGGCAAAATTCTATTTATAGCAAAAATTTTTGAAAATTCCAAGGAATCAATTTGGTAAAATATGGGTAAGCCACTTAAGGATGAAATGATAAAAACTTAATGAAAGAAATTGAAATTACCCAAATGAGGATACGTTCTTGGAGAGGAAGAGTCAATATTGTAAAGATGTAATTCTCCAAGCTGATGTGTAGACTCAATGAATCTCCAACCTAAATGCCAAGGGCAATTTTTTTTCTTTACACAACAAACAGATTCTGAAAGTTATGTGAAAAAGACCAAGAAGAGTCAGCACACTTCGGAAGAAGAAGATAAAAGGGGAAGCTTGACCAGACAGACAGAAAAACTTAATTTAAGTTGTGAGAAACCAACTATTGGTGCCATGATAGACAAATAGACCAGTGGGATGGACCGGAGAGCTCAGAAACTCACTCACGCATATGTGGAAACTTGGTTTATGACAGGGCAGGCATTGAGAAACAGTACAGAAAATATTAAATTTGGTAATTTGGGATAACTGAGTGTCCATAGGGAAAACTGTGGGTCTCTGCTTCACACCACGCACACAAATTCAGTTCCAAGAGGATTTAGGACGTAAGCAGCAAAACAATAAAACTCATAGGAGAATTCTTCATGACCTTTGGGGAGGTTTTCTTAAACAAGATACAAAACATAAGACAAAAGATAAAAACACAAGACAGAAACTCAGAGGATGACATGGATATACTTGGATATATATTATTAAAATGAAAAATACCTCTCATGGAGGAACAGAAACTTCGATCCTGCTCCAAGCAGCCTGGTCGTCCTAGTGACACTGAATATTTGCACGCCTCATGGGCCAGCACCTCCACTCCTGCATATGTCCTCCAGCCTTGTGCTGTCCAATGGAGCTTTCTGTGATGATGGAAATGTCCTACATCTGCCTCTCCAATATGGTGGCCACCAGCCACATGTAGCCATTGAGCACTTAAGATGTGGCTAGTGTAACCGAGGAAGTGGGTTTTAAATTTTATTCAATTTTCATTAATTTAAACTTAAAAAAACCACTCGACAGGATGGTATAGCTGTCAAGTGGTGCTCCCTGACATATTTCATGTCATTTCAACCATAGAAAATGGTAACGTTTGGGAAGAGACTCTCTTTCACATGAGCACTGGGAAATAGGAACTAGAATGTCCGTCATGTCTAGAACAAAGAAGCGATTGTGGTACCTCCATGTGATGGAACACTGCGAGGTGACGGAGCAGAAGCATGCGTGGCGTGTTGGCGGATCCACCGGAGGCCACGTAGCTGGAGGAGAGGCAAGATTCCTGGGGTCCTCGGTGAGGTTTTGAACAGGAAGATGGGTTTTCCGATGTCTTTCTAGCTCCTGGGTGGAGAGTGGATGCTGGGGCGAGGGAGATGGTGAGAGAACACTCAGAGGCTATGAAGTGGTGGACAGGTGATGCGGGCCTGGGCAGAGGTGAGGTGGGAAGGGTCTCAGAGTGAAAACGAGTGGAGTCCAATCGGCCATATTTTGCTGAATCGTGCAACGTCTGATGCTGCTCATTGTGTATGGGTGAGGCTTCCTCTAGAGCCCTGGAGGGAAGAGAAAGAGAAGATAAAGGCCGAGCCCCATCAGTCCTCTAGATTCGTGACAGCACAGGCTCCTCAGGACCACACTTGTTGTCAAAAAGATCTTTTCAACTGAAAATCTGCGCCGAGCGTACCATCACTTTAAACCCTTCCTGATTTCTAATGACTCTTGAGATACTGACCAAACCCTCAAGGCCGGCGTGGTCCAGCAGTCAGGGCCAGTGTGGTCCAGCTGCTGCCACCTTCCCGGACCTCCTCTGTGCCCCTCTCTCTAGGGTGGAGCCACACAGGTCTTCAGTGGCGGGGGGGCTCACTCCCTGCCTTCTGAAGTGGACGATTCCATTGGGAGAAAGACCTTCCTGACATTGAACCCAGTATGCCTCTCTGTAGCTTGCATCTTTTGTTCCATGTTGGACCTCTAAACGTTTCATATCTGAGTTTTAGTTTGGACCCACAAGCTTTGTCTTGGCTTCCTAATTTGGACCCACCCAATGAGTTGTTTTGTGGTTTCTTTGGGTGAGGAACATTGGCCCTGAGCTAACATCTGTTGCCAACCTTCCTCCTTTTGCTTGACGAAGCTTGTCGCTGAGCTAACATCTGTGCCCCTCTTCCTCTGCTTTGTATATAGGACACCACCATAGCATGGCTTGACGAGTGGTATGTAGGTCTGCGCCCAGGATCTGAACATGTGAACGTGAGCTGCCAGAGCAGAGCGCGTGAACTTAACCACTACGCAACCGGGCTGGCCCCCTGCCCAATGAGTGTTTAAAAGTTGAATTCATTGATATTTTTAAAGCTTGTAGATTTCCCGCAATCATCTGGATTTCTGGCCTGCAAAGACTGTGGAGCTAGGTGGCAGTGGGCCCCATTGAGATGAGGCATCCCCGCTCTGGTGATGGTTTTTATTATATCTGGAAGCTTACCCACTTGGCCCTGGAGAGCATTTGGGTTTGAGACCCTTAATCTACGTTCTATTTCAGGTCTTCACTCATTGAAAGAAAGTTGTTAGAAACCCCATGGCTTCTCTTTCCCAGTGTAAATGTCTCCACCGCCTTGTTACCTGCTCTTTCTGCCTTGCTACAGGGGCAACAACCCACAGACCCCTTTCCTTTTGATGGGTTTTATAAATGAGCATCTCGAGGAGGTAGGGCAACAAAAATATGAACTATAGAGATGTACCTGAGTTTGTGCACTTCTGCGAACTTCTTTGAGTTCATGTCCGATCTCTAGATACTAAATTCTCCTCCAACAGCCGGGTGGTCACTTTGATTTCTGAGGGTGAGCCCCCCTCCCTCTGTCCCAAGGCCCAGCCACAGAGAGCAGGGCCGGCTTCACCGGGGAGCAGTGTGACAGAGACTGCAGTCTCAGGGGTCAGAATAGAGTACCAGAAAGAAGCTGGAGTCAGAGACCCCGTCTGCAGAGAGAATCGGCGGCCTTGTCCATCATTCATTTACCTGCTCTTTTCCTATTGCATTCCATTAGTGTGTTCATTCTTTCCCCAGAATCTGAGACGCTGGATCAGAGAAGCTCCCTGGTCCTGGAGACAGAGTTCCTGACCTTGGGGTCTTATATTGCCAGCTCTGGGTTGTTCAAGTAGAGCCATCACCTGGGCATAAGGACAGTGGACTGTCGGGGTGGGGCTCACCAGCAGGCTGCGTCTTCTTTCTAAATTCTAGGATTCTGGAAGGTTCCTTGGCAGGAAGTCTGCTGAGGAGGGGCTGAGGAGGGGGCTGCTGTGGTCATCCCAAGGTTTGGCTAGTTTCACCGCCTTGCAAGCAGAACACTTTCCAAAAGGGTGCTTTGTCCTGATCTGGGACACTCAGCTGGAGTGCCCGGGGGCAAGCAGCCGCCAAGGACATCCCTTGACTTTGGAATTATGCAGGTTTGCTCAAGGTCAGGGGATTCCACAGAACTTGCAGGCTCCGGCAGAATATCACAGGAGCGCGGGATCCGGCTCCGGAGGAAATGGGTGTCAATCAAACTCATGTCATTCTTGACTCTGTTATAAACCCTTTTAGTTGGGAAAATGCTTGAGGTGGTTTCGGTGGACTTGTGACGAGACACGAGATGGCACGATTTCCTTTGATCACCTTTCCCAAGGAGTTTTCGGGAACAGAAATCCAAATGATGGTTAAAAGTTCATTTTTCGGAATTAATTCTTTTTTTTTTTTTTTACTAACTCTTGCCAACTGAGCCCCAGTGTAATTTCCGTGCAGCCCCTCCGGCGATGCTGGCCCCCATGAGCTTTCACAGGGCTCCACTGATACTTGCAGAAATTCTTGACATGAAATACGGAGCTGCCAGGGTCTGTTTTTCCTTCACATTCCGGTGTCAGAGGCTGTGCATTTAAAAAGCGTATTCTGCTGCTGGGAGATAGACAGGCAACTGGCCCCGATGAGACATTTTGGGGAGCAGCGTCTACAAAGCCACTTTGCACACCTTCTGGAATTTTCGAAATAAATCGGTTCAAGGTGGCTCCTTCCTTGGTCAGGCAGTAACAGCTGTGGACTGAGCTGTGAAACGTTCAGAACATAGGAGTTGTCAGAAGTAAAAACATCTTTCAGTTCTACTGAAGTTAATAAGTCAAGTTAAATCATCCACATATGTGGAAACAGAAGATTTTCAAAGCAGCGCCTTCATTATAAAAAATGTGTTAAAATTAGTAACTATTTTATATCTTGCCTATTTTCCCCATCCAACCTAGTTTTTTTTTTTTTAACATCCAAATATAGATTTTGCAGTATGAAGGTAGAGATGCACAGAGTCACAAAACTGAGCGATGAATTCAGGGTTTCAGTTCTTATCCTGGATAACTTTGACAACCGACTTTGGCCCGACTTCGGTCTGGACCTTCACGCTCTCTGCCTGACCCGTCTCAGAAAAGCTTTCTCTGTTCCCCATTTCCCATCCTGGGGGCTTTCTTGATTTTCCTTCTTCAACGTAGAGTCTTTGGGGAATGTGTTTCTGGTACCTTCTCTGCACTTGGGTTTTTGTGCTGGGAAGCAAGAGAGTAGTTTCTCTACAAATGTTTGTGGAAGGAATTAATGAATGAAATTCTTCCTTGCATTGTGAGTAAACTCATTGAGCTTTTTCTCTCCTGTCACGTCATTTCATAGAAAATGACAGCCTTGGAGACGTGAGCTCAAAAGTCACACTGGCACCTGTCCTGTCAGGGGTCTGTAGTCAGTGTTGGGGCAGTTCGTTGCTTCCTGCTTCTCCGGGGAACAGCCATCCTATTTCCTTCTGGAGAACTGCTCCCCCAGCTCGTTGCAGGTGGTCTCCTTGGACTGTCGCTTGCTCCTCCTCCCATGTGAGAATATGGGACCCAAGTTGAGCCAATCAGATTCTCTCCCTCAGGGCTGGATCTTGATCTCAGTGAGCCAGGACAGGGATAAAAGTGGCTGGAGTGGATTCATCCAGATGGCAACATGGTCATGTAGCTCTTGCTACTTGGGTCTTCAGACTTGCCCTGGTTCCTTCCGCTCGGAGTCTGGTCTCTCCCCTGGGACGACCTCACCAGTTCCCTACACTCCCCTTGTGGGAGTAGAGCCAGCGTCCCTTTTGTGCCTGTTACCCAAGAATCCTAACTGATATGCCCAGAGAGGAGATGTCACTGACATGTCTTTCTGTGACCCATGTTAGAGGTGAAAGGTCATGGGGAATATTTTGTGTTGAACCTTTTGTGTTGACCCCTCCACCATCCCTTCTCTCAAAATTGGAGCTCTGTGTGGAGAAATGTGTGTACCTACTGTGAGCGAAAAGCAAAGTAGCGGCTTCAGGGACAGACTCGAGGCAGAAGGGGGATGGGACGGCAGAAGACGGTTTCATCCCCATCTCTGTCCTCTGTCCAGAGTCACAGGGAAGAGAGCCTCCGTTTATCATCGCCCACTTTCAGATGAGACCCAGAGATGGGGGCACGATTTCCCTAACATAGTCCATTCCCTCATCCAAACTCTCACAGATGAAATATTTTGTCAAATGGGGTAAATTCATGGCATTCTTTTGCTTTTCTTACAGTTTTTATTACTCTTATAAATTATTGCCTTGTTTTCCACAGTATCTAAATCCCATAATCTTTGGTTGAATCATTTCCTTCTGCTCTGTTGTCTGCAGGCAAGATGGTGGACAGCTGGCCCACCTCCTCCTGGTCCTCTCCCCTGCTGGAGAGGGAGCTGCACCCCTTGGCATCTCCTTCCTTTTGCTGGAGAGATTCCCTGATCCCAGAGTTTTAATCCATGTTGGCTGCACCCCCTGGGCCTGGCCTGGTCTCAGCGCCCACCCCAAATACCCGGCTTGGCTCCAGTTACCATTCCAGCCTCCTGTTTCATAACCTCTTCATTGCCTCTCTCCTCACTTGCCACTCTGCTGGAGGTTGCCCAGGCATGTCATCTCTGTCCCCACTGCCACTGGTCTGCTGTCACTCGTGCTGTGCATTCACGTGGGAATCTCTTAACTGCTTCTCTACTTGGCATCAATGCTCCCAACCTGGAAACATGTAGTCTGTGGTCATAATTCTCTTCTAACAATGATTTCCCTGTTTCTTTTCCCCCCTGACATTTCATGGCAATGTACCTTAAAGCATATGTCTAGTAGTGTGCAATGTGCCCCTGAGTGGGTAGGGCAGGGAGAGAGCTAAAGTTGAAGGGTAGTCAAGGGCAGCTGGAATGTCTCTGGAGACTTTATGCAGATTAGAGAAAGATGCTCCTTTAGGCAGACTTCCCACAGGCTGGGGTGCATTGTTTACAAACAGAGCACCTGCTGGATTCCAACCCCTGCTTGCCTCCTCAGCCTTTTGCAGTACACAGTCTGACCAACTGTACATGGTAGTCCTGAGTAAAATAGGTAGTTTAAAATCTATAAGGATATAAGTCCAGTATTGCATATTTTTCTGTGTAAACTCTGGTTTTTATGTGTTTGTAGAATTGTATTGTGTAACAGGTACTTTTAAATCAATCTTCCCTTTTCGTTATAAAAGTAATAAAATTAATTAGGAATATGGGAAGTGGAGGGTTGAGAGGCAAACTGGAGAATATGCTGGTGTTAGAGAAAATGGCATGGAGAAGGCAACGTTTCTTTAATGAAGGTGTCCGCCCCCTTCTGCGGTCCCCGGGTTTTAGTTGGAGTGTTTTGTGACTGAATGGCCACGTGACTGTGTCTTCTGCAAAGTCTGCTCCCCATGAGCATCAGGACCAGCAGGTTGCAGTGCAGCTTCCAGTCGCTCTGTTCACTCACTCATTGAATGAGATCAAATGACAGAATCCTTGTGACGTGCTTGTGCCTGGGGTAGAGTAAGTGTTGGACGAAGGTGACCTAGTGTCGCTGGTGGGATTGTTGTTGAGTGCTTACTGTGTCCCTGGCAGTGGGCTGGCTGCCTTGAATTCATTCTCTCCTTTGATCTTCAAGGCTACTCAGGGAAGGGGGCAATGTTATTATTCTTTTCCCACTTTACAGATAGTAAGATGAAGGTTAGAGGGGTAAGTGATAGCTCAAGGAAACAGCTCTGGGTGGCCAGGACAGGTTTGGAATCGAGGTCTCCTGTGCTCTTTCTGCAGCTGAAGTTGCCTTCAGATCAGAATCTAATACACTACGAAGAGTCCTAGATCTTTCCAGAACAGAGAGAGAGCAGTGGGCATGACAGACTTTCCTGTTTGCCATTTTCCCAGGTTTTGCACTGAGGATAGAATGGGCCCTCTGGCTTGTAGGTTGTCACAGTGTGACTTCAGGGCGACGGTGGTGTTGTTCCTTGCTCGTTCTGTCCAGCTGTGTTACCTGGACATGATGCAAATGAAGAAAAGTCTGTTTCTAATGAAAATGAGTCTCCCATCTACTTTTTCCATTTTAGCCTAGATAGACCTAAAGGATTGTTTTTTCCGAAGCTTACACTGATCTGTAATGTGTCCCTAAGAGCTGCTTTCTGAGAAAATAAAAGGAAGTCATTTACAGGTTAAATATGGCCAGATCCAACATATTCCTAAACCTCTAAACTTAAACATTTTGAACATGAGAATTCCAGTGGATCCTACATTGCCCAAATATAGGGAAGGACTGGAATTGGTTTTAATCCAAAGTTCTCTGTGAACATATTTTTGCTGCATGAAAGTGACCATATCTTAATGATGCCGGGTGGTCTGGGATCGATGACTGAGCTGCACCATTGTGTTTAAAAGCTGGTATTTCCTGCCTTTCAAGATTCGTAGGTCTCTCCTATCTAAAAATTGATCACAAATCACTCTCCTGACTGCACGTCTCCTGCAGCTACAGCTGTTTTTCTCTTCGTTTTCATAACTGAAGCTCTAGAAAGAGTTGTCAACATTCTGTCCTTCCATTTACATCTTCAACCTATTGCAATCTGGCTTCATCTGGTCTTTCTTCTTTAAAGTCACCCCTGTCTAGTAGTCAGGTCCAGAATGAGATGTTTAGAGGAGGGGGCCAACTAGGTGGCAGTTGGAGGCATGGCTGCCATTGTTATTGGACGGTAGAATCATTTTTGAGACCATCTTCATCAAATGATCAAGCTGGCAGAGGGAATGACACCTGTTTCCATCCTGGGTACAGAAAGGCACAAGCCATCTTCCTAAGGAGAAGAAGGCAGAGGAGCGATGCTACAGGTGAAGGGACCATGCAGATAGGTGGGCTCACATGCTGGCTTAGCAGGTTTTCTCTGGACCTGACTTTTCTTCGAGAGGAATAATGACACCTGCTTTCTTATACAGCAGTGTAGGGCCTGGCACAGAGTTGACCCTCAATAAGTGGGTAACTATTTTTATCTGCACGATAAACCAGAGTAAAACACAGCAGTTGTTGCTAAGCAGTTGGTTGACAGAGGTCCTCGCAGGTCCTGTCCTGGATTCATTCTCTCCTGCCCATGGAAGTTGGTGGACATATTAGGCCCTGCTGTGCTGACCTATGCCAGTCCAATACACAGAGCATAGGCTTGCAAAGCAGGGTCCCAGCTTCTTAACTTTCAGTTATGATTCTAATTATGCAGTGAAATTTATTTATGGATTTGCTATACAAGGTGCCCTTTCTTGGCCAGACACCAAATTACTGTCTCCAATGGGGGATAGACTTGGCCAGGAAACTCAGTGTCTCCTGTGCTCTGTAGGGGGCATTCTGCTCCAGGTGCTCCACTCCTTTTAGGAATCCAAATTAGACAGCAGAAGTGAGTTTCCGAGGGACCTTCTCATCTCACCATCGGTTGAGCCCCCAAAGGTTCAATGGCTCCCTTCCAGCTCTTTCTCCCTTGAAAATGTTATAAGTCACAATGCAAGTGATTTCTCTGAAGCAGTTCCTTCAAGATAACCTTACATTTAAAAACAGTGTGTGCAATTTGCCAGGTGTTTTTCATACATGCATTATAGGTAGGCAGGACTGAAATTTGTATTAATCCTTCATTTACTCGATAGAAAAGTTATTGAAAGTCAACCACATTCCAGGACTTCCCCAAAGCCAGCCGGTATTCTGGTTATCTATTGTTGCATACCAAACCAGTCATTCATTTTGCTCATGAATCTGCAGTTTGGGCAGAACTTACTGGAGAAGATGCCTCTGTGCTCCAGTTTTGGAGCCTCACTGGGAAGACTCATGCAGCTGCAAGGTAGAATCATCTGGAGGTTTTACACTGACATGTCTGGCTCCTGGGCTGGGTGACTGGGAGGCTGGGCTCAGCTGGGACTATTGGCCTGAGCAACTACACTTGGCCTCTCAGTGTAGCTTGGGCTTCCTTACAGTATGGTGGTCTTGAAATAGTTAGACTTCTTACAGAGCAGCCCAGGGCTTAAGAAGTGAGTGTTCCAGGAAATAAGGCAGAAGCTGAATGACCTTTTGATGACCCAGCTTCTGAAGTCACATAGCACCACTTTCACCGTTATTCTGTTGGTTGAAAATGTCACAAGCCCATCCAGACTCGAGGTGGACGCATAGACCCCATCTATTGAGGGGGACAGTGTCAGAGAATTTGTGGCATGTCTTAAAGCAACTACCGCAAATGTCAGGACAAGACTTGGATCTATTGAGTCCAAATCCAGGTGTATTATAAATAGGTTAGTAGGGGCTATGGGTAGAATGCTAGAGGATTTAGCGATGGGTAGAATTGGTTTCAAATTTTGGCTCTTTTACTTACTAGATGTGTGATATTAGACGAACTATTTTACATTTTTGAGTCTCGATTTCATGATCTATAAAATGAAGAAACAATTCCAGCCTTGTTGTGATGATTAAATTAAATGAGGCTGGTAAAAAGCTAACTTAGTGCTTAATAAATAGGAGCTACTGATAAAAAAAATTTAAAATATTCATTTAACAATAATAAGTAGGACTAATTTTGTTGTTCTTATTATTATCATTGGTATTGTTATGAATCACCTAGTATGTAATAAACCTAGGAAATATTCATTCTCTCCTTTCTTCCTCCACGGTTCTGGCTCTGAATGGAGTCTTTACTTCCGGGCCTAATTACCTGTGTCTGTGGTCCCAGGGAGTAGAGGGCGATTGGCTCCCTCATTTGCTGCGCTCTGGTTACTTTTCTTCCTCTGATAAGTTTCTCGGATTCTTCTGTCCTCTGTACGACTGATTCGTTGCAGTCATTCTCTCTGCTTGGAATATCTGGAATGATGTCTGTTTCCCTGAGTGGACTCTCACTAACATAAATGGACAAACGATGGTGGGGCTCCATTGGCAGGATGAAGAGGGCGGGGCAGTGGATTTGGACAAGAACAAGATGTTTCCCTCCCTCTGTTCTCCCCTCCCTCCCTTTCTTCTGTTGCTCTCAGCTTCCTTTCTTTTCTTTTCTTTTTCTTTTCTCCTTTACGAAGATGGAACAATCAATCGTATATACAATCCTCCGCAAAGTGCTCCTTTCACAATAACTCTGCATCAGTACGCTAACTCTAATTTATACCATCTTAATTCATTTAAAAATAGCTGCATTAGTATTCCACGTTATGGATGCACCCTGGTACCTCTATCCGCTTCACTATTGATGGATATTCTGCAATTTACAGAGTTTTGGGGTTTTTGCTACAACATGCAGCTCTGCATTGACCATACATTTATGCCCATATATCCTTGTAGATTCCTTCTTTCATTTCTGTAGCATGGACTCCCAAAGGTGGAATTTCTGGATCAAAGAATATGTGTAATTTAAAATTTATAAATTAAATAAATATTTTTAAGTTAGTGAATATCACCAGATTACTCTCCCCCAAAGCCTGAGCATTTACCCTCCCTTGAAAAACTTGTTTCCATTCATTATTCATTACCGAAAAGACCTCTGCTTATGTCTGGATAATGACTACCAGGCTTAGCACTCGAAATGGCTTTTCGGTGAAGCAAGGATTTGGAGAGCGGAGAATAAGATAATAAGAGTGATGTCCAAGTTTGCTGATTGAAACAGATTTTATTATTTATGTTTGTTCTTTTTTACCCCCTGCATTCTATAAAAAGTCAAACTTTAAAAAAAAAGGCCTTCCTTCTACAAAAATTCCATCCTCTGATCTGTAAGTCCATGTAGGTGTCCTTGATATATTGTATAATAAGCCACTTGAGGGGCTAATTGCATTGTATTTATAGCCTATAGAGGTGGCTCCCACTTCAGATGAGGAGTTTCCTTGGTCAAGTGCTAATAACCACAGGCTCCAAGAGGCTAAACTGAGACTGATGCAGAAAAAGTCAAAGCACCCCATAAAGGCACCGAACAGAGCAGACAGACCACGTGAGGCAGACAAGAGAGGCCCACGGCGAGGGCACGTTTCAGCTGATTACTGTGCCTTCTTGGTTTTCTGCAAAACTTGGGTTTAAAATCTGCACCAAAGTTAAGCTTTGTGTTGACGACATTGAATTCCTATTGTTCAAAAGTCCAAATGTCTCTATAGAGTCTGAAAACCTGCCCCTGATTTCTGGTCCACCCACATCCTTCTATCCCGTGCTGTACCACTGCTCACTTCCTACTGTGGCAGGTCTGCAGGATTTCATCTCTCCTTCAGGGTGGATGAAGTAACTGGCCTCTGTCTGTTTTCTTTCTCTCTTTGTCTCTCTTCATATCCCCATGAAATTTTCCAGTTAACAGTGACTAGTTCCCAATCACTGTTAATTCCTGTGAATGTGTATATCTCAGCACTTAGGTAGTTGGTTTGAAATGATGGTAATGGTATTAGTAAATACTACTAGAAAACATTTTGGACAGTCTGTGTTCTCAGCGCTAAGCTAGACACCATGTATTTGTGCTCTGTCATACACAACAATTCTGTAAGTAGGAATAATTATCTGTTTGGTAGATGATAATACTGAATCTCAAAGAGATTTAGTGATTTGCCCCAAACATATAGGCCATAAGTGGCAGATGTGGGTTTTAAATGCAGTTTTATTTGGCCTTGACATCCACGCTGTCCATTAGACTCTCCTACCTCCTGTCAGTGTCCTTCACAGCAAATGGCAATGGCTTGTCTTCCTTTTTGATTAAGGCCGTGCGCCATATCTGCCTCTCCCCTTAGCTCTTCTTCATCCTCATTCTTGTCAGATATGGTGAACACCTACTGTGTGCCAGGCGCTGGGTGAGGTGCCTTCGTAGACCTGGTCACCAACCGTCTTATGTGGTTCCTGGAAGACAGGGACCTCATCTTGTGCATCTGAGTCCCTGCGGCTCCTTGCCCAGTGCCGAGGGTGTGGTTCAAACTCGACCCCAGTTATTTCCTCTCTTCACCATAACCGTTCTGAGGGCACAGGACTGCCCACTGCTTTCTTATATACCCCTTCCCCTCAGCTGAAGGCAAAGCCATAGCTCTTTCATAACTAATTCATGATCAGTTAGCGCTTAACGCTTGTACGGTGTGTTCATGCACACTGGACCCTCCTCCGTAGGATCATTCCTATTTCACAGGCATTAACTGTGTTGTAAACTGAGGCTTTGAGAGACTGATCCTCATCTGAGTGAGTGGTCTGCTGCCTCACAAAAGATCATACCTCCAGAGCAGGGGTCTCAGCTCAGGTGACTTGCCCTCCCCCCTCCCTCAAGGGGCATTTGCACTATCTGGAGACATTTGGTTGTCACCCCTGGGAAACTGCTCCTAGTATGTAGTAGGTAGAAGCCAGGGATGCTGCGAAACATCCTACAATGCACAGGACAGCCCCACCGCAGGGGATTACCAGGACCAGTGTCACTGGTGCTGAGGTGGAGAAACTCTGCTATAGAAGAAAGGAGGCATTTTATCTGAGCGTATTCTCTAGTGTTGGGTATCTTGAGAGATGTGACTTTTATATATCATTGACAGAAACATTGATTGCTATCTTTCCCTCCTAAGACGTGAAGCCACAAGACTGAAAAATAACTATCACTTATGCATGGAGTATAAGGAATGATGCATACTATGATTCTTAAAGCAAAGTAAATGAGCCTTAATTTTCAGCAGAATTTTTAGATATAGCTTTAAAAAATAATCTATGTATTACCTTCTTTCCCATTTGGAGAGACCAAGGGCAACAGTTGGTTTTATGGAACTACATCACTAAGATATGGGTCTCGTGGCTCAGATTAAGTATGAAAATTTGTTTCAAATCATGCAGTTTCATACTCTAATCCGGACAAAGACTGGTTCTGGAACTCATTCTATTAAGAGCTCCTGGTCCTATACTTATAACCAAATAAAGAGCCTACATGAGTAACTTAATTTCTATTTATCAAAATTGTGCCCCATTGATGGATGAAATTATATGATGTCTGGGGTTTGTTTTAAAATATGCCAGGAAAACAAAATAGGAGGGGATAAACGAAACAAGATCAGCAAAATTTTGGTAATTGTCAAAGTTGGATGATAGTTCCATCGGGATTTGGTTTACTTTTCTTTCTACTTTTGTGTAAGTTGAAAATTTCCATAAAAAGTGTCTAAAAAATGTGTACTGTGACCATCTGCAGAATGACAAGTCATGTTTTTGCAAATACATTCGATAGAAATTGTTTCTTGCTCCATCTCTGTTGATGCACAAGTGATTTCTTGAGCAAAATTCCATGCATTAGTCTAGATCATTGTTTAACACAGCAGATTGTTTATCATCTCAGTATTTTCAGGGAGCTTTGAAAACTAAAAGTGACCACAATATGGACAAAAGATTTGGACTGGCACTTCACCAAGGAAGCTATATGAATAACCAATAAGCACATGAAAAAGTGCTCAACATCATTCGTCATTAAGGAAATGTGATTATACCACATTAAGATATCCTTGCACACTGAATGGAATCTTAAAAAGACTGATGACTACCAAGGGTTATCAAGAATGGGGAGCAACTAAAACTCTCATATATGATTGGTTGGAGTGTAAAGTGATACAACTGTTTTGGAGAAGCAAAGTCTAATAGTTTCCTATTAAACTAAGTGTACATCATCTTTATGACTCAGCCATTCTACTCTTAGGTATTTACTCAAGAGAAATAAAAACATGTCCACAAAAAAACCTGTACAGGAAGACTTACTCATAGCTTTATTCATAATGACCTCCAGCTGGAAACATCCCAGGTGTCCATCAACAGGAAAATGAATAGACAAACTGTGGTAGATTCACGCAGCAGAATACTACTTAGTAATAAAAAGAAGTACTGAAACAAAAACATGGCTGAATCTCAAGAAGAGTATGTTGAGTGAAATAAGCAAGAGTATCTACTATATAGTTCATTTACATGAAGTTCTAGAATAGGCGAAACTAATCTATGATGGGAAAAATCAGAACAGTGACTTCTCTAGGGACTTGGGGAAGGGTTCAACTAGGAAGAGCATGAGGGAACTTTCTGGAGAGATGGTAATTAACATTCAACAGATTTCCAGGTATAAGATATTAGGCAATGAAGGACAGTGAAAGATGGGAAACAATATGGGGAGCCCTACAATTGCCCCGGTTGACTGCCTTGGGAGTTTCCTGGCTATAATGCAGAGAAGGGGACCCCAGGTCAAGCTTGGCAAATTTTGTTGAGTTGAGGAGACAAAGCTGAGAGGCTGGGGAGATCAAAGTGACTAGAATTTTCAGAACAGAGTACTGAGAGGAGAGACACAAAGAAAGAAAACTATAAAGATAAGCGGGGGCTTCCTCTTGAGTTTTTAATAGCACATATGTGATGAAATTCCTTGAGGCCAGGAAAAGAACCACCTGGTTGGATTAAAGGTAATAGTATTTGATGTTCAGGCAGGGCTGGGAATAGTGCCTGCTTCCACTAACCAAACTGAAAAACCTCATAATTCACAAGGTATTGGGTAGCGTACACAAAAGAGACTTGCCTTTGTAGTGAAGAGCAGTGTTGAGCACTGCTCTGATCCAGCATTGCAAATCTTAAAGGCAGTACTTTAAAGGATCAAACAGTGTTGACATAACCCAACTGCATCCCAGGACAAAACTCAAGAACGTTTATAGGAATAAAAAAATACACAGTGTCAAAAAGAGGCAAAATTCACAATGTCTGGCATCTGATCAAAGATTACCAGGCATGCAAAAATTCAGGGAAATACCACTCATTAGGAGGAGCAAAGGCAAAATGGAAACTGAGTGAGAACTGACACAGTACTAGAAGTAGCAGAAAGGGTATTGAAAGAGTTACTATAACTCCATTCCATATGGCCAAAGAGTTAAGAGAGTTTTTATATCTTTGGTGGAAGATATAAAAAGACCCAAACTTAACTTACAGAGATGAAAGATAAAAACTACAATATGTGAAGGAAAAATTACTCTGGATGGGATTAACGGACGAGACTCATTGAGGAAAAAAGATTGGTGAACTTGAAGACATAGCAATAGAAACTATCCAAAATGAAATGAAGAGAGAAAGGAGAATTTAAAAAACATATATTAACAGAGCATCAGTGAGCTGTGGGATGACTTTAGACATCCTATGTGGGTAATTGAAATCTCCAAAGGAGAGGAGAGAGAAGTGGAAACAGAAAAATATTTGAAGAAATAATGACCAAACATTTTCCAAATTTGTTGAAAACTATGAATCCCTAGAAGAAAAATGGTCAGTGAACCTCAAGCACAAGAAACATGAAGAAAACGTGCTGAGACACATTATCATCAAATTGCTCAGAAGCAGTGATTAAGAGAAAATGTTAAAATCATCCAGAGAAGCACAGTACAAACTAAGGAACAAAGATAAGGATGGCATCAAATTTCTCAGAAATAATGCAAGTAAGAGGAACATGAAACTGTGTCTTTAAAAATAATCAATAAAAAAAAGCAATCTAGAATTCTATACCCAGTGATAATGTCTTTCAGAAACAAAGGGGAAATAAACACTTTTTTTCGACATACAAAAGCAGAAAGAAATCATCATCAGTAGACCTACACTACAAAAAACGTGAAAGAAAATCCTTCAGGCAGAAGAAAATGGAAGAAGATGGAAATCTGGCGTTACACAAAGGAATGAAGAGCAGTCGAAATTGTGGGTGTTTATATATTTACATAGGTGAGTGTATTTATTTTTATTATTTAAACTTCTCTTAAAAGATAATTGAGCGCTTCAACAAAAATAATAACAATGTAGTATGGTGTTTATAACTCATACAAAAACAAAATATATGACAACATACACAAAGGTCAGGAAGGGAGAAATGGAAATAAACTCTTGTGAGATTCTCGTGCTCTGTGTGAATGGTGCAATATCACCTGAAGTTGTGCTGTAAACACTAAGCAACTTTTAAAATAAAAAATCAAAGAGTTATAGCTAATAGACCAAGAGGGAGACTAAACAGAATTATTTAAAAATTCAATTAATTCAAAATAAGGCAGATAAAGAGGAAAAAAAGAACAAAGAAGGACAAATGAAAAGTAAATGGCAGTATTATAGATGGAAAGCTAACCATATCTGTAATTCCATGGATGGTCTAAAGGTAAATGGTCTGAACACCCCACTAGAAGACTCGTTCTTATTAAGATTCAGTTATTCCCAAATTGATCTATAGATTCGACAAAAGCAAAATCCCAACAGGCTTATTCATAGAAGTTGATAAGCTGATTCTAAAATTCATATGGAAATGGAAATGACCTAGATTAGCCAAAACAAATTTGGAAAAGTATAATAAAATTGGTGGGCCAACACTGCCTGATTTCAAGACTTCTTGTAAAGCTGTAGTAATCAAGGACAGATAGATCAATCTGACAGATACAGGGTCCAGAAAGTTTAGTCTTTTCCACAAATGGTGTTGGAAGAATTGGAGTCTACATGCAAAAATTTGAAACATGATTTCTAGTCTATACTTTGCACCATAACAAAAATGAACTCAAACTAGACCACATAACATAACACTACATTTAGTAAAACCTAAAACTTTATAAAACTTCCAGAAGTTTTTTCTTCTTCTGGAAGAAACATTTGTAACCTTGGATTAGGCAAAGGTTTCTTAGAATGACAAAAGCATGATTCATAAAAGAACAAATTGGTAAATTAATCAAAATCCAAACCTTCTGCCCCTGAAAAACCACTAATAAGAAAATGGAAACACAAGCCGCAGTCTGGGAGAAGCCATTTTTATGTCATCTGATAAAAGATTTGTACTTGGACTGTGTAAAGAACTCTCAAAACTCGACAACCAGGAAACAAACTACCTAGTGAAAAAATAAGCAACAGATTTGAACCGGCGCTTCACCAAAGAAGATAGACAGATGGCAAATAAACACATGAAAAGATGCTGGACATCGTCAGTCATTCGGGAAATACAAATTAAAACCACAATAAGATACCGCAACACATCTATTAGAATAGCCGACATTTAAAGGACTGATCGATAACCAAATGCTATCAGGGATGTGGAGCCACCAGAACTCATACTCTTCTGATAGGAATGTCAAGTGGTATAACACGCCACTCAGGAAAACAGTCCGGCAGTTTCTTAAAAAGTTAAACATTCACCTACTGTATGATCCAGACATTCCAATCCTAGGTGTTTGCCCCCAAGAAGGAAAGCACGTGACCACATAAAAAGACGCATGTGAATGTTCATTGCAGCCTTATTTGTAATAATGCTAAACGGGAAATAACTCAAATCTCCATCAACAGATGATGCCACAAGACTGGGCTATAGAATGGAATCCCAGCAATAAAATAAACTATTGACAAACTATTTGCATGAGTTTCAAAATAATTATGCTGAGTGCAAAAAATGCCAAGTAAAATCACAGTACATGCCATATGATTCACTTATCTAAAAGTCTAGAAAATGAAAAACACTTTATAGTGGCAGAAAGCAGATCTGTGTTTTCCAGGGATGGGAAGGGAGGGCGAGCTTGCAGTGGGGCACAAGGATTCTTTTTGAGGTGATGGATATGTTCACTGTCTTGATTGTGGAAAATAGTCTCATGAGGGTTTCTAATGTCCAAACTCATCAAATGTATATTTAGATATGTTCAATTTATTGTATGTCAGTTAAGCTTCAATAATGCTGTTTAAATTTTTTTAGAGGTTCGTTCATTTCATTCCACAGTAGTGCCCCGTCATCAAGGGGATGTGTTCCAAGACATCCCAGTGGATGTTTTTTGTATATATATACATACCTATGATAAAGTTTAATTTATAAATTAGGCACAGTAAGAGATTAATGGTGCTTTGGGGCCGCTATCAAGTCAAGTAGGCGTTACTTGAACACAAACACTCCAATACTGCGACAGTCAATCTGATAACCAAGACGACTACTAAGTGACTAACAGGTGGGTAGTGTGTGTAGCGTGGATATGCTGGACAAAGGGGTGATTCTCATCCCGAGAAGGACAGAGTGGGACAGAGTGAGATTTCATCACACGACTCACAATGGGGCACAATCTAAAACTTATGAATTGTTTATTTCTGGAATTTTCCATTTAATATTTTCAGATTGAGGTTGACCTTGAGTAACTGAAACTGCAGAAATCAAAACCGAGGATAAGGGGCTGGCCCAGTGGCGCAGCGGTTAAGTTTGCACGTTCCGCTTTGGCGGCCCAGGGTTCGCTGGTTCGGATCCCAGGTGTGGACATGGCACCGCTTGGCAAGCCATGCTGTGGTAGGCGTCCCACAGATAAAGTAGAGGAAGATGGGCATGGATGTTAGCTCAGGGCCAGTCTTCCTCAGCAAAAAGAGGAGGATTGGCAGCAGTTAGCTCAGGGCTAATCTTCCTCAAAAAAAAAAAACCCCAAAACAAAAACAAACCCAAGGATAAGGGAGGACTACTCTATGTAAATTTCACCTAAAAAAGAGAATTAAAACAAAGATGGATCTTATTTAATGATAAGATGCTGCAGTATTTAAGGATGTATGCTGATGTCTGCAACTTACCTTGAAATGAGCAACAACAAAGAAGGAAATGGATCTATGGCTGGATAGAGGGATGGATAAATGGATCCATGTGTGATAAGACAAACGTAGTTTTTTTCTTTCTCTAATACAGATTTTCATATCAATTTATTTCCATATCATGTCCGCCACAGAGACTGCTGGCAGAAACTTCTGTTTCTTTATCCCACTGAGCACGTATCTGCAGCTCTTCCAGGCTACAAGGCTTTATCCCTTACCTCCGATTCCGCCTCGAGCTTTGGAGCCACCCCACGCCTTCCTTGTGTTTCTTCCTCATTCGTATTTTGTCTATAGCTACTCTCTAATTCATTGACAAGGAAACATTTATACCTTTTCCCTTGATCACTAAAGAAATCCCAGCTGTTTGTCTTGGACTGCCACGGCCACGAGGAGCATGAGTTTCATTAATCCACGTGGGAGCTAACGGGAAAGAGTGTCATCACTGCTCTTTATCTTCTATGCCGAATCTCACTCCAGCGAGGTTCTGTATGGATGTTGTGTTAGTTTGCTGGGACTGTCATAGCAAAATGCTGCAGACCAAGCAGCTTAGACAACAGAAATGCATTTTCTCACAGCTCTGGAGGCTGGAAGCCCAAGATCAAGGTGTCAGCAGGTTTGGTTTCTCCTGAGGCCTCTCTCTGCAGCTTGCAGAGGGCTATTCTCTTACTGTCTCTTTGCATGGTCATCCCTCTGTGCTCAAATCCCTAGTGTCTCTTTGTGGGCCCTAATCTCTTCTTCTTATAAGGACATGACTCAGATGGAACTAGGCCTCACCCTAATGGCCTCACTTTAACTCAATTACCTCTTTAAAGGACCTTTGTCCAAACGCAGCACCATTCTGAGCTCCTGGGGGTTACGGCCTCAACATGTGAATGTGGGTGGCAGGGCACAGTTCACAACAGATGTTTCGGGTGAGGCCTACCTGTTGCACCTGCGCCACACTGTAATCCTTGCAGTGGCTTTCGGTAATGAGCAGTGCATCTGATTTACCCTCGAGTGGCCTTTCCCAGAGGGATGGACTCTTCTCAGCTCTCCCCATCTTGTTCCAGCTCCAGTCCACCATCATCTCGCATCTCGAATATTGCAGTGGCCTCCAGGCCAACGTCTGCATTTTTCTTGTCCCCTCTGATTTGTTCTCCATGCAGCAGGCAGAGCAAGCTTTGAAGCACATAGGTGTGGTCCTGTCCACATGGTCAAGATCTACTCCACTTCAGCCCTCAGTGACAACCAGGATCAAATCCAAGCTTGGCTTTACAGCACCCCTACTCATCTTTCCAACCTCATCTTGTAGCACAGCCCACTTGCCATCTATGCCTCTGCCACACTGGCTGTCTGTCCTTCCCACGATGTCCCAAGCCTCTTCCTTTCCTAGGACCTTCCTGCATGCTGTGTCTCTTGCCTGGATGGAACCCTTCTACTCCGACCCTCTACCAGTTCTATCCAGCATGAGGGTCACTTCCCTCAGGATGATATTCCCTGACCCCCATCCCCATAGCAGACTAGGTTAGGATCCCCAGGTATATACAGTTTCATCACACCTCGTGTTTCTTCTTCCGCTGCTTTTCAGGGCTGTTATTAATTCTTTAGTTAGTGTGTTTTTGAGCCTGTCTCCTCTCCTATACTGCAGACGCCATAAAAGCAGAAAAATGTTCAACGTGTTTGTTGTCATAGCCCCAACCACTCACCAATGCATCACACATACTAAGTTCTCAATAAATATTTGTTGAATGAATGAATGAAGCCAGGAAACCATTAAATCAACTGACCCCTAGCTGTTTGCCCCAGTTTACAAATTATTCATTCTACTCACCCTTTGATCATTTTATCCCCGACTGGAAGTTTCATCAGTGGGATGGCAGGCAATGAGGAAAGAGACCAATGAGTCATTTTCTGAGCAGCTGTAGTTAAGGTCGCAAAGGAGGGCGAGGGAGGGAGGGAGGGAGTGGGCAGAGAACAAGGTTAACCATTGAGCCTCTGTGCATTGATTACTTTTGATTGATATTCCTCATGGTTACACTGCCCCATTCATTAGCATGGGTAGGTGAAGGTTGGATGTAATTTTAAACAACAGTTTGCGGCATTTCTATTCTGGTCCTGAGACAGCTTAAATATTTTATGAGTTTTTAAGATTGGGGGAAATTAAAGCAAGTATGTAATCTTGCTCTCTGTGTGTATAAATATATACACATATGAAATTTAAATATACTCACACAAAATCTTATTGTAGAGAATCTCATAAATCTAAAAAAGATAGGGAGTCTAAAAAAAACCTACCCATATGTAAACATAATATGAAAATATATTCAGTGTTAATTTCAGAATTTATTGCAATCTGCAGTGCGTGTTTAACAATTGCACATGCACTCTCCCAAGAGCGAGAGGGAATTTTTTAAAAATGAAATATTTTGCATAAAATATTTTGATATTTAAAAAACCAATATAACTTTAAAAAACCATAAAAGAAATGTCTAGCAGGAGTTGTAAGGGAGCAGTTTTGGGGGAAAAAAGTCATTTTTGTTCTAGTTTTTATCCTCTGAAAGTGGGACTAATGTACTCGATAATTATATACTTTGGGATCATTAAGGGACTTTTAGCAAATCATTTATCTAGTCTTCAAATGGGAATGTAAATAAATGAGTAATTTTTCCTTGTTAATTATAATTCTTGTGAATTACAATGTCTAGGCACCTCTCCAGGACCAGAAACCCACACATGAGTCAGAAAATGCCACCAACAATGTTGATGTCGCATTTGATAAAGTTTTTCTTTTTTCCATGAATAATCATTATCTTCAATTTTAGATCATTTCAGAAATAAAAACTGACAATAAAGGTAACTCCTGTTTCATTCCATTTCTTGCATGCATTTTATGGGTTATAATATGTTTCCGTATCTCAACGAAGCAATTTATAGCTGAGGTGTTACTTTTTATTAAGTATGTATTATGCATATTTTATTACAACTTGCTACAATCGAACATCTTTTAAAAGATTAACTCGAACGTCACTCCCCATTTCTGCCGAAATGAAAAACAAAGAGAATACATTTCTATGTGACTTCGGCTAAGAAATTCTATAAACCATAAATGTTAGAACAATTGTGATTTAGATCTTATTTAAGATTTCAAAGCGTTTTGCCCCTGATTTGGTTTGATTACCATATTATCCGGTTCTGTGCATTAGAGTCTCTGTGATGTGGGTTCTGTAAATGATCCTGTGACTTATGCACCCCTCTTCCTTTAAAAACCAAATGCAATTCACAAAAGAGGCTTATGGATTTGCAATTAAAATGGGAGTGTTGCCTGAAACCAGAGAGGATGCGTGGGGTTTGACCTTCCATTTGTATGTAGTAGCAGGTCCTAATAGTATATGTGCTTGGGTACATTTTTTTTTCAAATTTAAAGGAAAACAATTTGCAAGTGCAAACAGGGTTAAGTGGTAAGTCTCAGGTTTTTGAGGGTCTGAGGGGTTTGTAAATGCTAATTTTGAGAAAGGTACTCGGAGAATTCTCAGTGCGGAGAGGGAGGGAGACAGCAAAGACATCTCCTTCAACCCACTTAATGATAGTTGAGATATGAGAAACCACAAGGATTAAAATTGTAGCATCAGTTGCTGTTTCTGGAGCACCTGCCATGCACCGAGCACCTTCTCTGTATCACTTCACTCAGTTCCCAGCAAAACCTTGGGAAGATCGGTGGTGACATCACCATTTTAACCAAGGGGAAGGGTGGCTTGCTCAAGGTCACACAGCCAATAAGTGATGAGGCGGAGATACAGACCCAGGCCAAGCCAATTCCCAAGCACGTCTCTTTCTCCTCCTCGCTCTCTACACTGGCGGTTTGCTAGCGGAATTAAAGTCTGCAGCCTGTGCTATTTCCCCTGAACCCCAGTAAATTACAAGAGATGCTCTCTTGACTGCACTCAATCTTTTGAATTAACTGCATCTTCTCAGTTCTCGCGTAAACACCTCAATGGTTGCAGAGGGCCTGCTGACCACCTCTGGCCAGGCTTCTCTTTGCTACTCCTGTCCACATGTATCCTACCAGGCGATCTGCCCACCTACCAGGAGTCACTTGATTTGTTCCCAGTCTTCCTTGCCTCAGGTGTCCTGTTATTATAATGAGCTAACTTAACTGCATGCTATATATTTCTTGTAAGCCAATGAAATAGCATGAAAAGAAAGTTCTTGTTTCCATGAAACTTGAGATGAAAGCTTTCAAAAGATGTTACAAGGGAAGTCACTACAGAAACTGCTGGTTGGATGCATGAATTAGGTGTGGATCAGGTAACACTAAAAGCTTGGGGGAAAAATGATAACAATTCAAAAAGATTCTGAATGCTGGTTACTTGGCATGTGTCTTCATGTACTAGCTACACTTGGAAGAAACCCAAACTGGAAATCACAGACATTGCATTACGGATATGGGTTACAAAACTAGATTATGGGGGCATTCTGTACTCAAAAGGCATGGGTTCTAAAGTAAAAGTTGGGTAAATTAAAGTACGTTATATGTTTTAAATGAAAATGAAGATCTTAAGGTATATATAATTTTCTACTTTAATGGATTTTTCTAATTAACTGACCAGCTAGTGGTCCCCATAGAATCAGATCATAGGGCCTCACCTTTAATTTCACAAATTATAATGATTAGCTGCTACTGGGGGCTGACTTATGCAGGACATTGTGTAGGCAGGAGTCCAAGATGAAGAGTAATGCTAATATAATAGTAACATTTATTGCCCAGTTACTCTTCTTGGGCTTTGTGGCCCACTGCTATAATTCCCTCCATTTTACAGATGAATCAGCCACGATGTAAACAGTGTCCTCTGGGCCTTTAGGCTACTCCTGATGACTAGTGGAGAGAATGGTAGACGTATGGAGTCGGAAGACCTGGGTTCAAATTCCAGTTCCACCTCTGATATGCCTCAGACAAGTCAGGCAACCTCTTAGAACCTGTGCCGCTTCTTTGATAAAATGAGAACAGTAATATGTCCCTTGCAAGGTTGTTATCGGGATCGCATGAGGGTGCCCAGGTAGATGCTTAAGAAATGCTAGTTCTTTCCCTCGCCTTTCAGTAAGGGAGGTAATTCGTGCGCGTGGAAGGGTTTACAATCTGTGAGATAGAAATAAACAAGGTGCTGTGACGGGAGAGGAGGAGAGATTTCTGTGGACTGACTGAACTAGGGAATGCTTCCAGATAGAAGGCTTATCAGCTGGGCTTGGCACCTCGGTTGGCTTACAGAGTCAAGAATAGTAAAAGCAGAGGAATGGAGATGAGAAAGCACAGGCTGTGGAGTGGTGGGCATGTGTGGGGAATAGAACGAAGTGAGAGTGGAAAGGACAACTTTGAACAGAGAACAAAGGCCTTGCAGGCTACAACAAAATGGTTATACTTGACCCAGAAGGCATGCAAATGATTGACTTAAAGCTATGAGAGGCCAAGTAGTAAGGGTGGGAAATGGGTTGCATGTATAGGCTGCATTGCACCCGTCCCTCACTCCACCCATCCACCCATCCCTCCCTCCCTCTCTCTCTCTACCCATCTATCCATCCAACCACTCATCCATCCACCCATCCCATTCATCCACCTACCGTCCATGCATCCCTCCACCCACCCATTCATCTATCCATCCCTCCACCCATTTACCCCTCTATGCATCCATCTGCCCTTCCATCCTTTCCTTCTTTCCTTCTTTCCTCTCTTCCTTCCTTCCTTCTACCCATTCATCCATCCACACACCCACCCATCCATCTACTTATTCATCCATCTCTCCTTCTACCCACTTATCCGTCCATTCTCTCTTTACAAAGAAAACAGGAATCTATAACAGTTTTGAAGGTGGAGAAATTCTTCTATCTCCTCCAGTGGTAACGCTGCTATTGTCACTACTCTTGCTACTGACACAGCATTTCTTAACAATTTTTTATATTGTTAGAGTCTTTGCTGTTATACAACTCCTTTTTAAGCACTGTTTTATTTGAACCTCACAATACTCACTTCAGGTGTTCAGGACACACAGTTTACCGTGCTTACCAGGACCTGGGTGGCATAACAAGAACTTGAAATGAGATCTTCAGAGTCAAGATCTTTGCTGCCTTAGCTCTTGCCTTACTTACCACCCAAGGGTATGGACCTATTAGGCTCAGGAAGAGGGACTCCTTCCAAGTTTGTGGCCATCCAGGGTGGCCACTAAAGGGCCATCCCAGTGATGAGCCTCTACTCATGAATGGGAAGATGGCTGCTTATCATGCAAATGTACACGGCGTCTGAATGCTGTGTGCACAGAAATGTCCTCATTCATAGAGTAGGAGACAGCTGGAAGCAATCTCAAATGCATTATGCATTGTGATTGCATTGGCAGAGGGCTAAGAAATGTTAAAGTTTTGTTACAATAATAATAACCATTGTGACAATACGATTTGTTTTACTGACGCCCATTTTTTGGCAACTCTATCGTTATAAACACAGCATGTGACTGTACTTTAATGAGCCTGTATAAACTTAAGCGTGTTTATGAGGATATATTTATCAAGCTGCTCTGGGTCCCTGGTTTCTGGGGCGCGTCTCTCTCCCCAGCTGCGGCCATTTGACCTCCAGCTGCAGGCCCAGTGTGGTCCTGGGGTGCAGGGCCAAGCCCATCTGAATGAAGGAGCTCTGACCCAGGTGTGTCTGCACCCTGGCTGTGCATTAGAATCACAGCCTGCGCTTTTAAAAAGTACCCGCTGCTGGGCGTTACTCCAGATGAGTTAAATCCCATCTCTAGGGACAGGGGCCAGGCAGGGAGCATTTTTGAAAATTCTCCAGTTAATTCTAAAGTGCAGCCAAGTCTGAGAACTACTGCCCCAGCTCAGTGCTCCTCAATCTCTAATGTGTGTACAAATCACCTGGGGATCTTTTTCAAATTCAGATTCTGAACGAGTAGGTCTGGGGTGGGGGCTGGCGTGGAAAGAGGAGAGAAGGTAGACGGGCCAGGAAAATTTTTCACTTCCAATAAGGTCTCAGGGCTGCTAAGGCAACTGGTTCTTGGGCTGTACTTTGGGTAGCAAGGCTCTGGCTATCATTATGGACCGCCACATGAGGTTTTTCCTTAACACCCAGCCCTAAGTTAAAATGAATTAAATGCACTGGTCTAGGCCTTTTACATCTCAGGAAATAGCTAATGGAAATTGGAGTTGGGATTGACATTGACAACACTGGAAACACAAAGAGAGCATCCCATAGAGGACTGGAGGTGGGCACATGCTCTGACTTTCAGGAAGTGGAGGTCAGACAAGTGGACTTGGCTTAAGTGTCTGGCAAAATTCAGGAAGGAGTTATTTAACCGGTGATCGGTGACACATGCAAAGGAAAGAGGTGGTCACTAAGAATCAGTGTCCCTGGACAGGGAGGTCTTTGAATGGCTCCTGTCGTTTGAGCTGTCTCACGGAAGTGTCACTGGAAGGAGGATTGAATTAGCTGTGGTTAGTTGCAGAGAGTGGGGCGAGTCAAATATTCATGATGTACTTTTGTTTGCCTGCTTGCATGCATGATCTCATTAAATGATCATAGCACCTATAGCTCAGACAGGAGGAGGTCAATTGCAAGAATGGGGAAACCGAGGCTTAGAGACATAAAAACAGACATTTCCCCCAAGTTGCACAGCTGAGAGAGCTGAAGTTCAAACTCAGACCTATCTGGATCCAGAGTCCGCTTGCGTTCCCAGTCGGCTCCATGAACTGGAGGAAGAGAGGCGTTCCGCGGAAGAACGAGCTGCTGCCCTTGTGAGGACAGACCCCTGTTCTTGGACGCGGACCAGCAGGGCATGAAACCCCACAGGGAGGGACGCTCTGGACACCATCACTGCGGTGGGAAAAGTAAGACCTTGTTTGTAGAGTTGCTGTGAGGGATGCGTGAGAAACTTTGCAAAGCACCTAGGTGGGTTCCTGGCACACAGTAGGCTTTCCCTATGGAACAGCCACTGCTCGTTTTATAAATAAGTTTGATAAACGCGAACGGCGCGATTCCTTCCAGTTGGAGATTCGGCTGCCATCCTGGGCTCTTTGGGACGGCGAATGCTTCTGCCGGGGTTGACCCTCACCACCCGGCCCCTCTGCTGACTTCACTCTGGCACTCTCTCTTCTTCTCTCTGCCTCTTCCACTCACTGGCCTCATCCAAGGGCCAAATAAAGCCTTTGGTCCTTTGGAAAATTGCTTCAATTTCTCCCATCATTAAACTTCTGCAGAGTTTGTTCTTGTCACACACAACCCACCACTCAGGTATGTTCTTCAGAGGGTATGGTTCTGCCGTCATTTCTTGTGTGTTCTCATCTCCCTGAATGGATCATAAGCTGCTTCAGGGCAAGTGACTCAGACAATAATAGCACTGTGAGTAGATGTCTTTGCCAGGGGGAGGGAGGGGGAAAATTTAAAGCCCCTGGGTAATGTGTTTCTAAAGGTCCTCCTGTCAATACAATGCATTATACCAGAACTTGATGAAACTTTGCAAAAAGAATGGAGGAGAGCGACAGCTATGGAACTTCTTTTACATGTTCCATCCTGGATCCAGTTGTTTTAAAAACATCTCCTTTGCTCTTCTAACTTCCCTGGAAGACACCAATTGAACTGCTGTGTTCTAGCCTGATGCAGTCAGTTCTTGACTGAGTAAGGGTCGGGGGGCTGCGGGAGCCTCTACAATCCAGATTTCCCAGTTTACAGCTTCCAAACACAACACAAAACAGAACGCAGCTGGCAACAGCGCACAGCGCTGCTATGTTCTGCAAGGTGATGTTTGTCCCTCCGTGCCTGCTCTCTGGGCGTTGCATCTTAAGCAGTTTGTACCACACGTCCCATCAAATGTCCTCACACTTTAGCAACTGACCTATTTATCAGAAATGAAAACCGCCGCACGTGTGTCTTGAAAGCGTTGATCTTCAAAACGGGCACCGGCAGCTTCATTGTCTGTTTGAGAACACGGCACTCAGACCTCTCTGTCCAGTCTGTCCAGCTTCCAAGGAAATGAGCATTCAGACAAGCCAGCTGCGGTCACCCGTCTTTAGGGTCCACTTGTCAATCCACGCCTTGGGTGATTTTGTTTTGCCTCAATGGCTGCAAGTCCACTTAAATCGGTTGACTGTCAGATGCAATTCCGGTGGCTTTAAAAAGCATTTTACAACAAGTGTGGCCATCTTCAGTGTCAACAAGAGGTCTCATCATGTGCCGGATATAAAAGTGCTTTCTAGTTTAAAACGTGATGCCAGCGCTTCTTTGCACACGTCATGAAATACTGATAGATTAAACGGAAACTGGCAAAATATATTGTGTTGTGCTCAATCACATTTCATCTGCTAAGTGATTCGAGCATTGCCAGGCAGGAGTGGACACCAAAGGTTTAAGTAAAAATCGTGGGAAAAGATTGCATTCATGGGAGAAGAATGGATTCTGGGAAGGCTCCTCCCACCATAGTTTTTAGCAAAGCAAGAAAAGAGCATCGCTATTTGACCTTTGGAGGTGGCTGTAAATGCAGGTAAGTGCTTTGTGGGCATCCAGACATGCCTGGTCTGCTGCTGATCAAGGCTGTTGTGGGCGCTGAGGATTAAGATGGGCTCTTCGCCTTGGAAGCCGACGAGGACACTCTTTGCTCTCAGAGGAGTGATGTGACTTGCTGTCGGTCACGGCAGACCTGATAATCACCTGAGCAAGTGGCCTGTGGCAGTCAGGGAGCTTGGGCTCTGCTGTGGTGATAACCCACAAGTCTCAGTGGCTTAACGAACACTCATTTCGTACTTACACTTAGAGTTGCCAGACTTAGCCAACAAAAACATAGGATGCCCAGTTAAATCTGAATTACAGAAAAATAACAAAGAACTTTTTTAGCATAAGTATGCCCCATGCAATATTTGAAATGGCATGTTTACGTGAAATTCAAATTTAACTGGCCGTCCTGTAATTTATCCAGCAGGCTGCCTCCCACCGCCAATCAACCGTGGTCTGCAGGGGCTCTGCCCACCTGGGTACCAGGTAAGAAGAAGAAGAGAGTTGTGGAAGGTGTTGAACAGTCAACTCAATGCTCCAGCCAGGCAGTGATGCATCTTATTTTGCTTATGACTCATTGGCCAGAACGAGTCACATGACTTTGCCCAAGGACAAGGGGTCCAGGAAGGACAGTGGGTGATGTGCTGGGAGGTAGAGAGAAGAGCACTAAAGGCAGCACAGGATCTGCCTGACTGACTGAAAGGAAGGAGCGAAGGAAGGAAGGACGGAAGGAAGGAAAGAAGGGAGGGAGGGGAAAGTCTTGAGTAGCATAAATTGTGTTTCAGTCAGTCCCGGCTGCTGTGACAAAGTACCGTAGACTGGGTGGCTTATAAACAACAGAAATCGATTTCTCACAGTTCATGAGGCTGGAAGTCTGAGATCAGGGTGCCAGCATGGTTGGGTTCTGGTGAGAACCTTCTTTCAGGTTTCAAATTGCTGGCTTCTCATTTTATTCTCACATGGCAGAGAGCAGAGACGCAAACTCTCTATGACTCCCACAGGCATTAACCCCATTCGTGAAGGCTCCACCCTCATGACTTCATCTAATTCTAATTACCCCCCAAAGGCCCCACCTCCTAATAGAAGGTAGGGATTCACCATGAATTTTGGGGGGACACAAACATTCAGTCTGTAGGAAATGGTATCTCCGTTTGGACTTTGCCCATTGTCAGCAGAAAAATGCCCCTCACTGCCAAAGATGTCTTCATCTTAATTCCCAAAACCTGTGAATACGTTGCCTCGCATGACAAAAGGAAATCTGCAGATGTGATTAAGCTAAGGGTCTTGAGATGGGGAGATTATCCTGGATTATCCCAGTGGGTCCAGTGCAGTCATAAGG
The DNA here is from genome assembly GCF_037783145.1 of Equus przewalskii. Taxonomy (NCBI): domain Eukaryota; kingdom Metazoa; phylum Chordata; class Mammalia; order Perissodactyla; family Equidae; genus Equus; species Equus przewalskii. The sequence goes on from NC_091855.1 coordinate 39,037,348, forward strand.
CTTCTTAGAAGAGGGAAGCAGGGGGATCAGAGTCAGAGAAGGAGATTGACAATGGAAGTAGGAACTGGAGGGAGGCAGCGGAAGGATGCAGGCAGCCTCTGGAAGCTGCAAAAGGCAGGGAACAGATTTTCCCTTAGAGCCCCCAGAAGGAATTCAACTCTGTCAACACTTTGATTTAAGACTGTAAGACTCATTAGGGACTTCTGAGCTCCAAAACTGTAAGATAATAGATTTGTGTTGTTTAAAGCCACTAAGTTTGTGGTCATTGGTTACAGCAGCCACAGGACACTCATATACCCATGAAGAGAAATAGGAGACCAGCTCCTGGCTGGCAAGTTTCTTATCGGCAGCCCCCACAACAATAAAACCAGGCACAGAGCCAGGAAGCAAGGAACCAGGAAGGGTAGCTGTGAATTGGTGCCAGAGGTGGTTTCTCCTCTGACAGAGTGAGCAATGGGCGGAGTATAAAAGATGCAGGATGGTGGGGTCAGAGGACTGGGCTCTGCCTGCAGGGCTGGATTTATGTTTCTTGTATTATCTGTATTTATTTTCCTGCTGCTAGCCTTTAGTGATTAGCTAAATATGCTGAAAATTCTAACTTGTTTCATTTGTCCTAACAGAACCTTCCAGAAGCTTCGTATCCATGTTTTGTCTAAAGCGCTACAGAGCAGACAGTGTGCTGTGGGGCCACTGGGGTGGTGGGTATGAATTAGAGTAAGAAATACTCTGGAGGAAGAAAGGAGGGTCAGAAAGAATATCTGAGGCCTCTTGACCCACCACCCTTGTCCTAGATTTTGAGATTTGTGTTAATAAGGAGCAATATCTCATTTTCCCATAGTACTATTTCACGAGAAAAGCCAGTTCTAGAGAGCGGAAGTAACATTTGGCGTTGGGAATCATTGCTGATGATTGCTATGTGAACCACCTCCTCCTGTGGGCCCCACCCATATCCAGAGCGATACAAAGATGAATAAGAACGTTACAAAGAGTTACGGTGCCTGGAACAAATATTTGGCATGGTATAAATATTTTGTGAGTAAGTGAATGCATGAAAAGTGTTTGAATGAGTTTCATATCTCAGTCGAGCTTTTATGTATCTAAATTTAACTGCAAATAAGAGATGGAGGAACCCTGGTGTATTTTATTTTCCATCATTGTTCAGGCTAAGCCACCCCCACCCTATTATGTTATAGACTCAATTGCCAATTGATGATGTTCTGGAAAGTTCAGTTTTCTTGTTCAGGCTTCTGACCAGGTCCATGCTAATTTTAGAAATTTAATGCCACCTCTTGACCTCTGCTGTCTGGTGGCTTCAAATTCTTGGTTGGGATCAGTCTTGTTTTGTTTTTTCTTTTTCATCCCAGAACACCATTAAGTTGCTCTCTGTCACTCAGAGCTAAACACACGATGAAATAAGGGAGGTGACATTGTGGCTTGTCTTAGGGCTCCATCCGAAGAATGCTCTGGGGAATTTTCTCGGAGTGAACTGCTGGGCACGAGACGGTGACGTGCAGGTGGGCTGGACAGAGGAAGGGGAACAGTGGCCAGGTGACGAGCAAGAGATGAGTCATCGGGCCTTTAAGCTGGAAAAGATTTTCCCGGTGCTGACTCATGGATGTCTCTGTACGAACATCAGTGGGATTTCTCTCTGGAGCGAAATAAAGCATGTGAGGGCTTAGTTTTCAAGCTCAGTGGGGGAATATCCTCCAGCTCTGCTGACACATATCGGAAACTGAGCTTTTCCAGAAAAACACAGCCTCCTCTCTCCTCCTCCAGCAAAGAACATTTCCCCTGGAATCATCTCCCTTCCCCATCCTTCCTCATTCCTCTGTAAATCACACCTACTTCAAATAGCTGTACGTTCACCTAGCTTCCTAACCCAGAGGAGCGTGGGTATATGTCTGCGGAAGCTCATTCATTCATTCCAGCCGTGCCGAGTACCCACCAGCAACAAGGAGACAAAATTGTCATTTCTGTCACGGGGGCTCCCCATTTATTTACAATGCCGCATTATTTATCACGATATTCCCTCTCTGAGCTGTATTTACTCTTTTCAGCTTATTCCTTACCTTCCTCTTTCAGAAACTCAACATTCTGGCCAAACGAAGCTATACAAGAATGACCAGAGTAAGAGCGATGATGACATCAGTGGTGGCTACCTTTACTGAAGCGTTATCTTGTGCCAAGCAGAGTTTTACGCACTTCCCAGGTGTTAACTTGTTGAAATCTCTCATACACCTTATGATTTTACAAGCCAAGAAGCTACGATACAGCGAGGTGAGGTCGTTCACCCGCCGGCCCAGGCTTTTCTTCCGTCTGGGTGTTCTTCCTCAAACCCGTTTTCTAAAGGGGTAAGTAAATCCGACATTGCCACTGAGCCTCGGGCTGGAGGAAGGTCGCGTTCTGTGGAAAGCCCTCCGCACAGGGAGAGGGAAGAGTGGGCTTCCTTCCCCGGATCGTCACAGCTCTGTCGCCCACCTCATCCTTGCCCCTGTCCCCTTGCTGGGAGCGGTGTCGGTAAGTGCTCATATTTAGGAAGGACTTGGCCTTTGGTGCAAACCTGTGGGCATGTCACCACCCTCCTGGATGCCTGTGGTGGGTCTGTGTTTGTTTTCCCAGAAAGCAGGGAAAGGACTGAGTTTTGCCTCAGAGTGAAAAAGAGACAGTGCGTGTGAACACAAGCGCAAGGGTGGGGAGGGCCGGCTGGAAATTTACAGGGTCACAGGTGGGCCTTTGCACACGGCGACCGGAGCCGGGGAGGGGCTCAATGGCCTAGCGGATGGAAGCGCGCATCAGCGTAATCACTGGTGCACTGGGGTGCCCAAGAAATAGTCCCTTCTCCATCTGCATGGAAAAAAAGAAAAGAAAGGAAAAACTACCCTGTAGGGCAGGCTGGACAGATTCCTCATTTCCTCCTTAAACAATCACTCAGAAAAGCTCTTGTTCATCTGAGGAATCAGAAGGGAGGAGAGTGGCTCAGCTCCCCGGACCTGCGAACGACCAGGGAAGACAAATGGCCAGCTAATATTATGTGGGTAAGGCAACACCTCCCAAAGACTGTGGATAGACGTGAACAGGCATTGAGCCCAAAAGGGGCCCCTTGGCAGGAAGGCATGAGGAATTCTGGCTGGAACAACATTCTGTGGGCTTCCTCGCTGCAGGACTTCTCAGAGCCTTTAGCATGCTAACATGCCTTACGAGAATTCAAGGGAGGTGTCAGATGTAGCAATGGGTCAGATGGGTCAAAACCCACTTGACCATTCAGTTCTTGTTTCAAGGAGCATCTCCAAGCACTGGTGAGCCAGTATTGGGGAACCAGTCTCCTATTGTCATCCCTCCATTGGAAAGAACACGCACCTTTCGCGGACTGCAAGGAGGATGTGTCCGCAGAAATTTATCACGTGGGGCGTTTTACCGGAATGAGGGTAGAGGTGGAGAAATATTTAGCAAATGCCGAATGGAAGCATTTTGCTGAGCAGTTTTGATGCTAAAGTGAGATAATTGAAATCACGCTAAAGTTCAAAAGCCTCATTTGTGTACATGTCTAGTGCCAATTTATCTATTACTACACTTGAATAATGCAGAATTTTATTCCGTACTAATAGTGTGGGTCTAATTATATGTTTTTCACACATGTGGAATTAATGGCACTAAATATAAAATAAGTAATCTGGAAAATTAATCTTTAGGAGTTTCATCTCATATTCAACACAAAAACGTTAATGCATTTGAATATTTTTCTCCCGTAAGCAGGACAAGGGATATTTAAGAAACACTTAAATGAAGACAAATGTCCCACCAGAACTTTTCATACACTAAATTGGTTGAAGGTGTTATTTCGTAATTACATCAAATAAAAACTTGAAAATTTAGTGCAGCGAGCACAGCCAAGTTATTAAAAAGTAATTTTTTCATTCCAGGGAGGACATTCAGCAAGTACTAAGTGAGCCCTTACTTATGTGCAAGACACTCTTCTAAATGGCTATGAAGGTGCAGTGCTCAACTGGATGCAGAGCCTGCTTTCTAGAAGCTTCTAATCTCATGGTTGGGGGTTTGGGCTTCTCAGTTGGACAATTTCTGTTACACATGTAAAGTTCTTTGGCCTCCTTAACTGAAAAGTTCAAAGGCAGGTCTGGCATCAGGCATGGCTTGATTCAGGCACTGGACGCTGTAGGCGGGGCCTGGTTTTTGCTCAGTCTCTGGGCTCTGCGGCCTCTCTGCTGGTCCTTCTTTGCCCAAGTGGTGGGCAGAATGGCTCCAGCAGAGCTCACGTCCCCCTTGCAGTTTTAAGTAAAGACAACAAGCTAGTCTTCTGGTAGCGTCTGCAATGTTCCTGAGACTCTCTCTGATTGGACCAGCCTAGCTCACATCTCCACCCCTGAGCCAATCACTGAGACCAAGGAACTGCTAGATGCTGATTGGTTTAGGCCTTGGGAAGCCCCTCCCAGGACACCTGAACTGAAGGTGGGAAGAAGTGGGGATGCCCACATAAAAGTTGTGGGCTCTGGTTGGGTGAAGGAGGTTCCTAGTGGGCTGGGGGGGTTGGAGGACTGAACGGTAGCATTGGACGTTTGTGTGGGGGGTTGGATATTGAAGGATTAAACATGATGTTGGTGGCCTGAGATCAGGAGAAAGGACTTACTGATGGAAGGAAGAGTATCAGAAAAATCACAGAGACCTGACATTGAAAAGAATGTTGATGGATCTGAGAATTTCAGTGTGAGTGGAATTCAGAAAGTATAGAGAGATGGAATAGGGGCAAGATGGCAAAGATAGTTCAGGGTCAGATCAAGGAAGGCCTTGAATGCCCTCAAAGGAGGCTCTTTTATAAGCATCTATAAGGCTGCTGGAAAACAAACATAAAAGTGCTGAGTGTAACTTCCCAGGCTGCCTTTTAGCCCCTTGTGCTCATTAGCATCAGGTTTTCATGATTAAGCATATCACTTTGAATCCAACTTTTAAAAAAAATCCCCTACACTTCTTCCTGTTAAAGAGTAATGTTAAGTGGTGTGTATACAAGAGGGTTCCATGGCCCATTGTGTTTGTACAGATTGAAATGCTGAGTAGGCCAAGCGGAAGCCTGGGTGGGGGCGGGGTGCACACTCATCAGCTTTAGGTCCTTGCTCCCGTTTGAGCCTACCCCTCACAGTGCGGGGGAACCAGAGCAACAGACTTCTCTGTAGAGCTTCCCGGAGAAGGGAAAAGAAACCGCCCCAAACTCCACAACCCGTTTCATTGTTGAGGAATCTGGTTTTTGTTTGTTTGTTTGTTTGTTTTGAGGAAGATTAGCCCTGAGCTAACATCTGCTGCCAATCCTGTTCTTTTTGCTGAGGAAGACTGGCCTTGAGCTAACCTCCGTGCCCATCTTCCTCTTCTTTATATGTGGGACGCCTGCCACAGCATGGTGTGCCAAGCAATGCCATGTCTGTACCCAGGATCCGAACTGGCGAATCCCAGGCCCGTGAAGTGGAACATGCGAACTTAACCACTGCACCACTGGGCCGGCCCCTGTTTTGTTCTTTTAAACTTTATTTCCTTCCTGAGATGTGGGACCAGGAAGAAAACGACAGCATCCCTTTCTCTCTGGACTCCCATTTTTGAACCACATTGATGACAGAAGTTTCCAATCCCAGCTTCCACTACACTTTACATTCATTCATTCTTTTATTCATTCATCAAACATTGATGAATCTGTACCGTGTGCCCAGCACAGTCACAGGCACTTGGGACATATTAACGAACCAAACAGGCAAAGCCCTTGCTCTCACGGAGCTGACATTCCAGTATAGTCACCAGAGAACAGCAGACAAACAAATACTTGTGTTGTTGATGCTGGATTGTGTCCCGTATGAAGGAAGAGAGTAGGGCAAGCGGGGGATGTGGGAGGAAGCGGATGTGCTCAGTAGGGAAGACGGCAGAGGACCTGAGGGAAGCGAGGTGGGGGGGCTGTTAGTCAGGGTTCTCCGGAAAAGCAGAACCAGGAGGATGTGCGTAAATATTTATGCTCTATATCTCTGTCTATATCTGTATCTCTCTTTCTATGGAGAGACATACAGATAGAAATGGAGATATTTATATACATATATAAAGAGACTTATTATGAGGAACTGGCTCATGTGATTATGGAGACTGACAAGTCCCCAGGTCTGCGGTTGGCAAGCTGAAGACCAGGGACAACTGAGAGCATAGTTCCAGCTGTCTGAGTCTGAAGGCCTGAGACCCAGGAGCACCGATGGTGGAAATTCCCATCCAAAGCCGCAGGTTCCAGACCCAAGAGCTGATGTTTCAGTTTCAAGTCTGAAGACAGGAAAAAAAGCAATGTCCCAGCTCCAAGGCAGTCAGGCAGGAGGATTCCGTCTGACTCGGCCTTTGTGTTCTAGTCAGGCCTTCGACTGATTGGATGGGGAATCAGTTGGGGAGGCCTGTCAGCTTTACTCAGTTCATCAGTTCAAATGTTAATCTCATCTGGAGACACCCTCACGGACACACTCAGAATAATGTTTGACCAAATATCTGGGCACCCTATGGCCCAGCCAGGTTGACACATAAAATTAACCATCTTGGTCAGTAAGGCATGCAGGTATGGGAAAGAGCATTGCAGGCAGAGAGAACAGCAGATGCAAAGGCCCTGAGGTGGGCGCTGGTTTGGGTGTGCCTAGGAACAACAAGGAGTCCAGTAGGGAGAGCATCCTGTTAAAGGGTAGGGTGGTGGGAGATGAGGTCTTACAGGCAGTGGTGGAGGTGTGGGGTAGGGGGTTCTTGTGGGCCATGGAAAGTATCTTAGATTTTAGGGAGACTTGACCCCTGCCCTTTTCTGCCCTGCTTGCCCTGTTCAAACCTCCTCCTCCTTCCAACGCATGGAGCCATTTACTTATTTGGATGTCTGCCTTCCCCTCCAGATCATGACCCTCAGGGGAGTCAGGCTGAGAATTCTTTTCTCTCTGTGTCCCCAGAAACTCTTGGACACATAGTAGGGGCTTCCTGTGCATTTGCTGAGTAAATACAGTAAACCTGTCTTTTAACAGGATGGATAAAAGCTGAATGAAAAAAAGGATGGATTTCCTTTTTTTTCCAAGATTTTTGCAATTGAATCCAATCTCTAGTCAACTAAATTCAACAAACATTTGTTGCTTACCTTCATTATGCAAGGCATTGTGTGGGCACTGGGGATGCAGAGAGGAAAAGTAAAAATAGACACAGAGGAAGCAAACTCCGAGATGCCAGTCGCCACACGGAGTGTTCCGCACGCATTACCGTTTGATGCTTGCGGTCACCCTCGGAGACAGGTCATGTGGGACTGTGAGACCCTTTGTATAAGGAGGAGACGGAAGCTCAAGGATATTGAGGCAGGAGCTGGCCCAAAGTCAGCCAAAGAAGAGAAGCCTGGATTCAGAGTCTGAAACCTTTCCCTGTGCTCCGCCATGTCCGGGAAGTTGCTGTGGAATGGGGTGGGGGCGGGGTGGAGGGTGATGTTCTCATCAGTAATACCGTATATAATACAAGGGAGATCATCATAAATGCAAAACCAGAGTCTGAATGCACTGCTGAGCTCGCTCGGGGGTTTGGACCAATCCCATCTGGAAACAGCTTCTGAAGGACTAGAACGTCTGGGTGTCTGGATCGGGTCTTTTGGGGAGAAAGGTGAAGAGAGCGTGCGGGCAGAGGATGTGGCACCGCTGCCTGGGTGCCCGGCACTGAGGGTGCGGGACCTCCCTCTGCGTTCCGGCGTCAGTTCCACACCCGCTTCCCTACTCTCACCTTCTTCTCACCTGAGGCCATCGGTCCGTTCGTCTTTGTTCTGTTTCATTTGATTTCTACTCTCTTCCTAATTTCATGGAAGGACAAAAATTGCTCTATTCCTTCTGTAAAAATGATAAATATGCATTGAAAAATGTAAACATTATAGAAAAGCAGAGAAGAAGTTGACACCTGTTACTTGGCACGGGTGTGGATGGGTGAATGGGTTACACCATGGGAGGTGAGTCGTGCCACTGCGAGGGCGACAGTTGGTAGCTTTTTCCTTCTATGTGACTACAGAGACGGGGACGACCCAAATCCTAGCGTTCCTTCCCCACCTGCAGCTCAGTCGGGCCACCACACCTCTCTTTCTTCATTCATTCTTAGCCCTCACCTGGGTTTCAGTGGCGTAAGGGACTGTCATTCAGATTTGTGAGTGAAGGTGTCCGTTTCCTATCCTGGGGGACACACTGTGGAGGTTGACTCAGCGATGGGTCAGAGACGGTTCTCCTCCTGCAGGTACCACGAGAAATGAGCTTCCTGGTAGTCATTTCTTTCTTCATCCCTTTCACAAATCATCTAGCTGGATTAGTTGAGCTAAACATAGCTTCCAATATAAGAACAGATCTGTTTTGTAACACTGTATTACAAGTAGTAAAAATTATTTTTCTAATTATACTGTACCTCCAAATGTATAAGATGTGATTCATATATAATCACTGTTTTAATGTTTTATTCCTTCCACAGGAAAAAAAAGTGATGGGAATAAAATATCAATATTCTGCTTAAAATAGACAGTTCATTCTGACATGTAATTTAAGTGAAGGACGAGATATCAATTAAAAGAGGGTGATACGACATTTTGCTTTTTTTTTTCCTCATTATATGTTGAGAGGGAGCATCAGAGATGTTTGAACCTTTTCTTCCTTTATTAAATTACAGAAAGCCAGTTTAATACCGGCGTGTGTCGAAATGCATATAAGAGCAGGAGAGATACAATCTTTAAAATACTTTTATTTATTTTATGATATATTATCTAAAACATTGTAGTACCTCATGTTAAAGATTCATAACTTAGTGAGTCAGTCTATTTTGTTTTTGAATGATAGTAATTTGTAGAAAATGACGTCTTAGTATGTTGGTCTTTATATAAAGGGCCCTACAAGGCTTAAATAGATACCCAGCAGGTACCCAAGAGATGCTATGTGGATTAGAGAGAGTGAGTTTGGGGCTCAGAAACACCTAACGTTTTGGAGGTTATTTTGTGAAAGGATTTCCTGGATCGACACTCCCCCAACTTGATTTAGCTACAGTGTCTAAAAATCATGTTAGTCTTAATTTGCTGGATCCAGTAGTGCAAAATAAGAGCTATAACATATATATCAAGAGCTGACGGGAATGTTTTATTTCCGGAATTTGTTTTGTTTAAATGTTAATTTTAGTTGTCCATTTTTCCTGGTATCTAAATCAGTTTCTGCTAAATAGGACCTAATGCGTGTTTTACAAATCATTGAAGGAATGAATGAGCAATGAGATGAATGAATCAAAAAAAATGGGTGGGTGGGTGGATGGATAGAGAGATGGATAGATGAATGAGGAAGTGTGTTGACTGATTAATGGATGGATGAAAAGATGGCTCGATGGTAGATGAAAGGTGAGGCTCTCCAGCCCAAGGATAGAATGAATAATTTTGCATGAGGGCTTCTGCTCAAGGATTGTCTGAATTTGGAACTATCTGGGTTTGACCATGACAGTGGGATATAGGGAGAAATCTGGACTTGGGAGGTTTTCCCTGATCCCCCTGGTCCTCCAGATCAATCTCCTTCGGACCCCATCTCTGTGCTTCGTAGCTGCCCAGAGGCCTGAGATCTGCCATCGCCTGTGTCTGGTTGAGTTGTAACTCTCTGTTGACGTGACTGTTTCCTCCCCCAAGCTCTGAGCTCCTGGAGAGCAGAGCCCCTTGCTGTAATCACTGTGTGTTCCCTGGGCCTTGGCCAGTGCCTGACATGCAGTCATTGCTATAGATATAGTCCCTGAAAAGCCTCAACTAGAGTCAGACAGTTGGGGGTTCCAATCCCGGCTTCGTCATTCACCAGCTCTCTGACTTTGGGCAAGTCTCTTGATTTCGCTCACCCCCTAGAGCCTCATCTATTCAAAACACTTTGTGCCTAGCATCCAGGAAGCTCACTGACTGTTAGCTAACTTTAAATCAATGACATGTGTTCTTATAGCAGTCAAGCATGGTCTGGGAACAAATGTCCATGAAGTCTGGTCTGAACTTTGTATTTTGTGAAGCAACTTTGTGGTTCCTTCTACGCTCCTCTTTGTTCAGCAAACTTTCAACATTTAGAGTCCAAATGAGACCATGGCAGCGAAACAGACAAGAGGAGTGAGACTTTACCGCATCAGTGCTGCTGTGCAGAATGCCCCCAACACCTTTACTCTGAGAATCGGCAGCTTCATTTCCTGCTCAAGATGAGGGGCAGTCCCAGTGATGGTGCTGTGAGAATGCTAGAAGGAGATGGCCTGGGTCCACATGCCAGTGTCACCAGTTACTGACTCCAGAGCCCTAAACCCTGGTGCCTCATCTGTACAATGGGGTTAGTAAAATGTTCCACTTTATATACTCATTTCCAGGATGAAATGAGCCAGCGCTTGCCTGCCTCATGCTGAGTGCCCAATAAATGTCAGCAAGGATTATGACGATGGCGGTGATGATGGTGACAATGATAATTATGCTGATGGTGACAATCATGAGGATGATGACGACAGGGATGACGATGATGATGGTGACAGTGATGATGATGAAGATGATTATGGCGATGGTGACGATGATGAGGATGACGATGATGATGATGACGACAATGATGACGATACTAACATTTCCTGAGTGCTTTGGGACTCGCCCGAGAATGGGCTAGGATGAGCCACAACATCATTGCAGGTCAGAGCAGAAGAAGACCCTAACTTTGATCAGCACCCAGGTTTGTCTGCCATCCTAGAAGCATTCAGAAATAGCTGGTTATCTTGCAGATAAATCTTTTGGAGAGTGTCTGGCTCAGAGTAGGTGCTCAATAAATGCTAATTACTAACAATAAAATATAATAATAGCAACACATGCAGGGCTAACGATGAACAATGCAGAGTCCTTGACATCAAGGGACTCAGCGTGGGGTTGCTGAACCACACGCCCAGATAAGGGTAAGGTACAGGTGAAAGAGTCTTAAGAGAGGGATCCAGAGGAGGGTTTTCTGGAGCTGGGGCAGGGGTGACGTTCAGGTCAGAGTAGCAGGGGAACTTCCTGGGTGACATGACATTAGAGTTAGACCTTGAAGGTCTGGGATTACACAGGCTGAGTTGGGAGGAAAAGGGTGCCGCAGGCAGAGAGGGAGCAGCACGATCAAACGGTGGTGGCTGGGAAGCTGAGCCGCGGAGCAGCCCTTGGCTTTCATACTAGGATTGGAGCAATATGGAGACTTCATGGCCCCCCAGGCAAGGATGAAATGCTCCTTTGTGACACATTTCATTCTTATAAATCACAAACTGATGGGAAAAATGACTTGCAATGAATATGACCCAATATCAATATACCTGCTATGTAAAGAGCTTGGAAAAATCAAGAAGAGAAAAGGAACACTAATATAAAAAAGGTCAAAAACATGAGATTATAATCTGCAATCAGGGCCAGCTTCACAGACGTGCAAACTGGGCAGTCGCACCGGGACCCATGTTTAGAAGGGTCCTGTGATTGGTTTAAGGCTTTGCTGTCATCACCTTGAAATTCTTAACGGTTTTCGAACAAGGGACATCTGCACTTTCATTTCGCACGGAGCCCCTCAATGGTGTAGCTGATTCTGTCTGCTGGGAAGAAATACAAAGGGACAAGCTGTGTATATCAAGAAAACTCAACGTCGTTGTTAATCAGGAGGAGGAAAATTGAGCTATAAAGACACGCCAATTTGTATCTATCAAGTTGGCCACTTGATAACAGCGCAGGCAAGGGGCGATCAGATGGCCGTCAGAAGCTCCTGGCGGGCTTCTAAATTGGCTCAGCATCATAACTTGCCTCTCTCCCCACCAGTGGGCTCGGTTGAAAACAAACACTGATGTTCCCCGTGCCCCCAGATCCGCCTTCCAAAGACACGTGTCATGTGCTCTGACCGCCAGGGAAGCCCTTGCACGTGCTACCCACATCTTCACGTTTGTGGACAGTTTTTTCTTCCTGAGGACTCCATGCCTGCAGTCGGGAGGTAGCCCTGGCCTCTCCCCCAGCCAGCCCCATCACTTGCGACCCAACCCTGGGCCAAGGCCCAGGGACCCTGGTGTCCTAAAGGGTGGGGTGCTGAGCTGGGAGAGCCTTCCCCAGAAGCAGGTCTGCCATTTACACTGAGAGATTGTCTCCACCTGCCTTGAGATCTGAGACTTTGTGCAAATGCATTGGGTCAGAACACTTTTAAGTTTCCAGTGGCAGAAAGTAAGCTCAGAACAGTTTAAGGAGAAAAAAAGAGAAAATTTGTTTGCAATAGGAAACTCTTCCTAGATGATAAGCAGACACACACACACACACACAGACATATACACACACAGACATGCACACATAGACACACGTGCACATGCATGTATGCACACAGACATATACACATACACACAGACATGTACACATACATACATACACATATGTGTACACACATACACAGACATGCATACACACGTGGGTAGTCGTTGCAGGATTGTTTACGGTAGCATAAATTTCAAAACAGACTCAATATTTCACAGGAGGAGATATTTCAAATTAATTGCTGAGTATCCATATAATCAAATATTATACAGTTATTAAACATCATGCTTTCAGAGGATAATAAAAGCTAATATTAATGATGGGAGCTAACATTCTAACATTTATCGCATACCTGCCACGTCCCAGACACTATTCTAAAATAACTCCTTCAATTTAGGATTTTTAAGGATATTTAAGGATGTGACAAAATGTTCACACTAGATCGCTCAATAGGAAAAAAAAATAGAATTTAGAATTGTTTTTACAGGGTGATCTCAAGTTTGTCATATGTATTTATTATATCTGTTATCTATTATATTAATAGAAAAATAAACCAACATATTTATTATATGTGAGGGATTATATCAGAGTGTTCACATTGCAGGATATTTTTATTTTTTCTTCTATATTTTATAAATAGTTTATCCTGAACCTACAATATAATATTTTTATGATTACCAGAAAGCTAAACATTGTTTAGATAGAAGTGAGAGGAAGAGTTATTTGGTTTGATCTGAGAGATAACACCAAAGGAAAAGAGAGAAATAAGACTGAATACACAGTTTGGGCTAAAACCTGGAAGGCCTAGAAATCAGGCTGAGAAGATTGGGTTTTATTAGAAAAGTAATGGGGAGCCATTGAATGTTTGTGAGAGAGGTAGTGACAAATTCAGAGTTAAAAGCTTCTTTGGTGGCAGCCTTGAGAATGCATTCATGTTGGAGATGGGAGGCAAGGAGACCTGGCAGGGAGCTGAAGGTCTGAGGTATAGGAATAGTAGCAAGAGTGGAGTTGTCCAGCAGCTGCAAGGGGTCCCGGGGAGGGAGAACGTACAGGACCTGGCCACCAGAGCTGAGCAGATGAGGGAATGAAGAAAACAGAGGCCAGGATGCTTTCGGGGTGTCAAGGATGCAGAGTGGGATGGGACAGAAGAAGAAGCCCCCAGAGGGAGCTGACCTGTGTGGTGATGGGCGCTTCTACCTCTCTTTGGTTATTCTCGCGTCCGCCTTCTCTCTCTGTGACCATGGAGACAATGCATATTTTGACTCTACATATTGCAAGTTCCAGTTTGGTTTTCTTTGGCTGCCCACTGCAGATTCCCCAAAAATGTCTCCATTAATATCAAACCTCAAAATCTGTTGTGAGCTCTCTGTTGACAGGGGAAGTTTGATATTATTCCCAGCCGTGGAGCAGAGGGCCGTGTGTCTGTCCAGCTGCAGGTCGGACTCACGTCATCCGGGCTTGGGACTGGCACGTTTGGAAAAGGTTAAAAAATCACTTTTTGTTCAGGTGAATGGTTTTGCAAACAGCAAAGCAAATTTCACTCCATTATATAAATGGTGAAAATGCTTTATCTTTGAAGATAGAGGATGAATCGATCTTTAAGAAAAAAGCCATCAACACACTGTGGCGAAGGCACGGCCTTGGGTAGGGAGGGGCTCAGCCGTTCTGGGACTCGTTTTTGTGACCTATAGAATGGGAGAGCAGTAGTGCCTTATATCTTAATTGTCATGAGGATTAACCGGGTCAGCACCAGTAAAGGATTCAGAACTCTGCCTGCCCCGACAAGGATGCAGCAAATGCTCCTTCCGCCGGCTTTGTTGTCATAGCCATTCTGGTTATTCTCAGCCTAACAACTTTTCCCCTTCACCTGCGGAGGCTTCTCTGAGTACTAATTCACAGATATCTTTCTTTGTGATGAACTGATCCTGCACTTAATAAATGCCATTGTCGTCCACTCTTAATCAATTTTTAATTAATTCACTTGGAGTCCCCGTCCAGATGCCGGAAGACAGAGCACAGCCTGTGCAAACCCAGTGGGGATTCCGGCCCTCACCCTGACCCTTTACCTGAGGGTGTGTCATTTACCATCTCCGAGCACCAGTGGCCACGCCACTAGAGCCCCCGCGCCTCCGTCAGAGAGCAGCGTTGAGAGGAGTCGATCAAGTCAGGCCTTTGCAGCGCCTGGCACGATGCCCCGACACAAAGAAAGCCTCACGAAATGTTTATTGAATTTTAAAATAATTATGATTGATGGCCCCTCGCATTATCATTTTGCATATTGTCTCGGAAAGGGCCTAAACTTAAATGCTTCTTGGCACCGTTGATTCAGATAATTTATCCCTTCTATTAAAACTCCTGGCTGGGGGCAGAAACAGTGATGTTGCCCTCGGCCTTTCTGGTCAGCGGTGTGGGGTCCCTGTGCTCTTTTCCACTGGCTATAAATCAATCTGTTGAAGGGCCTTTTCGTGGACGGGAGAAGGGGGCCGGAGCGGGGGCTCCTGCGTCCTGCATGGACCCCCTGGCTCTGCACCTTTCTAGTCCGATGACCTTGAGCAAATCACATCCTCTCTCTGGGATGGGATGTTTACCCTTGTTAAAAAAAAAAAAAAAAAAACAAGGTATCATTGCCAATTTCAAAGGGATGTTATGAAAATTACAAAGAGACAAGTACAGGGAATCGCTTTATAAACTCAAAAACACGTGCCAACAGAAGCTTGTTTTATTCATAGAGAGACAGAAATATTTTATTTTATCACTGAGGATGTGAGATTAGGGGCCATAAATATGTTTATACCTTTTCCATATGATTGTTTTTGTAACTGCACATTTTGGTTGGAACATATTAGAGAAAGGATTTATTAGCAAATTCTGACCCGATTTAATGGGTTCATTCATGTATTCCGTAAACATTTAGAGAGTGTCCACATATTCAAGGCACTGTGATCAGTGCTGATGGGATACCTATAAATGAGCCAAGTTCCCCACCCTTAAGAATTACACCGTTATGCTTGAAAAGCTGAAAGAAAAACATTTTTTAATGTCTTCTTGTTGGATTCAGTTTCTTCCCATTAGATTGCACTGCTTTCTGTTTTCATTAAGATAAGGTGACCACCTCGGCTACCTCCTTACCTTGGCTGTGAATCAGAGTCTGTCATGTCCCTCTTGCTCAGAAACATCCCATAATGACATGGCTTCGCTCCACACTTTTACGTGATGTCGTATTTGGGCACAGAAACTCCTCCAATAGTTATTCATGTAATTCTGTTAATACGATCTCAATCACCATATGGCGGTGTGATACCAATTACATTGTTGCAACCAGCCGACTTCAGAGAAAGGAGCACATCTTCCCAGCCGAGGCCGGCACCCTTGTTATAAAGATCCCCCAAATAATGGTTTCTCAGCTCCCTTCTCCGTGAGATTTATTTTTCCCAATTATTTGATCAGGAGATTCGTCACGATACTCAAAAGACGAAGTGTCAAAAAATATTGGAATATTTGTTTTCCTTTTTTCTATGTGAAATGTACAATGTATGCAGCGTTGGCCCACGTCTTGACAAATGCAGGGCATACATGGTGCTTTTTGTTGTGGTTGTTAATTAGGGTGGAGCGTGCACAGCTCCATCTCTGCTGAAACAAAACAAGAAACTTCACTTAAACCCATGCAAAGCACATATATATTTATTTTGGGGCTCCAGACGCAAGTAGTTTGTCTCAGTTGTAAAACTCCTGACAGCAAACTCCTGACAGTGGTGTAAAAACGTGTAACGTGGCGTACTGCATCCCCTCCTAGGACCCTGTGTAAAAAAAGAGCTTCCTTTTTTTCCTCCAAAGAATTACATTCGGCACCACATGTCAAAACACAATTGTAATTGTGTAGCACGATGTTTCATAAATCTGAAAATGTTTTAAAAACCCATTGTATTTTCAAAGATTCCGAAGTCATTTCCTGGGTTAGCATTTTTTTCTATATTAAGCCTGCCTTTTTTTTTTTTTCCTTTCTGATTTCCATATTCCCGATAATTATTAAGCATTCTTATCTCCCAGGCAGGCATCTCTGATGTAGATGCTGGTGATAGCAGTGGTTGTAATTCTCGTGAATTACTACATTTTAAAATCTTGTGTTAAAACATGTTAGCAAGCTTCCTGAAGTTAGCAGATGGCCTCCAGAAAGGCTTGTTTTAATTTTTCAAGTGCATAAGTATAATAATCCACTCTAATGTATGCACATAACAATAAAGTGTGCTTGTTGAGCGGTTGTTTTCAGTTTCCTGTGTGTACCTGTGAGGATGTGTTTATCAGCGTATAAAGATACATGCATGGACCTAATCTTCATAGGATCAAAATAGGTGATCAAAATGGCTAAGTCAAAAAATAATAATAATAATAATTAAAAGCAGCAATAAAAAAAAACTGGGGAATGGAAGAACGTCTCCATCACCAGAATGGAAAAGTTTGTGAAAGCCATTTAATAGAACTGAATATCAAAACATTTTAACTTTTTCAAAGTTTTCAACATTAAACAATTAGGATGAAACGCAATTAGGCTGCACATTTTAGAGGATGGTCACTTTTTGCATGTCATGTGGCTTTAAAAACAAGTCAGATAAATGATGATGCCATTAAAACTGAACTAATTAAAGAAAGCTTCTTTTAAGAACTCATTAACTGCAACCTCATTTGCATAATGATGCATATTAATTAAGTTTTAATGAATCTGAATTTGCACCAAGCCTATTCATGTTGGCTTTGAAACAAATTGAACAAATTAGTTAAAAGCTTTTTGGAATCTACTTTTCACACCAAACAGGATATGAATGCAATCATCTCTACAAAAAAGAAATATTTTTCCTTTAATTTAATTCAAAGGTATGCAGGCCCATCTATTAATTATTTTTAAATGCAATAATTTTCACCTTTTCTTTGGAAAATCAACAATATTACTTATTCTTGAATGGGAAATATTACAAATGCAAGTTGTGGGCAAAAATCATTATGGCCAATTTATTGGCAATAAGTTGGAGATATTTGACTTTAGGGTACATTTAGTTTATTTAATAGCAGGATTAAAAACTGAGGAGGTAATTTCTGGGCGTTCTGAACACCCACAGTTGCAGCCGCTAAAATGAGATATCTCAAGGTGGCAGGTCTCATTTTTCGGAATATAGGCAGCGATGTTATATTACTGGTGTCACATTCATTCCTAAATCTGATTGTACTCCATCATAAATCTCTTAAGTAGCACGGCAAAAATTAAACATTTACAGAACATGTGTTCTTTTCCTCCGGATTTGTGCAAATCTTAATTTTTTTATACACAAGGAGCAGAATTCAATTTTAACAAGTTTGCGTTCGGCTCATAATAAAAACAAGAATTACCGCAGCCACACTATTGATTTGCTCAACTCCATTGTGTCTTCATCAAGAATGAAGAGATTTATGTAATTACTGCTCCATCTTTTGTTGTTTGAAAGCACTTTTTTTTTTGTAAGTCAGCATGTACAAAGGATGGAAACGCTTTTATTGTTGAGATTACAAGATCCTCCCTCTCCCCTTGTGAAAGCGTTTTCTTGGATGGGGGCTGTGGCGAGGTCGACAATTAAGATGATGTTGTATACTGGAAATGCGCATTTAAAAATTGTATTTACAGGTATTCTTCCGCAGTATTTTTTAACCCGTTTATCCCTTCACCTTGTTTGCTCTTCTCTTCCTCCCCAGCAGCTTCAGTTCCCAGAGAAGCGTTTGTCGGCACCAGGGCGATGCCAGAGGAAATTCCCAGGAGCAGAGTCTCGTGAATGCTTTTAGATGTAGCGGGCAAAATAGCAACGCTCTGGATGGTTCTCTCCTAATTACATTGCTCTCGTTGGAATTTACTTGCGCTTGGGTCAGTGATCATTTTTGATTCTTTTGGAGAAAAATAGAATCAGTTCTCAGCTGCCCTGTTTCACCCATGCGCTGGTCCAGCTTGCATCCTATTTAAACCTCCTGGCTTCGCGTGGAGGTGTCCCTTGAGGAAATGCTTTTGCATTTAGGAAACACTGGGAGCCCACTGGCCACTTTTCCCAGCAAGGTATTTGTAGAAGCCGGCCCAAACTCTCTTTCCTGGAAGAAAGAGGATTTGCCACGTACCGAAATGAGAATCCAACGTGCAAACAATTTAAAAAATACATCGATGCACAAATCATGTTGGGGATGATTTTAAAATTAACTCCTTCCCCATTCCTCATTTTTATTAGAATAACCCTGCGTAAGCTTTCCCTTCGTTATAGTTACCGTTACCACTTTGGGTTATAAAATGCCCTCTGAGGGGAGTCTTAACAATGTCCGAGGAAAGTCACGAAACGCAATCTGGTGAGAGCCAGCCCGGGGCTGGGAACGGTTGCCCGTGGGATCCGTCATGCTTTGAACAAAATATTGTTCCTGTGTTTTCTCCTCGCGTTTCTATTATACTTTTTGAGCATATTGTCATTGGAAAGCAAGGGAAGCTGTGAAATAGTTTAAATACTGTCTGATGTTCACAGAAAAATTTGCTGCTTTCAGATTATCCTGGAGCAAGGGGAATCTCTTTTCCTGAGTTTTAGGATTCTGGGTGTGCCTGGGAACCCGAGCACGGCCACGGGAGCCTATAATTAAAATAATAATAAAGGCAGTTGGAATCTTCCATGACGGTCTATATTTAGGTAGGCAGATAGCATTACAGATAAGAGAGCTGGGCGGGTGGCTATGCTGCCCTCTAGCTGGAGGACTGGGGGAGGGGTGGCAGGGTGGGAGCACCCAGCTTTACATTCCCGGCCCTTAAAATGACTTCTGTTTTTAATTTTTAGAGATTCAAAACAAAACAAAATAACCCGGGGAAGAGGTTTCCACTGAGTACGACTTTTTGTGCCCCTCTCCAAATGGCCCCTAATCAAACCAATTTCCTTTCAGAAGTCTTTAGTGAGGTAGCATTAAAAAAAAAAAAAGTGCAAATTTTGCGTGGAGAATTGCCTTCTTTGGGGGAACATTTTGACAGAAAGCGCCTTCCTTGGGGGAGGTCAGGAGTCACCGGTATTAAACCAGACAAGCTGGTAGCGGAGTGTTAATGGCCGCAGCAAGCAGATGTTCTGTAATTAGGGGAGATGTGAATGACAAGACGTGAGAGGTACCATACACAGGCAGGCTGGCACAAAGCAGCTGCTGGTACCGCTTCCCCTGTCACGGGCATACACAAGTCAGACCAGCCCCCGTGAGGCTGCCGGCGCGGTGACAATTAGAAAAAAATTGTATTTGATTAAAAAAAGTAATAGATCATACAAGGCTATTTCACCCCCCGCAGAGCCAGGAGGAGTGGTCTAGGT
Source organism: Equus przewalskii (assembly GCF_037783145.1). NCBI lineage: Eukaryota > Metazoa > Chordata > Mammalia > Perissodactyla > Equidae > Equus > Equus przewalskii. The sequence goes on from NC_091855.1 coordinate 39,056,980, forward strand.
GTGCCTTGGCGAAAGTGAGCTGGGGTCAACCAAATTGTGGAAGTGGAGGGGCTGTCCTGAAATTGGGGTTTGTCATCATCATCATCATTATTTTTTTTCAGTTGATGCTGAGAGTGAGGCCTTTTAAAAGGAGGAGCAGACTCCTTTCTTTCTCTCTCTTTTGTCTCCACATCCAAGCTGCCTATAATATCTCTTTAACCTCCTAAATAGCTCTCAAGTTCTTTCTTTCTAACCATCCCCATTACCATTGTCTTTACCCTATTTCTTCTAGAAGATTCCACAGCCTCCCCTGGTTTTCCTGTGTCTAGTCTGGGGACCCCCTCCTAACAGCCACCTCCGTCCCCAAGGATGGGCAGGGGTCTGTTCAGACATCTCCAGAACCCTGTCTTCCTACCCCGTCACACCACTTGATGATTGTCAATGTCCAACTCAGTTTCATTCTCTGGGTCTTCACACCTAGCACAGTGCCAGACACACAGTAGGCCCTCAGTAGGTGCGTCTGTGTGAGCAAATACCAGAATCAATGGTAAACTCATCACAAACATCAAATGCACCCCCCCCCCCACCGTAGCCGGGTACCATGATTGTGAAGAGTTTGTGTCCCTTTACGCTGAAACTGAGTTGCAAAATCAAAACATTTTCTTTGCTTGGATGAAGCCTGTTTGGGTGGCAGTTCAGGAATGAGCAAAATCAGTTTTCTAAGGGCTTGCTTGATGCCTGCAATGTTTATCCATTTCGTGGGGAACGTCACAAGGATGTGGTGAGTCATGTTGACTCGGTCCCTCCAGGAGGCGGCCTGGCGTGGTGGAAAGATGGCTGCACTTTACCTCGGAGGGCTCTGGGGTCAGTCTGGGCTCTGGGGTCAGTCCCGGCTCTGCGGCTCCTGGGGGACCTCCACCTCTCTGGGCCTCAGTCTCTTTTTCTGGGAAAGGGGAAAACAACACTAACCTCTCAAGGTTGCCGAGAGGCTGGAAGGAGAGCAGGAGTGCCTTGTCATACCGTGGTGGCTGGACGGCTTCACTTCACCAAATGGGATCACAAGCCATGCTAGCCGTGCACATCATACAAGGATTATTAAATTCCTCTGTGTCCTGGAAATCTGGCAGGACCTGCTTTCCTTGTATTCATAACGTGGTGGAGAGTTAGGAGGAGGGAAAACGTGGCTGACTTTGAATGCCTCTCCTGTCTTCGGACTTTCACGAGTGTCGTCTCATTTCTCTCCCTCCGTGGTGTAGGTCTTCTGATCCCCATTTCACAGATGAGAAAGCTGAGGCTCAGAGAGGTTAAGCGAGTCTCTCAGTGCCACCCAGCTGGCAGGTAGGACACGAGTCCTAGGCTGTCTGACTCCAAACCCCCTCTGTCCTTTAGGTGTGAGGCAGAGTATGTCCCGGCCTGTCCCTCAGAGATGGAAATAAAGCATCCCTCGGAAACATTTCAAAATGACAAAGCACAAGCAAGAAGCTTGGCCCTGGTTCTCGGCTGGCTCTGTCTGTTTCTCTGCCTCCGCTGGTTTCTCCGGTTCCCCCGTCCCTTGCCTTCTCCCCCAGCTCCCCTTCTGGTCCCTCGTTCACTCTTTATCTATCTCTCCATCTCTCTCCCTTGATTTCTAATTTCCAAGCCTGCGAGCTATTACAGAAAGCATAATGACGGTTACACTTGTCTGTAGCAATATTACTGTCTAGCTTATTGCTTTGTAAAGTACTTCGGGAGCCTTGAAAATGAAAGGTGTTATGTAAAATGAAAATCGATTCTAATTCTAAATAAACATCATTGCTTCAAGTTTCCCTCGGATCGCATTGTTTCACGCTCAAGGAAGACAATGGATCAGAATTTCCTTGGAAGGTTTAAAAGATGTCTCTGGGCGTCCTGGTGTCTTGTCACGACAGGGCGAGATTGGAATCCTGTCTCAATACATCCTTACAATTATATTTAATTGCACCTGGTAAAGTGTGTCTTTGTTCATTATTTATGAAGGGAAATTATTTTCATCCGTAGAAAAGATTGATACCACTTTCAGCTTGTACTCAGGTGATCGGTGATTAAGTGCAATTTCTTCCCCTGATATCTGTCTCTATCAGCAACCACCATCCAAAAACGGAGAAAGAAACTTTTCTTGGCAGAAAAACCATCTCCACTTGAGAAAGCAGTTTCCTCCTCCTTTGCTGGCAGAGTAATTTACAAGGACATGCACACCACAAAAATGGAAGTTTGAATCATTTCTGTGGAGAAGACTCATCGTCCCAAATCAGAAATGTCATAAAAGTTAAAATGCCATAAGAGTGTGTTCCCCAAGAAAGAAATAATTTTCTTTTCATTGAGAACACTGGAGGACATAATATACTTCTTGAAATTCAGATTTTCATAGCAAATGTAATTTATCCCTCCCTGGGATCGTTCATCTTCCTTTAAGAAAAGGTAACTGGATATTATATCTATTTTATATTTTTCCGCAAAATTATCTTCCAAGTGCTTGTTTCCTTAAAAACACGCATGCCGTGTGGGGAAAATGAACAGTTTTATCCTTGGGAAAGCGCACTGGAAACTTCCAGTGTTGGGAAGGACCGACGAGCTGGCTTGAATTCGCTGTGATAACTCAATCAGAAGTCCATTTGCATCCACGGAAAGACCCAGGCTGCCTGTGGGATGCATGGCCTCAATTTGTTTTTTTTTCCTCTTTCCATTTTATGTCTGGTTAAGTAATCTGAAGTGTCTGCTGGTAGTTTGGGGCCGGCAAGCACTCCAATATGAACAGCCGAATGATAAAGCATCAGTGTTTGAATCCGAAGGTATTGCTAATACCGGTGACCCTCTGTCAAAGAGGTCTTCCTTCTGCACCAATCCAGACTATTATTATTACTCCCTCTTTACAAAGCTCTCACTGTCCTATTAGTCACGTCTGAGCCTGTTAGCTGTGTGACAAGATTGCAGGAGATTAACAGGCCATCAGCAGAGGAGCAGAAGGGACATGGAGTCTGATGGAGACATGGCCCTGGCTTTGCAGAGGGGAGGCAGGGAGTCTGATGGAGATGGTACCCTGGCTTTGCAGAGGGGAGGCAGGGAGCCTGATGGAGACAGGGCCCTGGCTTTGCAGAGGGGAGGCAGTGCTTGGGGACAAGCACTCTTAGCACAGGAGGCAGCCAGGCAGTAATGGCATGGAGCCCCTGTGGCAAGTTGAAGCCTGCCTGAGCCTCGGTTTTCTTTTCCACTTCTCCCAAATGGCAGAGGTAACCTCCTGGAAGGGCAGTGTGGAGACGGAGAAAATGTGTGGAAAGAGCCTGTGGGTGCAGGGTCAACATTAACGATAGGGGCAGAGTTGGAGGCCAGCGACATTTCTTGTACCCTCTCACCAGCCCCTAAGGGCACATAGAGGACACCTAATTGTCCTCCACATGTTTGCTCCCTCCGTCGTCAGATTTTTGCCTATGTTGTGCCCCTGAACTGGCTTTCCTTCCATGTAGCAGAGGCTGCTCATTGCTTCTCCTTCTTTCTTAGTAACAGAATCTGGAATCTTAGCTAGGCATCCCCAGAGTACAAAGCAGGTCTTCTAGCCTTTCTTGCAACCTATCTGGCCAATGATGTGTGAGCAGATACAGAAAAACCTATTTAGAGGATGCTGACTCAACTCAGAGGGAATGAGCTCCTCTGCTGGCCTGGAACTCTGCTGTGATGGCTGGAGTTCCAGCAGCCATAGCAGACCATGAGGTGGCATTATGTTGAAGACCACAGTATAGATTGATAGAAGATTGTATCCCTGATGATTTAGTGCTTTGCTTACAGCTGGACTTCTCTTACTTGAAAGAATATACCTTTACACATTTAAGTCACTGTAGTCAGGAATTTGTTTTTAGCAGCTGAACATGATCCTAGTTAGTATTCGCTATATGTGCAAATTCTACACATTTTTCAAAGCTCATTTCAAGTCCTTCCTTCTCCAGGAAGTCCTTCCAGATGACTCCAGACCCCCATGTGTCTTAAATCACTGAATTTGTACTATGCCAGAATACAATCTGTTACTTTCCTCTTCTCCCATCACTTAAGTTTCTTATTCTTGGGCCCTAAGTGACACTTCAGGCTCTTCAAGGACAGAGGCCTTTTCTTAAAATTCATTTTATCACCCACAGCACTCAGGAATGTTGAGAGACAAGTCATTTCTCTCTGATGAGAGAACATTTACCGAGTCCTTGCTATGTGCTTATATATTATCTCATGTTATCCCCCTCCCCCACACGGCCCAATATCCAGCCGGGGAAACAGGTTTGGAGAGGTCTGTGATTTGGCCGAAGCCACGCATCTTATAAGTGGCAAAGTAGCATCCTGCCCTGGGCTTGTCTATGCCCAAGCACACGCCATCTCCCACAGACCCATGTAGTGACAGTTATGTACAATTTTCTTTTTTAAAAAAGTCACACTGGGGCCGGTCCCGTGGCCAAGTGGTTAAGTTCGCGTGCTCCGCTTCGGCGGCCCAGGGTTTTGCTGGTTCGAATCCTGGCCGCGGACATGGCACTGCTCATCAGGCCATGCTGAAGCGGTGTCCCACATGCCACAACTAGAAGAACCCACAACTGAAATATACAACTATATACTGGGGAGAGATTTGGGGAGAAGAAGGAAAATAAATTTAAAAAAAAAAATTGGCAACAGATGTTAGCTCAGATGCCAATCTTAAAAAAGTCACACTATTCTTTTTTCTGATTATAATTGTTACATACTTTTTGCAGAAGTTTTTGAAAATACACAATGGTATAAAGAAAACAAATTAAAATTATCTATGTACGATATCCCATTATCTAAAGTTAATCTCTGTTAGCATATTACTTTTTCTCTTCCAGTATATATAACCTGAGAATCATATAGTAAAATTTCCTTCAAGAGTAGTTCTTGCTGTAATCAGGTTACATATAATAATAGCCAGCATTAATAATTGACTATCTTCCAGATACTATTCTATGTGCTTTATGAAAATTATTCCACATAATTCTCACAATAACACTATGAGTTTCTATTATTGCCTCATTTTCTGATGAGGAAGCTTAGGCACAGAGAGGGTAAGTAATTTGTCGAATTCACAGCAGCACATAAATGACAGGGTTGGGAATAAAATGCAGGCACTTGACTTCAGAATCCACACTTCGAGTCCTAGGCTGTATTAATTCCCAATGCTGTGTGTTGCCTTCCTTATTTTAAACATAAATCTTAGGGTCAGCCTAATAGTCTATCATAAGTATGAGCCATAATTTCCCGGCCACTCTTTATTGTTGGACATCTGGGTTATTTCCATTTTGTCATTATTATTAACCATGCTGGGAAGGAAGACCACCTTTGTATATATGTATCATTGTCTACATGATGGATTATTTCCTTGGGAAAGATTCCAAGGAATAAAATTATGAATCAAGTAGCATGCATATTTTTATCAATACCCCAAAGCTGAAATATCCTGAACCACGGAGGCCCAGGACACTGGATCTGAAACAAATCTTCCAGGCTATCTAGTCCCACATGCTTACTAACAGTTGTGGAAACTGAGGCTCAGAGCGAGAAAGCCAAGGTCACACTTGCATTCTTGTGCCCAATGCCCTGCCTCCTGTTCTGTGTTCTCTCCGAGACAATACCCTTGCTCCTACGTCACCTGGTCTCACTCTCCATCCTCTAGCTCTTTCCGTGGAAGGACTAAGACTTTCTTTCATAAAACAAACATCAAATGAGCTCCTACCATATTCTTGTCATTGTTCTAGGCATGAATTCATATGTGAATTCTGCGCTTCTCCGGCCTTCTCAAACAGCCAGAAGAGCTGAAATGTCAAAATGTCAAGAGTAGGTAGTGAGGCTGTCCCCTCCTTGCCCAGCCTCGGTTTCATCATTGTGACAACCTAGAAGTTTAGCTGGGGTATCAGGGTCCAGTGACTGCCACCGAGTGTGATTTTGCTGATGTTTTATGGATTGGTCCAAATGGCGTGGCTTCTTCACCAAGTCCTGCTGTCATTGGGTCCTCCTCCTCTTCCTTCGTTTCTTTACCAGAGAGGAGGAGACTCTCTTCTGATATAATCACACATTCTCAATTAATAGCCATGAACGGGGGAAGGGGACCTCCCATCCCCACCTCCAGCCCCTCCACGACGTGGTCCCTCTTTGAGAAGAAAGACCTTATGGAGGCAGATCTTTCTTCCCCCTCCAGCTCCCTCTTCCCCTTCTTTCCACTCTCCGGGCTTGCCTGCCCTTCCCCAGACCCGGGGCTCGGGTACCTGCCTTTGCCCATCTCCCCTACCTCAGACCCCCAACAGCAGAATTTCTTTCTTTATATCAACTTTAATTCATTTCCTTTTCTTAGTAGTAGAGCAGTGCATGTTACATGATAACAGAAACACTTACCATTTACTGGGTCCTTACTGGAGGGCCAGGAACTGCTGAATCCTAGAAACAGAAAGAGGAGTAAGACACAGCAGCTGCCCTCAGGGAGCTCCAATGAATGGGGAAGATACAAATAAAGACGTTTACAATACAATGTCGCAAATCGTATGGGAGGTCTGCACAGGATGTTAAGAAAGTAGAGAAAAGAGGCATCTAACTCAGGGCAGGGGAATCAGGAAGCTTTCTCTCCTTGTTCACTTGTTCCTTTATTTATTCATCAATCTATCTACTCATCTATCCAATACTAATTTATTGAACACCTGCTAGCTTCTAGGCACATTATCCTAGAAATACATACATAAACCTGGGGCTCAAAGCCATGTTTTCTGACTGCGGTTCCCATGCTACTTTTTATTGTATGGCGCTGTTCTAATCCTTTAAAACAAACAAGAAAACTGAGTGGTTTGGGCTATGGCATCCATCCGGGTGGAGGAGAGGTGGAACTTGGCATGATGGAAGCACGTGCCGGGCTCATTCATCAAATACTCTGGCTAATAGAGTTCTCATATATGCCATGCATGAATTACCAGTTTTCAAAGAATTATAATACAACAAAATATACTGGAACTATACAGCTCATAATTTAATCTGCTTTCGATGTGACAGAAGTCACCTGAAGGGCTGTATTTAAGAGCCATCAACTTTGGAATGTCACACCTGCAGAAGGCAAGTCAATGCAAAATTAACAGCTCTTGGCTCTTACTGAGCTGCTGTTTTTGAAAATAGAAAACCTAAACCCTTTGAAAAACAAAAATAGGTATGCCTTAACCAAATTTGCTATATAAAAGTGGTAAAAATCACACCTCAGAATTACAAGCACAAATATGCTCAAGATCTTAATGTTGTTTTCAGAAGACCAAGGCCTGTATGTGTGTGGTTAGCGGCTCATTCAGACTCTGTGTCTTGGGTGGTGGCAGAGCATTGAAGCTTATGTTGCAATCCAGAAGGTTTCTTTTTTTCTAGAGAGAAAAATGTCTCTCAAGTTTATTGCAAGTAGCCTTTGGATATAACTTTTTCTATGTTGCTTTTTTCCCCCAGGGGTTTGCAGTTGAACTTAATGAAAATGCTATTAATGGGGTTCTGTTTCTTGGAACTCTGGGTCCTCAAGACTGGAAGCCCTCTGGTGGTGCTCAGGGCTGAGACGCACGCAGGCTGGCATGGGTACTATATGTCAGCAGTTCCCAGCATAAGCTCCTGGGGTGCCAGTCCTGTGAGTTGCTCCTCAAATAACAGGCTGCCCAGGTCATGTGAGTTTGGAAATTTCCTCACTGAATCTCCCTCTGAGGGGCTCCAGTGCGTGTTAGTCTAGTAAAGGCTCTGATAAATCCTGCAGCAAAGAAAGTCCTGCAGCATTTAACTTCCCCAACTCAGTGTCTCTCAAGGAATCTGTTTTATTACCTGGCAGAGCGAAGATTCTGATAAACACATCTTGGGTTGTTGACCCATATCCTTCCATTGTAAGGATACAGGCTTGCTGTCTTTCAAGTGGGTGATTCATAAACTGTCAATCACTTTTTTTTCATTTGTTCAATATGCATCCTTGAGCACATGGTCTGCATCTCGGAGAGTTCAGATCACAGTGTGGATAGCATGGGCGGCCCGGAAGCCTGGGGGTGGGAACAGCTCTGGCGTGGGTTTAAATGTGGCAGATAGAACTCCTTCCATCAGTTATAAGTAATGTTTAATCACTCTGCATTTGAAACAACAGCAAATGAAATCCTAGCTTTTAATGTGGATTGCATGCTTTTTCTGTGAAATAAACCTAGCCCTTTGTTTCTGATGTTAGATGGATCATCTGTTCAGACAAAATAGCTTGAAATGATTTTGAACCTAAAATATAGCCATGGTTTGTTCTTTGAGATTTAGAGAAGTTGACTGAGGCTCAGCATTGGTTTTTTTATCTCACAAAATGAATGAAGTTCCAAAGTTTCTTAATTGTAAGTTGCTGAGTCTCTTCCACGCCCGTTTGGAGGACCTGCTCCCTTCCCTGTGCTCAGCAGAGATGAAAGCTTGTTTTTCTCATCGAGTGAGTCATTGGGGATGAGAAAGTTAAGGCATTCAGGAGGAAGGTGTCAGAGTGTTGGGAAGATGAGCTGATGCCACATCAAACCCACTAGAGGGAAAGTGTCGAGGGAGGGGGCCCTGCCTGCCTTCCTCCTGTAGGAGCCTCAGCACCTCGGACAGTGCCTGGTGTAGCAGACGCTCCGGGAGTATTTGTTGAATCAGTGAATGAGTGAACAAATGAATGAAAAAATCACTCTTCAAAATGCTCTGCGTGTGGGGGAAGGGTACAATAACAAAGGCAGGGATAATAATTTCTGTATTAGGTGTTGCCACAAGATTCTGCATGACAAACCTCCCACAACCCAGTGGCTGATAGCCACAGGCGTTTGTTTTGTTTTGCTTGCTGGTCTGTAGATTTCAGTGGTGGGGGACGGAGGGTCTTTCACCAGGTTGTAGCTGGGTAGGCTCAGCTCTGGTTTCAGGTGTGTTCAAGGCTGTCACCTCCTTGAACGAGTGGCCCAGGGCATGTTCTGGCAAATGGCATGAGCGCAAATGGCAATCCACACAAGTACATTAGAGGCCTCTGCTCAAGACACGTCTGCTAACGCTCCAGGGGCCCAAGCGGATCACACGGCCAAGCCCCAGACTAACGGGGCGGGGAAACATCTCCACCCACAGCGGGGATGGGAGAAGAGGAGGATATTTTCAAGACAATAGTGTTATCAAAAATATACAGTTTTTCAAACATATATTTTCTATAAAGTTGGTAAAGGAAGATCTAAAAAGAGGTTCTAAGCTTCCTAGTGGTCAAAGGAAAGAAGGAAATTTGTCCAGGTGTTGGAGTCCCGATGATCTTAAGAAGCCGATAAAGGAGCTCCAACTGCTTCCATATTCTGAAAGTTGTAGACAAGCAATGAGCAGCCCTCACTTTGTTTCATCATTGGTGGTCTTTTCTGGCACGTGCTGGGTGCTGCCGTGTTTGCTCTTCCCTTCTCCCTGCCCCTACCCCCTCCCTGGAGCTGCCTGAAGCAGTGATGCTGTGACATGCTCTGTCCAGAGCTGTCTGACTGATCCATATGAAGCACCGTTGAGTTCATAACTTCTGCCCCATTGAAGAGATCTTTGGTTCACAATGAAGCTGGAAATCCATCTTCTCACCAAGTCCTGGGCACTTAAATGGCTCCAGGAAAGCCGTCAGCACAGCGACAGAGACTCTCAGAGACCAGCATGAGCAGAGAAGCCTGTCTCCCTGAGGATTACCCGAGAAGCAGGAGGGGAGCCCCTGAGGGATCCAGGGCTGGAGAAATACCACGTGCATCATTAGCGGCAGAAGTCAGAACTTAGAGAAACTGGGGTCAGAACAATCGAGAATTACCCGAAATTCCTGCTAAATGCCCCTATGCAAAATAAGGTCGGGCTGTGCAGCTGTGTGAGGTTGTGTGTAAAGTGCTGGGTTCCTCACCTGGCACAGGAGGAAAGCCTCAATAAAAGGTTTTTTAGAACCAAAACTACCAAGAGGAAGATGCTCCCGGGCCCACCAGAGAAAGGATCTACTTAATTTTTCCTGAGAACCTTGGCGAGTGAAGGCCAGGACCAAGGTTGTAATTGTTGAATCTGGAGTTCTGCCTGAGACATCCACACGCTGGGGAGTTCTTCTTCCTGAGGATGTGTGCCATCGTCACCAATTCCTTCTGCCACTTTGAGGAAGGCCTGGGAGAGATCATCCTTTAAAGATCAGAAGGGGAGCAGAACACGGGGCCGAGATGTGGGAGCCTGGACTGGGCAGTGGAATCCAGCCCAGTGCTTGCCTGGAGACCACTCTGGGCCATCCCCCAGGCCCTTCAGAACCCATTATTTTCTACCTTATGGTGTGAATTAATATGTCTGTCTCCTCCACCAACACAAGATCTGCATTCCGTTTGTTTTTGTGCTGCTGTGCCAGGCACGGTCCCCGGTGCTGAGCAGGCCTTCATGAGTTAAGGGGAGGGACCACATGCAAGTTCATCTCCCTCTAATTTATCCTCCACACTCTGGCCAGCCAGACCAGGAAGTGAGGTCAAGTTTAAAGAGTCTGGATATTGGTTGTGTGACCTTGGACAAGTCACAGAACATTTCCAGACCTTGCTGTCTTCATCAGGAAAATATGGAGGTCACCCTGGGCTCATTGTGATCAGTAAATATAATGAGGCTTGCACAGTGCCTGGCACATGGCAAGCACTCAACAAATGTTAGCTCTTTCCATGCTTTTAAAAGTACTTAGTTGATCATGTTGCTACCTCGCTTGGAACCCATTCTTTTTATCTGCTGGACAAAGGTCTCTTCTCCGACAGCATCTATTCTCAGAAGCCTTCCTCAATACCATCTCCTCCGCATTTCAACTTATTAGACTCTCTCCCTCTGTGCTTCCAAAGACCAATGGCTGACATTGCTGGTTGTCTACCTAATATCCATTTTCTGCTCATACTTATTAAAAACTCACTTCCCCAGACCCTCTTGCAGCTAAGAGTGACCATGTGATATAGTTCTTGCCAGCACAGGCAGAGTCCCTGGCACGATGCCCTTCCTTTGACCTTCAGCATTCTCCTTTCATCCTGCCTGGAACGCAGATGGGATATCTGGAGGTCAGGCATCCCTCTTGCAACCAAAAGGCAATATACATGAGAACAGAAATCCACACTCTAAGAATGGCCTGGTAGATGGAGGGAAGACAGCTGTATTCTTTATGGCAATACTGAATCCCTATCTTAGTCCTGGACAGCCTATTGACAGACTGTGTTCATGTTCTTTATAAACTGCAGCTGATTGCATTCCTGACTGATATGAAAGTTTGTCCAGATCTTTATGGTCACTGTTCATCCAGATTGCCAATGTCTGATCATGTCTCAGTCACCCCAACAAGGTTGTGAGGGGCTGGAGGGCAGGAGCTATGCTTCGTTCCTCTCTGTCTTTGGCACAGAACAGATGTTAAGTAAGTGCAGTTTGTCGAAAGAATTGGATTCCCGGACTGAAAGTCCATGCTGATGTAAAAGGTCTGTGTCTCCACATGGTGGCTTCTTTTCTCTTTTTTCTTTCTCTTTCTCTCCCTTTTCTCTCCTCTTCTGTGTCTCTCTACCTCGCTCTCTTCTTAGAAATGAATTATACTTCTATTTCAATGAACTGTTCTGGAGAGGATGCTGGTAGGGAACTATGAACATATACATATATATATAAATCTTGGTATAATCAAGCACAGCAAATGAGGAGCATTTCTAATGTGTTAGTTGCGTAACAAGCTTTATAAATGGTTCTGGATTTCCCCTAGCTACCTCTATTGCCACTCTGATTTGGCCTTTATTGGAAGAAACTACTCTCTCTGTGCTTGTGGTCTCACTGTGGATCTTTCTATCCAGTGGGAACCAGAAATAAAAACCAATGCATTTAAAATGTGAGATGTGGAAAGGAAATACAGAGAACAGTTTCAGAGCTGGCTTCCATTGCCTTATAAATATAGCATAGTTACTTGAATTCCATAAGAATTAAACTCTGATCTTTTAAAATGCATGCAAATTCTTGCAGAATATATATGAAAAAGTCACTATAACTATTGAGGCACTTCGACTCCCTTGATAAATGGGACTTCCAGACCACACTTTATTGAGTCTCTGATTTTTAATAATTTGAATCCTGCAAGATTTAATTCTGCATAATTCTGGCTGAAATCAGCTTTTGATTGAGTTGTAATGGCTCTGTTATTGTAAATATCTCTGCATGCTAATGTCGTGCTGGAATTCAATAATATTTAGATGAAATTTTTTGCCTCGAGCGTTATGGAAGCAAGATTTAGAAAGTCAGGAAGTTTATGTCAAAGTGACATCTATTTTGGGTAACCTGCAACAGTTTTAAATGCAGTAAGCGGTCATCTCGAGACATGATTTAAATAATTATGAATCTTAAATGTATGTGTGTGGATCAATTATAATATGTATAATATTATAATATGAATAAAATATATGAAATTTCTTAAAGTATATGTCTTTATTTAACCCTGCAATATTTCCTGATATAGTTGTTGATGACTCAGCTGAGGATACAGGGATGAGCCCTGGGACCCTGAGGATTGAGAGGCAGTGCGGGGCTGTGGGGATGGTTTGGGCTGAGTCTTGGCACTGCCGTCGACCCCAGGGGTAAACAAACCTTAAGGTTTTGAGAAATTCACTTAAATTCTCTGAGACTCAACTTCACCTGCTGTAAAATCAAATAACCAAACAAATAATGGTTTCTTCTTAATCATCTGTCTCCCATTAGACCAAGAGCATCTTGAAGAATGAGCCATTTCTTAGTCACCTATGGCTGCTCAATAAGTATTTGCTGAGTTAAATCAAAGGTTCAAATGTGAAACTATTCATTCAGCCCTCACAACAATCTAAGACGTAGGAACTATTATCATCCCCGTTTTACAGAGGAGGAAATGGAGGAACAACTACGTTGTGGAAGATTAAACCAGTGGGGGAATTGGGATTTGAACCCAGACAGTCAGGCTCCAGAATCTGCTCCTGATTCCTGTGATGTGTTGAAGATGGACCTGATTTCTTTGGCACATCTTCCTTCAAGAGCTGGACTCTCATGCCGCTCTTCCAGCAGGGGCTGCAAGGACCTTGAGGAGACTGTGGGGGAGGGCTTGCTGGAGGATGAGGAAAGTGTTGTTGGAGGCTGGAGGAAAGGGCACCCAAGTTAGGTGCTGGCACACAGGTGGGTGACAGAAGCATAGAGAACAGAAGGGACACCTGGGATCCTGTGCATCTGGCCAAAGACATCTCCACGCAGATGTTGGAGGTGCTGACTGGCTTCTTCTAGTGGGCTAGGATCAAATATAAGAAAAGAGAGAGAAACTAAAGAAAAAGTGGTGAATTTTTTAAGGAAAATTTAGAGGAAATAGAGTCTAGGACAATCATTTTAGTCAGCAAAAAGCTCTTAAAGTAAGAAATGTTCTTGGGGCAAAGGTCAAATCCAGGGCTTTCCCAATAAAGCCTGGGCTCGGGGTATCGATCTTGAGGGTGTGACTCTAAGATCTTCCCATTTTTTTTTTTAAGAAGTAAGATTTAAGAGTGTGCCTCTTAGAAATAAGATTTCTAAGGATGTGCCTCATAGACTCTTTCAACTAGACAGAAAAGTTTCTAGGAATCTGAAGGGCGTTGTCTCGGAATACTCTGACTCTCCAAGGTAGAGTAGAGTCTTGAAATGAAATGTGAGTGTGGTCTTAATCTAATGGTGCAAGTCCCCAGTATGATTCATAGGAAACCCACAAGGTTTTTAGGAGAATCGTATTGGTAGAAGTACTACCCACTTGGACAAATAGGAACAGGGACACTATGAAATGAAGAGAAATCTTTGGACCCTCCCCCTTCTACCAACCTACTCTGGGCAGAAGCTGACTGAGGAGCCTACTTGGTTGCAAATATGAATGGTTTCCTATGGAAAATTAAGAATGGTCTAGAGGGGAGAAGCAGGTTCCTTAGAGAGTCATTTCCAGGAAGCATTACTGGGCCCTATTCAAGGACCTGGCAACTTGTGGCAGGCTGGATTTTGGAATTACTGTAGACCAAGAAGAGCCCATTGCTCCTGTTTAACCCCTTTTGAGCAGGCATGTCTTTTGCTGTTACCCTATTTTTGTCTCACTATAGTAGATTGGATGGATGGAGAGCAGATAACTTTTTTATTTAGTTCACAGATCATCAGATTTAAAAGAGCCATATTTGGGGAACTGAACCAAAGGAGTGTCATCTGTACCTGGACTTGATTTATATAGTGAAATATTGGACTTCAATAATGAAATATTGGACTTCAAGGCAATGTCAAATTGGGATGAGACTGCAGGGGTTTTGGGAAGGCAGAATATCTTTTTGTGTGAGGGATGTAAATAATTTGTGGCCAGAGGGCAGACTAGGGTGGATTAAGATGGCAGTAAATTATTTGAAAATTCTTCCATGGAAAGGAGTGGTCTAGTTTACCTCCCCTCGAATCTAGGATGGACCATGAATGCTGTGACCAATACAATATGGCAGATGGTATGCTGTACCAGTTCCAGGCCTACCCATTAATAGGACTGGAATCTTCCATCTGGAGCCCTGAACTTCCATGTCTATTCTGCTCTAGAAACCACATGGAGAGGTTTTAAGATCATGGAGAGAAGAAGAGGCCAAGCTCAGGCTCCTGCCTGTCCCCATCAAAGCGCCAGGCTGGTGAGTCCAGCGATACCGAACCCCAAGACCAGAGCAGGCTCTCGGCTGGATACTTTTAAGTGACCCCACTCAACATCCCATGGAGCAAAAGAATCATCAGCCAAGCTCTGTCTGAATTCCTGACCCACAGAATAGTGAGATATAATAAAATGGTTATTGTTTTGAGGTGCTAGATTTTGTAGTGCAGCAAAGGATAACCAGAATTGCCGCTACTTCTATATACTTGTAAATTATTATGATGGTTATGATGACAATGATGATACTGATACTACTAGTCGTAGTGTCTCCTAAACCCAGTTTGCCTCCTGGATGGGTGTATATAAGAAAAAGTAGTGACAATTTACTTTCTAGCCACTAAAGTTGGAGATTGTGACAACATATATTCTTGATTTTGGTTCAACAATCAGGGGAAAATGTTATTCTTGCCTTGTCAGAACTCCATGGTCCAAAACTTGGGTCTTGTTTCCAAGCTGGGCTAAGCCCCCTCTTGCTTGCCAACCTTTCCCCTGTAGTCATGCACATGTCACTGTAGCTGTTGACTTCCCAGCCTCCTCCATCAGACAGGGAGCCCCCTGAGGGCAGTTGTGTCTTTGCCTGAGTACCCCCTCTCTGCCCCATGCTCACCCTGAGCAGGGCACGTAGAAGGGACTTGCTGCATGTGGGTGGAATGCACGAACAACTAGGGGCCTTTGGGGGACCTTTATATGCTTCTGCATTTCAGGCGTTCTACAATTTCAGTGGCGTGGCACAGCAGAATAGCACACGTCAAAAGGTTATTTTCATAGGTCTCAGGTTGATCACTTTCTTGGAGAAAAAATCTGGTGGTATATACGATGATAACAGAGACATGATTGATAACAGCAGTCTTAATTCCAAAAGCCAATTGTTTTGACTCTCAACTAGCATGAGGTGGTGTGTGGTAGAAAGACAGGGCTCTGGGTCAGCACACAAGGTCACCATGGACTGAAATTCTAGGTGACGTTCAGCTGTTTGGGTTTGGTCTCCTCTCTGAGCCACAGTTGTCTTATTTATAGATTTTAGATAACGTCTCAGAAGATCAAAGCAGATAATGGAAGCATTTTATAAAGAGGTAAGAGAAATCCAGGTTTTCTAGAACCCTTGATTTTGCCAATATCTTCATCCCAAGAATATCTAAGATTGTGGAAATTGCCTAAATTTGGCTCCATTTTGGTCTTTCTTCCCCCTTGGTCTAGTCACCTATGGAAATACCAATGTGGATTGTCCACGGTGGGCTCTTAACCAAAGAACATACACAAGGGGAGGGTAGGGTCAAATGAATAAACGCAGAAGGTTAAATTTGATTGGGCCTTGGAGAAGATTCCTCCCAAGCCAGACATTATGCAAATGGAGAAACTGAGTCCTGGGGACCAGAAGGGCCTTATCTGAGGTCACACGTGTGATCTGAAGCTGGACCACGCCAGGACCCCACCTTCAGCCTCACCACACACAGGAGTCAGCAGACTTTTCCTGTAAAGGGCCAGACAGTGAGTATTTTAGGCCTTGAAGGCCTCACAGTCTCTGTTGCAATGATTCAGATTTGCTGCTGTAGCACGAAAGAAGCCAGAGACAAGATAGAAATGATGGGCGTGGCTGAGTTCCAACAATATTTTCTTTCCGGACACAGCCAAACGGCATCCTCTCCCACTCCTGCTCCTCTATCCACCCTGTCTCCATTTACTGCATCCAGCACCCCCTGGCAGGTCCTCCCCTTTTTTCAGGGAGTCACAGCCATCCCTTCTTAGTGATGAGGAGTCTACTGACCTATGTTTTAAGTCTGGTCCTGTCTCTTGTCTTATGACTTTGGGTGAGTCCCTTTACTTTCTGGACCTCGGTTGACTCATCTGTAAGTCAACTAATATTCCAAAGGAACCTCTGGGGCTCTGCTTTGTGCATCTCTTGTTTTTGAATCTGTGGAGTCAAGCAGCACTGAGCTCCATCCTAGTTCTACACTCACCTGCTGTGTGACTTAAACTTCCCTCAGACCCAACCTCCCCGTCTGTAAATGGGGATAATAATAACGTGGGCTCGTGAGGTGGTCACAAAGATGAGACGAGATGTGTGTGCTTGTAAATGCTCTTTATAAAATGGTCAAACATTATGGAAAAGTGAAGTTTTATAAAGCACCGTAGTGTATTTATTAGAGTTATCCCTTTGGAGATCTCCTGGGGTTTTTCCCAAAGATCTGTTAACGTCGACAGCTGAGAAAATATTCCGAGTTGTGTTCAGTACAGACATGGTCCAAGTGTGAAATAGGGCTGAAAGGCAGCGAGCAAACCATTTGAGAACATGTTGCTGTCACTCAGCAGCAACAGAGTGCAATTTGTTCCCTGGACATTTTGTTTTGTACTTTTCTTTTTAATTTATGTTTTGTTATTAAACAATTACATTTGGAGATTGTTTAGCAGAGTGTGTTTGCATTTCTAATGGAACATTCTAATAATGATGTTTTTATTTTACTTGGTTTTTAAAGGTTATTATAATTTCTATAAATTTTCATAAAAGGTGGCAGCCAGAAAAGCTTTCATGGAAAAAATAAATGTATTTACTCAAACACTGATGCTTTCTTGCAGTGCTGTTGGAAACAGGATTTTGCAAAATTACAGCACAATTTACATCTTTGGAGCTGAAGGGAACTTAGGTTTCTTTTGGATTGGCAAATCAAGTTAGGAAGGAGAGATGACCCGAGGGTTTTGTGCAGGATTCTGAGGCTGTTTGGGCTAGAGGGGAGGGACTCTGTGATGGATTTGCCATGTCTGCCGTGGTACATCCTGGATGAGTGTGTGTGCACGTGCATGCGTGTGACTGTGTGTGTGCATGTGAGTGTATGTGATCTGATACAATCTCTACCCACTTCCTCACCCTCCTTTTGACGAGGGAGGAAACACTGGGGTGGAAAGAGAAAGTGCCTCGCCCAGGATCACACTGGTAGTACGTGACAGAGTCAGAGCTGGTTAGACTCACTGCCACACCCTTTCTGTGACTGGAGAAGAATCTCTTTTCACGGTACCCCTTCTTAACTGGTTTCCCGTGCCTATTTGCGCCCAGGAAACTGACTCAGCTTGTTCCCTTCTCACTCCCTGTGATGGACCTGGTAAAACGCGCCCTTGCCAGCAACTTTGATCAAGGACGTCAGTAATTGGGATGACGACAGCTGTGGACGCCTATAACGCACAAATGCCTGGGGAAAGCAGCAGCTGAAAATGCTCCAGAGTATTCTTTATGCTATGTTTCTCTTTATTTTCCAAATTCCCTATTGGTATGACTTTTACTATGAAACAATTAACTTAAATTTTTTTAATGTACCCCAAAGTCCAATAGGAATTGTGTGGTGTAGTTAGTAAATATAATACTTCTTTTTCAAATGGGAGAGTCCTTTGAGATGGTTCGAAATTTCTTTAAAAAGCCTGTTTTGGACATGCAGCCTTTGAGTCGAGCATTCCTCATCAGCCAAAATTCCCTGAGATCAGACTTCATTCCACGCATTCTGGGGGACACAGTGTCAGCACAAAGGTGGTCCCGACCTCAGGGAACATTATTGGATCAGAGAGAAGCAGTAATGTATGAATCCTGGAAAGCTGAAAAATTAAGGACTAAAGAGATGTTCGTAGACTTGCTTTTAATAAAACCCAAGCAAACCCCAAAAGACAAGCCACAGAGTGCAAGAATGCACCTTAGGGCTCCCGCACGTCAGCTATAATTTGAATCTCTAACTTGAGCATGCATGGGCGTATGGGGCTGCTCTCTTTAATAGGTTATCACAGGATAGAGTTTAAAATACCACTTGAGTCATAACCTCATCCACTTAGAGATCCAGAAAGGGTTCCCAGGGCTGATCAGAGACCTGATTTGCAAATTACTATAAATTAACGTAGTTATAGCTGGGACATGAATATACGCTTGGAAATGCTCATATAGTGCATAATATATGCCGTGTCTTAAGATGATAATAGTGGTAATTTCTAAGATGACTTTTCCTCTAGCTGGCACCTTTCACCCTGTGATCTTGAAGTCCTTTACAAACACTAATTAATTACATTAATTTTATCATAAAGCTTGCTCATTACTGTACTTTTATTATAAGCTCTTGCCAGCTCCGATTTAATGCAACACACTTATTGAAATTCTGCTCTTTGATATCACTAAGGATCCGCTCGGATATTGTATGCGCCTTTATAGGTTTTTTGTCAAACAAATAATAGAATAAAGGCAATTTCCCTTTCACATAGGAATGCACAAAGGCACATTTAAGTGGAGTTCAGATGGAGCATGGGCCATTCCTAGGGTCACACAGTATGTACAGGGTCAGAGCGGTGCTGTGCAGGAATGGATTTCAGCTCAAATACCAAACTGATGGACTGAGAGTGGCTCTCTGGTGCTTTGGGTTAAGAAGGATTCTGAGCCACATCCAGTATTGGCAAGAACAACTGCTCTGACCCGCTTGGCATGGACACAGGTGTGGAAATTGGGGGATGTGGACCCTTGAAGACCTTCTCTCTGCTGTTTCTGGTGCAGCAGTCAATATTGAACAAAAAGGCAGGAAATCTGGGTCCAAATTTCATTTTTACTTCTTATGGGGGGAGTATTATTACTTAATAAACTTGCACGACCTCTTTTTTTTGGTCTCTAAAATGGGTACAATCATGCTTGCCTTGCTGGGTCTGTGGGACTTTGAGGTGACTTTGGAGTGGTGGAATAATGTACGTGCAGACTTTTTCCTCGACTGAAGCGTATTTGTGGAAGCTGGTTGTGGAACGGGAAACAGATTGACTTTGTAATCAGGATACTTGGGTCACAAAATGAGACCAGGTGCGTCACTCATTGATATGTGACTTGGGCAAATCACTTCTTCCCCAGGAGCCACCATCTTTCCTTGTATGAAATAGAGATAATGGTATCCTTGCATCTGACTCAGATCTGCTCAGAGATTCAAGTGAAATAAAAACACTTAATAAATGATAGTGATAACTGTTACATAATAGGGGCTCAAAAATCAGCTAAAAACTAAAAAAAGAAAAAAATGCACAGAAATATGCCAACAGAGAACTGTGAAAAGAGATGCACCCGGGTGATAAAAATAGATTTTCATTCAGAGGTGAGATAATGGGAGTTGTGGTTGCTATCTTGACTTCCACATTTTTGCATTTTACCTAATGAATATTTATCCATTTTATAATGAAATAAAACCTGACAGCACTGTGTTGGTGTCTACACAAATCTATATATGTGATGAAATCGCATAGAATCACATACACACACAAATGACTACTTGTAAAAACTGGTGAAATGAGACCTGAGTAAGGTGTGTAGATTGTACTGAGATCAATTTCCTGGTTTTGACCTGTTTGATAATTATGTGAGACATTACCCTTGGGGGAAGCAGGAGAAAGAGTACACAGGACTTCTCTGTACTATTTTTGCAACTTCCTGTGAGTGTATAATTATTTAAAAATAAAAGTACAAAAAACCCAAACAATTTTAAGTTATCAAATTAACCTGAAAGGATTTAAATATTAACTGCTCAAATGTTAATTCAATAAATGGATGGATGGTTGATGGATGGTTGCTGGATAGATGGATGAATGGATGCTTTCTCCCTGTTCCTACTTCTTTATTCACGAATAAACTGTGTTGTGCTATAGATGTGGCTTCCAGTACTATTCTCTAATCATTAGCTTTTGGCTTGAGAAGCAGACTCTCTTTGTCCAGGAGGATCATGGACACACGCTTGTAAATGCTGACTGCACCACCTCTGAGATAGACATTTGGCACACGGTGATTCCAGACTACAGCCACAAAGGGTGTCAGAGAAGCATCGTTGTAGACTTAAAAAAAATCATCCCCTTGCTCTGATTCTAAGCGTAGGGCCAGAAGGGAGTGGAATGCCATCTGCTAGTGCCTTGGATACTGGTACAGGATGAGAACAGAAAACCAACCCAGCCATTGCTTTGGCTATAACAGACCCTGAATGTAATAAAAATTGTGTTCATATGTTTCATTAGATAAATAAAGCTGACTTGGATAGGTTGCTTCAAACCCAAAGGGAACTGAAACCAAGTTGGCTGCACTTGGTACGAAAAAGTAAATGTAGTAGTGGCCGCCAATTTTGAATGATCCAGGAGCTCTGCATAGATTACGTCTTCTAATGTGACCACGACCCTATGGGTCACAGGATGTAATCTGATCATGATGCTCTGGGACACATATTCTATCTTGACTACAACCCTATGGTACTTGTATTCTTAGCTCCATTTTACAGAGAAAGACTGTGACTCAGAGGTTAGGTAACAAGAATAAGCATGTTAGTGTTAGTCAAGTAATGCTTGTTGCTGTAACAAATAAACCTTAGTGTATTGGTGGCTCAGCACATGCCCGAAACTTTATTTCTTGCTCACATAGCAGTCCAATGTGAATGTCAGGAAGTGGCTCCACAATTTCTACACAGGCTTTCAACGTAGGCAAAGATGAGGAGAAGGTGGCATGGGGAAGGCACATCTGCTGCTCAACCAACTTGGCCCGGACATGATACCCATCACTTCTGCTTTATGGGTACGAGCCAGTCATACGGCCCTTCCTGGAAGAAGGTGGGAGGGGCTGGGAAGAGCTTCCCCGTAACATCTCCATTCTGAGGAAGGAGAGCGCACAGCTTTGGCTGCCTCTGCCACAGTCATTCCACAGGGTGTGGGAAGGGAATCAGAGTGGAGCTCAGCCATGCTCCTTTGGTAACCACAGGACAGAACAGGGGGTCAGAGTATGGACTCTGCTTTCAGCCCACCTGGTCTGTGATCCTGCTGTGACACTTGGCAGATTTTTGACCATGGGAGAAAGTTGCTTAACCATTCTAAGGCTTGGCCTCCTCTTCTGTAAAATATGAAAATAATAAAAATAGTTACCCTGTAGAACTTTTGTAAGGATTAAAGGAAGAATGCATGCAAAGCATTTAGAACAAGGCTCGGCGGGCAGTAAACACGCGCAAATATCGTTATTATCATTGTGACGATGATGATGAGCTCTCCTCCATGCAGCCTCGGATCTTCTCTTTGTGTCACTCCCACTTTGTTTAGCTCTTCTGTCTTTTACTTCTTTGATGTCTTAAGTTTCCCAGCCTCTCCGATCAGTCCAGCTCTATCACAAACTCTTTGCAGTGACTATAGCCTGGGAGAATTATAAGTCCTCCCCCTCTGCTGAGGTGTGTCATGATGTAAACGCCTTCCCTAGGAGCATCAGCACTGCCATGGGATGCTTCCGGTCTCCCAAAGCAAACACATTTGACACTGTTGATTTGGTGTGTAAATGTCTGCAGCTTTATTAAATATGCATTAAAGTGCTCCCCTCGTAAATTGTATGCACTCAGCCCACTCAGAGTATAATGCACACAACTAAATAATTTTTCTAACCACACAGATGGAGCAATCAGGCCAACTTCAAGGCTGGCAAGAATAGAGAGAGTCAAGCCCTCCTTCCTCCTCCGCTCATAGCTATTTTGTGGAGTTTGCAGTTTGGCAGTTTGGCGGGTTTCAATTGTACTTGCCCTGCTCTCAGGAGCTTGCATTTCTAGGTCTGTTAAATTGGTCCTCTATGAGGTCCATTCACTAGCACCTAAGGGCATTGGAAAGGGGCTGGATTTGATTCATTAGGGTGCTTCATCTGGACCTGCTGGTGCCATCAGGCTTCCTACCATGTAAAATAATATATTGATGCAATTAGGCATGATCTGTCTTTTCATCTATTCATCCATCCCTCCCTCCACCCATCTCTCCCTCCCTCCCTCCCTCAATCCATCCATCTATCCATCCATCCATTTATTCCTTTACCTATCCCACCCTCCCTCCCTTCATCCATCCATCCATCCATCCATCCATCCATCCATCCATCCATCCGTGCATCCATCCATCCATTCCTTTACCTATCCATCCATTCATCCACCTATTCACCCATGCATCCATCTACCTACTCATAAATTAGCCACTCTTTTCAGGTCCAGGTGGTGTGCAAGGCACCGGGATTACAAAAATGGAGCCTGTCTTCACAGAGCTTATGTTTCAGTGGGATAGTCAGACAAAAAATAAGTACACAAGCACATACAATAATTACAAACTGATAAGTACAGGGGAGGTGAAGGGTAGTATTGAATGTATGCTTATGTGTGCATGTGGTGAGCAGTTACTTTATATCAGATGACCTCAGTAGGTCTCCTTGAGGAGCAGATGTTTAAGTTGGCTGTAAGAAAGAAAAAGAGGCAGTCCTACAAGGAGCATAGAAAAGAGACTTTCAAGCAATGAGAATGGCTCAGCAAGCACATACATATCTACTCTCATATACAATGGGGCACACACATAGAATTAGGTTATGTCTGGTTTTGCTTTGGCATTTACTCAAAACAATTTAAAACATCTTATATTCCTCCTGTTTCCCTAAACTTGTTGATCTTACCTATTTTAAAGTGGTGAATGAAGGACCAGAAATGGGAACCGGCCAGCTTGATGCCAAAGGTCAGGGTCTGCGGGCCACCTTGGGAACAAGGACTGTGTCAGATTCCCCCTGTAGCCCAGCATCTGGCCTGTGGTCAGAAACAGAAAAGGATTGTTGCAACAAAGTACCCCAAGGCAGAGCACAAAATTCATGCCAAGAATCCATCTTGGTCCTCCTGACCCTGAGCATCTGTCATTTCGGAAACACCTGGTTGGTGATCCATCAGTGGAGATTTTTGTCTATCAGTATCACTGACACAATCAGGAAGAGGGTTGGTACCTGCCCCTCAGGTCACCTCGCTAAGCCCGTTAGAGCTCAGGTTTGTCATCAACACTGAGGAAAGAGGAGTAGGGTTGAATGGTGGCCCCTCAAAAGATAGGTCCACATTCTCATCCCAGGAACCTATGAATGTGACCTCATTTGGAAAAAGATTCTTTGCAGATATAATTAAGTTAAGAATCTTGAGATGAGGAGATCATCCTAGGTTATCTGCAGGGGCCCTACATACAGTGACAAGTGCCTTTATAAGAGGCACACAGATAACAGAAGAGGAGGTGGTGATGTGAAGATCGAGGCAGAGATTAGAGTGATGTGGCCACAAGCCCAGAACTGCTGGCAGACACTAGCAGCTGGAAGAGGCAAGGACCAGATTATTCCTAAGAACCCCCACAGGGAGTGTCGCTCTGCTGAATTTTGGAATTCTAGTCTTCAGAGATGTGAGAGAATATATTTTTTTGTTTGTTTGTCTGAAGCCACCATGTTTGCATTAATTTGTTACAGCAGCCACAGAAAACTAATACAGGAGACATCTTTGGGTCACTGCAGCTTCCTCTGGCACAACACTGTCCAGCAGAAACCTAATGTGAGATCCTCACAGAATTTTAATCTCCTAGTAGTCATGTTGAAAAGAGTCCGAAAGGAAGAGGTGAAATTAATTTTAATAATATATTTCATTTAACCTAATGTGTTTGAATGTGGTTTCAACACATAATCAATATAAAAAATCATTAACGAGATATTTTGCCTTCTTTTTTCGTATTAACTCTTTGAAACATGATACCAATTTTGTGCTTGCAGCACATGTCGACTCAGACTAGCCACATTTCAAGGGCTTCATGACATTTGTGGCCAGTGGTGACCACATCAGGCAACACAGCCATAGTGTTTCCTCTGGGTCTCTTACCTTGGGTCTGAAACAAATCTGGCCAAGGAAGAGAGAGATGGGAGAAACTTCTGGGCCACAGAGGCTGCAGGGTCTGCCCTACAGTGGGGTCTGGGGGTCCAGAGGGACACCTGGATTTGCTTCAATCAGGCTTCAAAGAAGAGATGGAAGGCAGATCTCAGGGAGTCCTTGTAGCCGCCTGGGTGTATTCATCTCAGAGAAAGCTGGGTAGAAGCAGAAAAATTAATACTAATAGATAGGGCTTATTGAATACTAGCTATTTCTCAAACCCTTCCCATCTCATATAATCCTCGCCACAAACTTATGTTGGAGGTATAATTATTGTCTCATTTTCTTGACGAGGAAACTGAGGATGAGCAATGTAATGACTTGCCCAAGGTTACCCAGCTTGTAAATGGGTGGCAGGGTCAGGGTTTGAACCCTGTTCCCTGTGACTACACAGCCACTAGATTGTATTGCAGGCTGTGACATCTGATTGGGTATGCCTCTTGGCATACTTCCTGCCTTGTGAAGATGGGCTCCAGACTGGGCAGGAGCTGAATGTCCACTGTGGCCAGCAGACCTCAGAGACTCAAGCTGCGGGTTCTGGGGCGGTCTGGAGCTGACTCGAGAGTGGGCAGGTCTTAGAACACTCAAGACCATCCAGGATGAATGTGGAGTATCCAGAGAAGAGCTTTCCCTTTTGCATTCAGGATTCTCAGGCCCCTCTGCCACCTCTTCTGGTTGACCAGTTGGCTCTGGGATCTGCCACTTGCTATGTCTTGTGTTGGCAACATTGACCCACAGAAGCTAGAATTGCCCAATTGGCTAAGGGAGCAAGTTTGTCTTTTAAAAGCAAGATATCAGGACATTCACTTTCTAACAAGAATCTGTAATTTGTGTTTATTTTATTTCCCGTTGATTGATTGCCATATGTCTTTTGGCACCCCTCCAAATATTTCTTGCCAACGAAGTAGGCCAAATTAATTTTCTACAGGAAGAGATATTCTGAAGGACTCTAAAATCTGTCTCCATCATTTTGCAAATGATCTCCTGTGCATGTAATGACAGTGGCTTTACTTTTTCTGTTAAGGCAGAAAAAAGAAGAAAAGACTCAAGTTCATATTCCTCTGAGAAAATAAGGATGTGTTTATGCCACCCTCTTTGGTGAATAGACACTTTGTATGGCAGTCCTTGTGGAACCTGAGGATCCCAGACTTCCACTTCTTCTGTTGACCGGAGCCAATTAAGAGGTTGGGAGGCAGAGTACCAGCAAAAATGGAGGCTGTTGGGTATCATATTTATTGAATAGAATTGAATGAGCACTGAATTAAGAGTCAAGAGACCAGTGTTCTTATCCTAGTTCTACTAACTAACTTTCCTTTGACCTTGTGAGAGTCACTTCTCTCAGCATCATCTTCGTCATCCAGAAAGAGAGCAGACTGGCCCACATCAGAGGGTTGCAAACTTGCTCTCAGCCTCAGAATACTGTCTTCAAACAACATACTCTTCGTAAGCTAAGAACAGAACAGGTAGGTCTTATTGCTGGTGAAAGCAAGGCTGGCTAAGGATGTTTTAAAATAAATATTTATCTCACTTGATGGAAAAACTGTACATAGGCAATTCGAGGGATCATTCAGCAGCTCAGTGATGTAATCAAAGCCCCAGGCTTCGTCTGTCTGCCCACTCTGCAGTCCTTCATGGCCCGTTTTCATGCATATTCTTTATGGCTGCAAAATGGCTGCCGAAATTCCAAGAATCATGTCTATCTTTAGGGTAGGGAGAGTGACGAGCAGTTTTTTGTGGCTATCCCTATGATTGGAAAGCAAAATATCTTTCTCAGAGCCCTCCTCCCAGTAGATTTCTTCTCGAATTTCATTGGCCAGACTGTGTCACATGACCATCTCTTGCTGCAAGGGAGGCTGGGAAAGAGGGTATCTAGTAAGGAGGAATGTGGCTTCCATGGCCACCTTAGAGCAACTGTCATTCTTCACCTGAGATTGGCCACATTTCCATCCCAAGTAAAAATGGGGTTCCACTTGAAGGGAAGAAATAGGGAGATGGTTGCTGGGTAGTCTACAAACAGTGGCTGCCAAAGGATAGAAATGTGATTATGATCTGAGGGTGCAAAAATATTATATTGCATTATTTTTTGTAAATGAATTCTTAGCTAGTCTCAGTGACCTAAAACACAAAAAGCATCTGTACCTTTCTGAGATGAAGATGTGGGAAGTCCACAACCAATTCTGCCCGCTCATTCCCGGGGTAGAGGGGGCGGGGGCACGGGCGAGAGGCTATGCTTTAGTCTTGCCTGTCAAGTTCACAATAGGCTAAATAAATATGTAAATAAAATAAACATGCCAGATAGCATTTTCTGTTTGCTTGTTTGCCAGTCACTCACCCTATTTCATAGATATAAGCAGAGCTGTTGTGGGAAGAAGATGACCAAGGGTGGGAAGCACGTGTCTATATCACCACACAAATTTCTCTTCTTATCCCAGATGCCTTCCTCCACCTGTCCTCTGATGCAGTGTTGTGGAACCCCTAGGTCTCCAAGGAACCCAGTCTGGGAAACACTGGACTCTAATGCCTCCTGCCCAACTCTGATTTATGGTTCTTTCTGGCATATTCCTAATCGTGGGTTCTTTATAATAGCAGTCTAAATAAGGTAATGTATCTTTCTCAAGACCTCCTTTCTCTTCAAGGTCTAACATAGCTTTAGGTTTGCTCAGCTCTGCCCTGTAGCCACTAGCCACAAATGACTATTTAAATTTAAGTTAATTAACATTAAACAAAATTAGAAATTCTGTTCCTCAGTCACACCAGCCAGACTTCAAGTGCTCGATGTGGCTAGTGGCTCCATGTTAGGCAGTGTAGATACAGAACATCATTAAAGAAAGTTTTATTGGACAGATCTGGCTGGCTTTTTGAAGTGGTCTTGCTGGTGCTGGGGGCAGGGAGATGCTCACAGTACACCCTGTGCTTCCCTAATGGCTAGGGGTCGACCAAGGATGTCAGAGTTATTCTCTGTGGATTTTTTGCTTCATGGAATTTTCCATTAAATGGGGCAGCTGTGGGTTAGCGAAATGAGAACCAGCCTTGTAGTCTAAAGGCTTGACTTTGCCAAGTTGAGGAATATTCTGCAAAATACCTGATGAGCACTTCTCAAAACTGTCAAGGTCATGAGACAGCGAGAGGAGACTGAGAAATGGTCACAAACTAGAGGAGACAAAGGAGGCATGAGGAGTAAGTGCAATGTGGTATCGTGGATTGAATCCTGGAGCAGAAAAAGGGCATTAGTGGAAGAATTGGAAAAATCCAAACAAAGTTTGGAGTTTAGTTAACAGCAGTGCAGCGGTGATGGTTTCTCAGTTTTGACAAACATCCCACGTGACGTAAGTTGTTAACAGAAGGGAAGTGGGGTGGGGAGACTCTGTGCTATCTTTGCAACTTTTCTATATATCTAAAACTATTCCAAAATAATAATAGTTCATTAAAACACAAAAAGACTTGGGTTTTCGTCCCTGACTCTGACAGTTACCTGTGGTGACTCCCTTACCAAGTTGCTTCTCATCCCTCTGCCTCCTGCTCCCCATCAGTGGAACACGAAGAGCAGCATGTGCTTCGTCACTCTGTCAGAGCTGGGGAGAGCTCTTTGACGACCGGGAGGCACCATTGTTCACATGATAGCCGATGCCATGATACTATTTGGATGCTAACGCTGTCTTGGGCTCTGCAAGGGTATATGGCATGATCCTTACCCTTGGGGAACTTCCCATATATTTAGTATGGAGTTTGAAGCTACAGGAAGCACAAAAGGAAGGCATTTGGTGTTCATGGAGCACCCGCGTTGTGTCTGACTCTGCACTAGGCCCTCCCCCGTGTTGGACCGCTTTAGAACCTCATGAGAACCTTCTACACTCTGTGTGTGGTAGGTGGTGTTCCCATTCACAGAGAAGGCTCCAAACTCTTAGAGGGAAGTGACTCCCTCTCTTTTCCTTGTTGACACTGGGCTCCTTGACACCCTTCCTCTCTCCTTCACCTGCATCCTTCTCCTGATGCCTGGTCCCTCCCTCTCTTGGAGCATGGGTAGGGGACATCTTCTCTCAGAGGAGAAGCCCTGAGGTGGGAACCAGTATTGGTGTCCGAGAGTTTTGCTAAGTGAGCTTGGGGAGTGCCAAGTTCACTGACCTCCATTTCCTAACCTGTCAGTAAGTCTGTGTCTCTCTCCTCCTCTCGCAAGCTTGTCATTGGGATCTTTTTCTCAGACAGATCCTGTAAAGGTTACTTGCTTTCTGCAAAGAATGCCCTCAAGCACAGCGGGCCCTTGTGGCGGAAGCTACTGGGGACAGGAGGATCCCTCCCACTGACCTGAAAATCCCGTTGCCTGTGAAGCTACCCCAGGATGTGCCAGCCTCTTCTGCTGATTCAGACTTCCCCTGGCCTGGAAAAGGGATTTCTCCAAGTTTAATTCTCTGGTCCACACCTAAGGAACTCCAAATCCCTTTGAACAGGTTCAAATGTGTCTACGGCCCCTCAGCATCGCTGGGTCAAATTCTACCCCAGAGTCTGGATGTATGTATGTCAGGTGCGATGGTGATACACGTGTGTGCACGTGTGTGTGTATATACATACATGCTTTGTAAGAAATGTCCCCTCACAGAGGCATTTGAAGAGTGTTTGTGTGCTGGAGAGAGTGTAGGTTCAAGTGTCTTACAGGCCAAGCTTAGAAAAATGTTCCTGCCACTTACTGACCGTGTGACCTTGAGCAAATCACTTCCTTTCTTGACCTCGGCTTTCTCTTTCATCGCACTGGTGGGCTAAGACGATCTCATGAGATGCTCTAGTGGGCCTGCCAGCCCAGCACTATGGGGGGTGGTAAGAGTTGGTCCCCTCATCTCCACCCTATTTTCTCCTGGCCTGCCTGACTATGGGAGCTTGACAAAAGGCAAGCTCTTTCCTTCAGGAGGATGCATTTCATTTGACCCCCTCCTGAAATGGCTGCTGGGTGAATATGTGGGTAAAGAGAGGGCCAGTCTTCACTGGATGGGGCTGAAGAGGGCCCTGGGCAATTGTAGGAAGGGCTGGTTCTGCCCTCCACCCTTGACTTCGTGGGATTTGAATCACAAACCTCAGTTTCTTACATCATTGAAACTAATCATGCATGGACCGTCTTCAAGGAGGTCACACTCTAACGCAGAGAGGGATCATAAGTGCATATTTAGGGTGTAAGGTGATGGTGCCAAGGCATGGCATTGCAGGACCCAAGGTGAAGATTGTTTTGTCCTAGAGACATTTGACCTCATTCTTCAGTGAGAGGAAATTTGCAAAGTGAGGAAGAGAGAAGAGGAGATATGGGCATTCCAGCCTGAGTGGCAGTGCAAACAAGAATAACGTCAGTGGCTAATATTTCCTTAAATGCTTACTTACGCTAGATGCTATTTTATGAATTAATCACACTTGATCCCCAAACAACCCTATGCCATAGCTACTGCTAATTTCATGTGACAGTTAAGGCACAGAAAGTTGAGAGATTTGCTCAACAATGTGCAGCCACAAAGTGGCATAGGCAGGATTAGAACACAGCTCTGTCCTCACTCAGGATTAGAACCAACTCTGTTCTCAGGCCATACTGAGGTCTAACCGTTTGGCAACACTGCCACCCCGGAAATGAAGGAGAATGAGGCTGGGAAAATATTAGAGGACAGATTACAAAGTTTTCTAAGCCATATTAGGATCTCTTGACTTCATTCTGGGGCCAGTGAGGAAGATTCAGGTATTTTATGACCCAGAAGTGATCTTAATAGAACAGCTTTTGAGAACGTTTAACTCTGGCTTCAATGTGGAAGGTAGATTGGTGGTTGTTCAAATATAACCTTATAAGAAACTCTTGGTTTTGTTTAATAACTACAATTGTGCCTGAAGTCACCTCCCCACAAGATGGCAGATGTAAAAATGCTTTGTAAAGTTAAGAAGGCTATACAAACTCAAGGTTATTATTAATATGGTATTAGGTTATTGCTTTATTTGGGGACAATTTCCTTTGTTCTTGGAAGACTTTGAATAGAAAAAGGGTTTCTCTATTGTTCAGCATTTGCTATTAGGGACGGAACTGAACTGGTTTAAATTCAAGTTTTTGTTCCAATTTTAATGTCTTATGTAATGCTGGGAATTTTTGTTTACAATTTATTCCTGCTTCTGCAGGTGCTCCACGGGGTAGAATCCTGCACCTGGGAATGCTAGCATTAATTTTGACAAAAGGGGTTTAAAAATATAAATGTCAGCATCCCCAGCGTCGGGAAGGTGGCAATGGATGACAGAAGGGCATTCTAGGATGGCGCTCCAAAATAGAATTCCAGATGCCTCCTGCCTGTTCCCAGACAGTGCAGGCAGGAGCGCTGGCCTGGTTTGCTCAGCCGAAGTATTCTGTTATTTAGAAACTTTCTCTGAGGCTGGATGGTGCAGTGTGGAGTCAGACAGGCTGATGTCTATTTTTGCTGCCTTCTAGTTGAGTGGCTTTGCACAAGCCTCCTAAATGCCCTGAGCCTCAGTTTCCCCCACTGTAAAATGGGATGATGGGACTAAGTTCAATGAGTTGGTGTTTTGTAAGAATCAGGTTCTATGAGGACAGAGACTGCATCTGTTTTGTTCTCCTTCCATTCCGAAGCCCTTTCTGTGAAGAGCTCTCAGCCTTGGGGACCACCTGCTTGCTGTGCCTGTGCAGGCCTCCAGAGCGAGCTCCATCCCAGGCCGTGGAATGCAGACCCTGCATCTTCTGGGTCGGCTACGCTCAAGTCCAGATGAACAGAGACTGTAATCTCTGCACCAGTTTACCTCTCCAGCCCACAGGAGCCAAGCTGCTCTGTGCTTGCTTCTCCTTGACCAACTCTCCATAAGCCCCCCATCTCCAATCCCCATTCCTGGCGCTCTCTGAGCTCTCCCTCCACCGTGACCATTCCCCATCCCTCCTCACCTCTTCTCTGGGCGTTCTCTTCTTCAACTCCTAGTATCAGATGAAATGGCTCCCCAGCCCATGACTTCCTCCCCAACTGTCTCCCCTGCAACTCTTCTCTGTTTATTCTCAGACCTAACGTCCCTGAGGGTGAAGAGGCGCACTCCTGCTTCCAGACCATCACCACCTCATCCTCTTCTTTAAGAAAGGAAAGCTGTCCCACTCCTTTGACCCGTCTTCCATGTCCATCTTGCTGTTGTCTCTGAGGGAAATGCCTTCATTCATTGAAATCTTGGGTTCCTGCTTCTCCCTCTGGCTCTCTACTCATGCTCTGTGTTCCTCCTGAGTCACTTCACATCTCCCTCAAATTTATCCTCTCTTAATACTCCCTAGTGCACTGAATCACACCGACATTCATCCGTGTATGCAAGCCAGACACCAGGAGCCGCGCTCAGACACTTCCCTTTCCTTCTGCACCCATGTCCACTCGGTCAGCAACTCCTGCCATGTTTACCCCTAAATACCTCTGGACAGATCCCTGCTCTCCATCTCCCATCCTGGGCCATGGCAATACCCTCCTGGTTTGTGTGCCTTGGCCCCCTCCATAATGAAGTATGTGTATTTCACGCTCTCTATTTGTATTATTTCATTCAAGAATACACAGGCATATATAAGACCTAGAGAATAATAAAAACCAACCCCAATGGACTCACAGTGTAAGGTTAAGTGTTAGAACATCACCAAGACTGTTGAAACCCTGTGTGTGGCCCTCCCTGATCTCAACCTCACTCTTCTCTTCCAGAGTTTACGATTCTGCTGAATCCATGTTTATCGTTCTTCTGTGTGTCTTCACAGTGAGTGCTCCCTGAACCATATGGAGTTCAGGTTTGGGAATTATACTCCATATATTCTTCTGAAAGTTGTATTTTTTCTCATAGTTATGCCTGCAGATTCACACACACACACACACGTACACACACACAGGAATATTATACAGCAACAAAAATGATTGATAATACAGCTATCCTTTTCATCAGGGGTGAAAGTCCAAACACAATGTCAGGAAACAGGCAACTTTCAGAGGACTATATGCAACTATATGCAGAATATATGTATATACACAGACATATATACGCGCATTCAGATACACGCATATCACAAGGTATTTATCACAGTGTATCTGCACATTGTCTTGTTGATGGATTGTTTTCAGTTTTTGCTTTTACAAAATAGTGCTGTCTGAGGATTCTTAGACACTCCTGGCACAAATGTGTTTCTCTAGAATCTCCAGGAGTGGAATTTCCTGGTCAAAAGGTATACACACGTTCAACTTTAATGTATGGGAGTCCCAGTTCTTCAAATTGCTAACATTTTTGTATTCATGAGTGTGGCATAGGCTGTGGTAACATATAAACCCTAAATGTGTATTGATTTGAACACAATAGTTTATTTCTCCCTCGAATAACAGTCTAAGGAGGATGTTCCTGTTAGGGGCAACTTTGCTCCGCCTTGTCATTGAGGGCCCTAGGCTGATTGGCAGCTCTGTTATTTTTAATACCTGGCTTTCAAGGCTGCCCTGGGAGTCACCATCCTGATCCGCATGCAGAAGACGAGGCTAAAAATGGCTCCCGTGGCTTTGCGCCTGTGTCCTTGGTTGGGACTTACACACGTGGCTGCCCCTGCCTACACAAGCAGCTGACAAATGTCATTTCACTCCCTGCCCAGGAAGAAGAGGAAATGGGTTTTGGCCTCGTCATATTTTTTAATTTTGCTCTCTGGTGGGTATCAAATGCTCTCTTACTGAAAAGTCAACTTACAGTTCCCTGATGACTAAAGAAGTTGGGAGTTTGGACACCACTCACCATTCATATGTCCCCTCCTGTGACTTGCCTGTTCATGACAGTTGTCCATGTTTTGAAAATTGCCTTATTTGTTTTTCCTCATTAAGTTGTAGGTTCGTTTTGTTTTGTCTTTGACATTCTGGATACTGATCCGTTTTTAGTTATGAGTTTGTGAAGATCTTCTGAATTGTGGTTTGCCTTTTATCCTTTTTCTAAATATTTGAATATGTATCCTTAATTCTAATGTAATCAATTTGATCAATATTTTCCTTTATGATTTGTACTTTTTAAAGTTTTGTTTTAAAATATTTGCTCTTACCCTGAGGCGTACACTCTCTTACGATTTCTTCTGAAAGTGTTACAGTCTTTTGCCTTCGCCTTGCAGCCTTAATTCCATCTGTAGTTGACTTTGATGTATGGTGTGAGGTAAGGAACCAAATTTCGTTTTTGCCTTGATGAATAATCAGTTGTTCCAGTACTATTTATGAAATTTCTCACTCCCTCCTCATTTGTCTATGATAACATCTGCCAGGTAGCAGGTCCCCAGATTTGTGTGGGTTTATTCCTAATCTCTCTGTTCCGTGAGTATGGTCTATTTACATTCCCACCAGCCCCCACCAACGGTTTCTTCACAATGCACTCAGAACAATATTTTATAAGTGAAATTTCGCCATGTCTACATATTGTCTCCCAACACACTTAACGTCCTCCAAGATATCTACCCATACTTCTGGAGCGAAAACCATAGTTGTGAACGTGTTACAAGGCCTTGTGTGATCTCGCTTCTTTCCACCTTTGTCACTTTGATTTACTCCTCTTCACATTGTGCATTCCAGCCACACTGGATGCCCCTTAGCTACTCATACTTGGCATGTTCCCTTCTGCCACTGGGCTTTCACACATGCTGTCCCTTCCATCTGGAGTATTTTCTTCTCCCTCCCTTGGCCCAGTTGAATCTTACTGATTTCCCAAATCTCAGTTTAAAGGTGCCTTCCTCACAAGCCTTCCCTGACTCCCCCACCACACGTACACACACACACACACACTCACATACAGTCTAGATCAGATTCCTTGGCTGTATGCTCTCTTGGAACCATGTAATACCTTTTGTCCAGAACCCTATCTCAGTTAGTAATGATCAATTCCTAATGTCTAGAACAGTGTTTGCCTGTGGTGGGTACCCCATAAATATTTGTTAGGTGAAGAAATCTATGTCTCTCAGCACCTTGAGAACATAGACGTCATATCTGTTTAATCATATTAGTCCCCGCCGCAAGCACAGTGCCAGGTTCCTTGTCGTTGCAGAGACCCAGAGTATCTATTGAGTGAATGAATTCCCAGTTTTTGGCATAAAACCTGGTATGCCAGGGCAC
The DNA here is from genome assembly GCF_037783145.1 of Equus przewalskii. Classification (NCBI taxonomy): domain Eukaryota; kingdom Metazoa; phylum Chordata; class Mammalia; order Perissodactyla; family Equidae; genus Equus; species Equus przewalskii. The sequence goes on from NC_091855.1 coordinate 39,091,428, forward strand.
TCCAAGTATTTTTTAAATGAGTGGAAGTATGACTATAAAAACATCCTACAGGACTCAGAATGAGCGGGACACAATCTATGTTTTCTTTCCAATGTACCTTAATTTGACCTCTCCTGCCTTCCAGCTACCTTATCATATATTGTCACAGTCAACAACACTTTTTCTGTGTGTGTCTTAGGTACTGCATTGTATTAGTCAGGGTAATACATGTTAGATGCTGTAACGAGCAAGCCCAAAATTGTGGCTTAACAAAAACGCTCACTCACACACGCATTAATTTCCCATTCATTTCCTAGTCCTATGTGGATCAGGTGGCTTTCCTGGACTGTCTTTTCTAATCAGTAACACAGGGAAGTGGATGCTCTCCATCACATGGTTCTGCCACAGAAGGGAGAGAGAGTAGCCTAAGGCTCTAGAGGGAGATTCTAAAGCCTAGATGTATAAGTGCATACATCCCTTCAGTCCACCTTTCATTAGCTAGAACTAGTCACGTGACCACAGTGTAACTGCAAGGGAAGCTGGGAAATGTAGTTTTCTTGCACTTAGAGGAAAAAGGATTGGCGAACACCTTGTCCGACTCTGCCACACAAACTAAAATCGTAGCTCTTAGAGGTGTAATCTCCTTCTCTCTACATCTCCCTTTGCTTCTGGAGGTAATATGGCCTAGTGAATACATTGAGGGCTTTGAGATCAGAGAGAATGGGGTATGAATTTCATCCACCCCATAATGATCTTATAACCTTGTTAACTCTTCTAATCTTTGTAAGAATGACTCAAGTAGAGGCTGAGTAGGACTTAGGTTCAGGTCTGGTGTATCCCAGTCCACTGCCTTTTCCTGGGGTCAGCTGAGCCTGCTGCACAAGGCTTCATGCAAGCGTTGGCCCGCACAATACGCTCTCATTCTGCCATTTTAGACTGGCTGTGTTGAGAGGAGCTCATCTGACAATGCACGTGAATTATCCTTACTTCTTTGCTGCTACCATAAAATGCCTGGAAACTAGACCTTTCCCAAATTCCAGCTTCCTGACAGGCCCCATTCATTTTCTGTTTGTTGACATTGTATGGCTTGTTTTCTACCAGGGCAGCCATTGTGCCTGGCTCCCCTGGGGTCGTATGTTTTATTTTCCGTTGGCAAAGCTTCCTCCATTCTTTTCCCCACTGTAAGAGCCTGGCAGAAAAACAGGCTCCAGTGAAATGGCCATCAGATCACTGCATGGTTTGGCCCTGCTTGGCTATTTGTCTCTGGGGCACCAGTCAATTCAATTAAGCAAGGTCAAAGCAGTGTTGGCTAAATTTATTGTCACCACTTTTCTAAATTTTCACCTTATCAGAAGAAGTTATGCAGCAATAGGAAGGGCGTTGATTATAATTTGATCTTGATTATGTACAAAAGCATAGAAATATATTCACATAGAAATATGCACACATCTCCCCCATCCCTGCACACACACACATACACCCACCCATACACACACACACACACACACAAAGAAAAAAAGACTGGAAGGAAACATGCCAAAATACTTATAGTGATTATCTCTGAATGGTAGGGATTTTGGTTATTTGCTTATCTATGCTTTTCTGTATTTTTCAAATTTTCCAAAATGAGCCATTACCTTTTAGAGTCTTGGCAGGAAATAGATGTCATATTCAAAGAGGAGTGAAGAGCGTTCGGTGAAGCGACTGTTTGCAGAGGTTTGGGGTTAAGGTCACTGTATTAGTCCTGGTAGGTGAGATGACCCTGTAGTAACAACCACCCCCAGAATCTTAGTTTATGTCTTGCTCCTGTTTGGAAAGGTTCCTGTGCTCGGCTTCGCATTGTTTTCCTTGCTTTCTCTCTGGGGTCTGGGCTCGCGGAACCGCCTCTCTCTGAAATGTTGCTGGTCATTGTGACAAAAGAAAAAGGAGTCTCTGGTGAGTCTTCATTGCCAATCAATGTGTCAGGAATAGTCATGTCTCCTGCCCAAGGAGGAAGCCAGGAAGCACGCTCTTGACTAGTGTCGAGAAGAAAGAATCTGAACGTTTGACAAATAGCCCTATAACTACGAAGGAATCCATAAGAGATGGTGACGCACTTGGTGACTGGAAGAGCAGGAGGCTGTTAGCCCCTCAGGCCTGTACTTTGGGAATGAAACCAAGGCTGGCAGGGAGGAATGCAATATCCTACTTCTCTGCCCTTCTGCCATCTGATCCTCCCGTGGTGCACCCCTTTAACAGGAGCCAATCAGAACCCAGGGTTCATGGAAGCTTAGGCAACATAATCCATATACGCAGCCTCCTTGGACCCTAGTCACTGCAGGAAAACACAAAGAATGAATCTGAAAATACAAGGAGTAATTGGTACAAGCCAGTATTATTTTCATAATCAGAAAATAAGGTATTCTTTACATAAAAATAAAGTACAGTGGACTAGAAATCAAGAAGCATCACTCAATACACCATTATATGGCTGTGACTCTGGGCCAACCCTCGGCTCAGCTCTCAGAATGTAATTTATCAGATACCACCTGTGCTCTTGGGGAGTCACGGGCTACATGGGGGAGAGAGACATCTAAGAAACAACTAAAACACAGCACAGATGCAATGGAATATTATTCAGCCTTACAAAAGAAGGAAATCATGTCATTGTGACAACATGGGGGCATTCTGCTAGGTGAAATAAGCCAGAAGGAGAAAGACAAATACTGCATAGCATCACTTATATGTGGAATCTAACAAAAAAAAAGTCAAATTCCTAGAAACAGAGAGTAGAAAAGTGGTTGACAGGGGCTGGAGGGTGGGGGAAGTAGGGAGAGGTTGGGAAAGGAACAAACTTGTGGTTTTAAGATGAATGAGGTCTGAGGATCTCGTGTAAAACAGTGACTAAGGTTGTTAACACTGTATCCTGTGACTGAAATTTGCTACGACAGTTGAACTTAAATATTCTCACCAAAAGATTAAAAAAAGATAAATATGTGAGATGATGGATGTGTTCATTAACTCGACTGGGGGAATCCTTTCACAACATATCCGTATATCGAATCATCACGTTGTACACTTTAAATATCTTACAATTTTATTTGTCAGTTATACCTCGAGAAAGCTGAAAAAAAGCCCACAGGTCGGTGGGTGGTGTGTTAGGAATGTGGTCAGGGAGCTTCAAGAGCCGTCTGAGGGCTCACCACTAACCTATCATCGCAAATGGTCTGGGAAAACCCCTTTCTCTCTCTGTTCAGGTTTCCCGTCTGCAGAGTGAGCCTTATCAATTCCAAGCTTGGAGCCACGAAGCCCCCAGAGCAACTGATGCCTGTGCTCCTTGGTTCTTGACTTGAACACTTACTGAGATCAGTATGAGGTTCCTCATTCACCCGCCTCTGGTTGATTTCAGGGTATACTGACTTCAAGAGGGCTTGGGGGTCCGAGGTCTGTGCTCATTTGCATGATCTGTCCGCATGTCCACGTGCGTGTAAATACACACACACACAAACCCGCAGGCTCTCCTTCCTCTCTGTGCCCCTCCTCCTTCACTCAGCAAACCTGGAGTGTGCCTTTCTTGCACACGGCAGAAAAGGCTGGGTGGCCCTGGTTTGACTATATTAGCTGAAGATGTGCTTGTGATGAGTTATGAATGGCCGACCACGTCTTAAATCATAAAGAAATCCAATTTAAGTTTCTACACACAGTTCTAAGTCTGCTTTTAATCTGTACTTTGCTCACATCTATTGTGCATCTTAGTAGGTTTTGCACAGAGAAATGAGAAGCCAAACGTTGGGATTTTGCATCAAGCAGATACTGACTAATACTTTTTGTTGCTTTTCATAGAGAAAGGCTTCTTTTAGTTTTTCATTTTCCTCTTGCTGCCTGTATGTGTATGCGTGTGTGTATGTTTAATATCCAGAAGCAATAAATAGCACATCAGCCCAAGAGAAGCAACCAATTGCCATCTTTTATTCATTTCCACTATAGGATGCATCTAGAAGACTTCTAAGAGTGAAGAAAGAATTCAGTGCCTTTCTGATGGCATGTGTTGATTTTAAGTGGAGAGCCACCCGTATGTTTCAACTGTATTTATTAAAGACTGTTTGGAGGCTTGGTGTGGGGACCTCTGTGTAGCAGTTAGAATTTGGTCAGAAAAAAAGCAGTCATTATGAATTCCAGGTATGAAAGGTTTTTTGAATAATTAAACTTTCCATTTTAAGATAATTGCAGATTTTTATATAACACAGGGAGATCCCCATGTCCACTTTACCCAGTTTCCCACAATGGTAACATCTTGTAAAATTATGGTACAACATCTGGATGCAGCCCAGAGATCTGGTCAGATTTCCCATTTCATTTGTACTCACTTGTGTGTATGTGTGTGTCAGGTTCTATGCAATTTTATAAGTGCATGTATCTACCACCACAGCCAAGATACAGATGCATCCCCACAAGGACCCCTGTATTGCCCTTTATTGTCACATCCGCTGCCTTCCTGCCTCTCCCCACCATCCTCCCTAACACCTGCTAACTACTAATCCGTTCTCCATTTCTATAATTCTTTCATTCCAAGAGTGTGATATACGTGGAATCGTACAGTGTGTAACCTTTTAAGATTGGCTTTTTTTCACTCAGCATAATTCCCTAGAGATTCATGCAAGCTGTTGCATGTAACAATAGTTGTTTTCATTTTATTGCTAAATAGTATCCCGTGGTGTGGATGCATCACAGTCTTTTCAACTATTCATCCACTGAAGGACATCTGGGTTGTTTTTGGCTGTTGGGAATAAAGCTGCTATAAACATATATGTACAGCTTTTGTATGAATACACGTTTTTGTTTTTGTGAGATAAGTGTCCGAGAGTACAATTGCTGGATCTCATGGTAACTGCATGTTTAGTTTTATGAGAACCTGCCAAGCTATTTTCCAGTATAGCTGTATCGTTTTACATTCCCACCAGCAATTGTGAGTGGTCAGTTTCTCCACATTCTCACCCGCACTTGGTGACGTCTCTATTTTTAATTTTAGCCATTCTGATCGGCGTGTAGTGGTATCTCAGTGCATTTTACTCTGCATTTCCCTAATGGCTAATGATGAATATCTTTTCGTGGGCTTAGTTACCATCCATTTATCTTCTTTGGTGAAATATCTGTTCATGTCTTTTGCCCATTTTCTAACTGGATTATTTGGGGTTTTTTATTGTTGAGTTTGAGAGCTCTTTATATATTCTAGATATATCTAGTTCTTTGTCAGATACGTGGTTTGCAAATATTTCCTCCCAGTCTGTAGCTTATCTTTTCCTCCTCTTAATGGGGCCTTTCACAGAGCAAAAGTTTATAATTTTGATGGAGTACAATTTATCTTTTTTTAATGGGTCACATTTTTGTGTCAAGTCTAAGAAATCTTTGCTTAGCCTCAAGTTCTGAAAATTTTCTCTTTTCTTTGCCAAAAGCTTTATAGTTTCACATTTTACGTTTGAGTCCACGATCTGCTCCGAGCTAACTTTTGCACGAGGTGCGAGGTTCAGTCTGAGCTTCCTTTCTTTTGTCTGTGCATGCCCAATTGCAGCAGGACCGTCTCCTGAAAAGACTATCCTTCCTCCTCTGAATTGATTTGTGTGGGCTTATTTCTGGGTCTCTGTTCCATTCCATTCATCTGTGGGTCTATCCTTCAGACAATACCACGCTGTCTTGATTATTCTAGGTATGCAGTGAGGTTTAATATCGAATGGAGTGATTCCTCCCACTTTCTTCTTCTTTTTAAAGGCTTTTTTAGCTAATCTAGGGCTTCTACTTTTCTATATAAATTCAGAATTCGCTTGCCTATGTCTTAAAAAAAACTGTGTGAGGTGTTTTAATATAAGGAGTTAGAAGCTCATAGAACCGTTTGGAGGGCTGTGGCGTGCAAGGCAGCAGAGCCCCCTCTGACTGTCCAGCAGCAGTGTGGAAGTGGGGGGCTCCGAAGGGTGCCCCCAGAGGCCATTATAAATCTCAAGAATCTCAGGAAACCTCCGGCCAGCTCTCTCAGTCAGCTGCACCAAAATAAATGGCTCTTTAAGTCAACTTCGAGCTGCCTTGACCTACAGGCGGCCTCTGTATGTGCCTGCAACTGCCGCCGGGGGCCCTGGCCCCCCACTCCCCCGCCTTCTTAGAGGCTGACCCAAGCCCGGGACCAGGACGGGAGGGTGTTCTTCCGGAGCTGCAGAGGAGACCCCAGAAGCAGTGGGAGGGTCAGGGGTGGACCACTGATGGTTTAGCACTGTCTGGATTTGTGAATTTGTTGTCAGGTTTCGCTGCAGGTGATGAAGAAAATGCTGTTGAAGAGAGAAGTCTTCCCTTAACTGTTTTTTCTGTCTTCTCGCAGAGGCCAGTTTTCAGGGGGTCGGAACTATCTGGGAGTTGATTCCTAAAACCCAGGAAGTTGGCTCTCCACGTGTTTATGCACATGTATTATGCACATGTGCATATGCATTCACTGATGCAGTGGACAGGTGTGTCAATCAGCTAAGGACACAGCGGGGAAGCGGTGCGGGTCCCGCTGGAGACGCCGAGACAGCCAGGTGAGCAGGCAGCCATTTCAGTAGTGTTGGAAAGGGAGCTGGGCAGTGCCAGGAGTGAGTGGAGGTGGGAGAAGGGGAGAGGGAGGATGCGCCTAACGCTGTCTTCGTCGTAGGGGAGGATGCTGCCGAAGAAGTAATGTCTGTGCTGAGACCTGAGGTGCACTGGAGTCTACTGGGGGAGAAGGTATGTGAGAGATCCTACTGGAACCCAGTAGGAAGACTCAGGTTTAGATATACTAGTAGGCTGGAATGCAGGCTGCAATGTCTCAGCTCCTACTTGGTCCTGGGGAGCCATGTGACAATTCCAGTCTTCCGAGAGAAAGCTAGAAAGTAGGTTGGAGCCGGTCTCTGTGGTTCCTTCCTATGCCCAGGTCTATGAACCAAGCACTTTGTGTTGCAGAAACAGCTGGCAGGTGATGTGATACTGAGCTTTCCCCTCCCCACCCCAGAGCCCGCCGACACCATCTAGAGCCGGATTGAAGGCTGAGGTGTCTCCTCTGAAGAGAAGACAATATTGTAGCTCACACTCGTTTTACCCAAATGAAATATTTCTTTAGCACGTACGGCTCTCACATGAATGACACGTCAGTTCCAATTTGTGACAGGGAGCTAAGTTAATCTGGCTTCAGTCCTCACAAGGCCACTCAGAGCTAGTCCCAGGGAATAATAATATAATTGTTTAAGTGTCACTGTGGCGGGGCTGAGAGCTAGGCTGTCTGTGGCTCTGTGTCCCCGTGTGGCCAGAATGTCCGTGGTCCATGTACAAACTGTGCCAGACAGTGGGCAGCTTTGTGTGGGAGTTGCAACTCTTCCCCTGAGGCAGATTTCCTCCTCAAGAAGCATTTGGGTTGGGTGTCTTTAGCTCCGTGGTCCCAGGCTGTTCTTCAGTGGTCCAGCTAAGGTCACGGTCCCAGGCTGTTCCTCAGTGGTCAAGCCAAGGTCTACTGGTTGGGGTCAACACAGGAACTGGTGACTTACTGGAAACTCCTGTCCAGGTGGGCAGAGCAGTACCTAGTGGAAACACCCAGAATGGTCGCTTGAACTGGGAGAACTGGGGCCATGTGAGAGTCCACATTCAGATGGGCAAGTGGTGTAGTTACTTCCAGGACTGAGCTCCTTGGTGTAGGGGCTGGTCCTTTCCACCAGAATCCTAAGTGCCAGGCACAGATGAGGCGCTTTGGGTAGACTGTGCAATTCCCACCCCTGTATTCATTTCCTTGGGCTGTCCTAACAATTTACCAAACTAGATGGCTTAAAACCATAGGAAATTTATTCTCTGTCAGTTCTGGAGGCGACAAGTTTGAAATCAAGGTGTCAGCAGGCTTGGTTCCTGGAGGCTATGAGGGCGAATCCATTCCATGCCTCTCTCTCGGTTTCTTGTGGTTGATGGCAGCCATTAGTGTCCCTGAACTCATAGCTGCATGACTATTTCCTTCTCCGTCTTCACATGACCTTCCCCTCTATCTCTCCTCTCCTTCTCTTCTTTTATAAGGATGCTTGTCATTGGATTTAGGACTTACCCTAATGCAGGATGATCGCATCTCAAGATTCTTAACTTGATTATATCTTCAAAAACCAACGAAGGTCATATTCTTTGGTTCTAGGTGGACACATCTTTTGTCTGCTATAGCTCCCAAGGTCCTCAGGCTTGGTTAGCCATCTGACTTACTTTGGCCAATGAAACATGAAGGAGGGATGTACACCTTTTCGGAGCAGAAGCTTTCAGCACCATTGTGTGATGCTGCCATGCTCTTTTCCCCTTATCTGGAGAACAGTATATCCCAGAGGGGAATTCTTTCATTGATCCAGAATGAGGAAGACACGATGGCGCTGAGCCACAGAGCCTGCAGTCAATCAGCCATAGGAGAAATTGACTATTGTGGTGTGTTTGCCACAACTTTCTGTCTCAACTCTCACTCCCAGGCACCTACTAGGCATGTGTGAAACATTCTCTGAATGAATGTGTAGGTCAGGCTTTGTGCTAGGCGCTACAGAACTTGTGATCTTGTGGAGGATATAGACCTCACACTTATAAATGCATAAATAGATTAATTTCAGATTACAGAGCAAATAAATGAAGGAGTGAGATGGAAAGGGGGAACCGCATTAGCTGGGGGTCAGGGATCTCTCCAAGGGGTCATATGTAAGCGGAGATGAGAATGCAGACAAGGGAGGGAGGGCCTGACCTGGTCACATGATAGGGGGCTGGGATCTGAGTGGGGTGGATTGACCTTTGAGAAATGCTCTCTCCAGGGACCTGAGAAACACATCACCAACAAAGGATATTTTGCTATGTGGTGTACAGTGGCTCCCTTCCACACGATCCCTCTCCAGGAGAAGTTTTGCTCCATGGAGCAGCAGCTTTGTATTTTGGGTCACTATTGAGAACATTTGTGATTCTGGTTGCCCACCTGGACTTCTGATCTGCAGAACTGTGAGCTGAGCTGATATATGGGTGGGTTTTTTTTTTTTTTTTTTTTTTTTTTTTTTTTGCGGAATATTAGCCCTGAGCTAACATCTGCTGCCAATCCTCCGCTTTGCTGAGGAAGATTGGCCCTGAGCTAACACCTGTGGCCATCTTTCCTCTATCTTATATGTGGGACACCTGCCACAACATGGCTCGATAAGCGGTGTGTAGGTCCGCACCTGGATCTGCGCCAGTGAACCCCGGGCTACCGAAGCGGAGCACGCAAACTTAACCGCTGCGCCACTGGGCTGCCCCTATGGGTGTTGTTTTAAGCCCCTAAGTCTGTGATCACTTGTTACACAGCATAGAAAAACTAATACACTCAGACAAACGATGAAATCCAAATGTCCCCATTTTACAAATGAGGAAACTGAGGGCCAGCATGGTTGGTCATCTTGTGCTAGATCAGGCTGTCTGTGGTAGGGAAGGAACTTAACTGAATTCACAAAACTCCCAGTCTGTTTCTCTGCCATGCCACACAGCCATGTGTATTTAAATAAAAGAGCCCTGTGGTACATATTTCTTATTCAAATTACTCAACCATTTGATCCACTTAGTTATTTAAAGGTGCAGAAATTGCTCAAAATAATAGCAAAAGGAGCATGCAATATTATTGCCTTCATTGGCCCTTAATGGGCAACTTGAGATCAAGCTTGCGTGTTAGAATTAATTTTGTGACAGCGAGTCTGAGAGGCTCGGCCCACAGGCCTGGTGACTTTGGCTCTCCTTGCAGTTGCAAAGGTGACAGGCTAAGGCTTATTGATCCCATGCAATGGGTCTGGCCTAACTTGCATTATGGTAAGAGAACCTAGTAAATTATAAGGGGATGGCAAAAGTGAAATGATGATCACATGTAAGCTATTAATGTAATTGTGTTCTTAAAAGCTGCCTTCCTTAAATTACTCGAGTGGTGACTTCAGGATGAATTGGAGTCACAGCCCAAGAATAATTCATCCCCAGGCCTTAACCTGCGTTTGAGTCAACAGAGCACGACACACGTTGGCTCGCTGCTTTACTGTTGAGCTTCCATAATCTATGAGGCGCTCTTGGTCATGAAGTAGCTCGTTATTAAAATATAATACTACGTTCATATGAGGTTATTATTTTAATTCAGTGCTCTGTTGACTTACACAAGGAGGCCCAAACTCTTCCAGGCTCCACTCTCCATTCTCCTACAGTAAAGTTAATTTATACCAAGATGATAAAAAATTTGATTTATTTTACAACAGATCAGTAATTGTGCTCTACAAATAAGTTCGTAATGATAATCAACAGCATTTTCAACATAATTTAATTTGTCTTCTCCCGAGAGGTAGTTAAATGCAGTAATAATAACACCAGTGTTATGGACTCCGCAGCAGTTAATCATGGTCTGAATATGCAGACAGCCCCAATATTGTATTGACAGAAATTAAATTAACCATCAGCTTGGGCAATCAGTGGCTATACAGCTATTAAAAGCAATAAAGGCAACAAACCCCAACCGTTGCCAATTACGTTTTGACATATACAAGGGAAAGGACAGATGCTTTTGATTTGAGATTTTTATTTCCATGAAAATAAGACAGGGGAGTAGCACCTTGAACTTATCAAGGGCCTTTGTCCTCATCCAAGGTTCCCTGAGCACGGGATGTGCATTTACAGGTGGCCTCTACCCATTGTTTTCTTTTTGTTAAAGGATGAAATAAAATTCAGTGGCCAGGATTCGTAGTCTGTCACATTTTAATATATCTCTCTAGTCCGTCTTGTCTTTCATGTCCCCACCACAGCTCCTTACTCTTTTATCCAAACACTGTGACCCCGAAGCAGGCATGTTATGAGGACTCAATTTGAAGGGGGTGGAGTAGTCAGAGGAAAAAGGAAACAAAAAGAAATGTAATATTTTTGAGCTTATAAAGATTCTTGTTTAATAAGCTCAATGATGCTGTAACAAGATCACATTTTACCATTCTTTGGGTATGAGGCTGAGCTGGTTTAATCCAGTGCCCGGCCAAATGTAAGCATTGGGAGGGGAGTTCTTCCTTCTTTCTTATTTTAGTCCCTCTTTGGTCCCTCCCTCCCTTCCTTCCTTTCCTCAGTGTTCCGTGTGCCACCTTCTTTCTCAGGGAGAGATTTCAATCATCATCAGCCTTCAGCCTGGAAGTTTCCCATATGGGGTTGATTGTATGGGGGGCCTGGCTGAGCCATGGGCTCGAGATGGGTTTACTCCATTGAATAGTCAATTGGCACCATATTGGCTGTGGTTGATGGGAAGAGGTTCTTGCTGGACATCAATGGCAAGGGTGGCTAATGAGGGTCCTGGTCACTGACCTTGGGCAGAGTACTCTCAGTTGGAAACGGGACAATCTGTGGACCAGGATGTGGCTCCCATGCAGCTCCCTGGTACTGGGAACAGATAAGATCTCAAGTTGAGGCTGGATGGGATCTGGATGCCAACTCGATCTGTCTACATTGTTTCCCCGAGTCCTCTTATTTCAGGCCCCATGAACCTCTCCTTTCCTTATGACCTGCTGCCTCTCCCCTCCTCCAGCCTGATGAATATTTGAGGTTGTTGCTTGGCTCTTGAGGTAGACAAAATATTGACATCCCTCTTCCCCAAAGATGTCCACATCCTAATACCCAGAACCTATGGATGTGTTATCTTACATGGCAAAAGGGACTTTGCAGATGTGATTAGATGAAAGATCTTGAGATGGGGAGTGTATATGGGATTTCTGGGTGAACCCAATCTGGGTCTTTATAAGAGGGAAGGAGGAGGTTCAGAGAGAAGAAGGGGATGTAATGGTGGAAGCAGAGAGAGAGGAGAGATGTGAGGAAGGTCAGAGTCACAGAGAGATTTGAAGATGCTACCCTGCTGACTTTGAAGATGGAGGAAGGGGCCATGAGCCAAGGAATGCAGGTGGCTTCTAGAAGATGGAAAAGGCAAGGGAGGGGGGTTCTCTCCCAGATGCTCCAAGGGAGCATGGCCCTGCTGAAACCTTGATTTCAGCCCAGTGCAACTCGAGTCGGGGTTCTGACTTCTAAACTGTAAGGCAATAAATTTATGTTGTTTCAAGTCATTAAGTTGGTGCTAATTTATCACGGGAGCAATAGGAAACGAATACAACTGATCTTTTTCCAAAATCTGCTGTTCATCAAATATATTGCATAGACTGAGTCCTTCATGCCTTCAACTCTTTAAACCCAAAGCCTCAGTGCTTGCAAATCTGAAGTGTTGGTTCCTGAAACAGGGCAGTGCTTTCTCTGATTTCTTGCCATTATTATCCTTCTCCTGAGCCCATGGAAGTCACTGATGGGATGGCAGAAAGGACAAACAGAGCAGGGAAAAGAAAATTCAGTCAACTTCTCCAAACGTCATTCTGGCACGATGTCATGACCTAGCACTGGGTCAAAGACTTCCGTCATGTCTGGTGTGTCCCCTGTTCCCAAAGGCACTGAGTCCCAGCCCGCCCTGCTTCGTGCAATGCAGGGCTTTGTCCTTCCCTGGGGCACAGAAAAATGGTCTGGTTTGGCTATAGGCAGAGTGACCAGCTCAGCCCAGTTTGCCTGCGGCTTTCCTGGTTTTAACACTAAAAGCCCTGCATCCCCAGAACTTCTCCAGACCTGGGCAAGCTGGAACAGTTGCCCACCCTAGCCACAGATGGTAAAGATCACAGCTGAGAGGCTGCCAGAGCCAGTGGGACCTCCAATCACTTGGCATTGTGGTTTCAAACTGTGTTTCAAAGAGCTTCAGAAGGTCCGTGGACCTCCTCAGGGACCACAGGCAGTGTTGTCAGGGGTGGGGGGCATGGCACATCTTTGGGCTCCACACTCCTGCCTTAAGCAGAGTGACATGCTCTGTTGGGCTACATTTTGAACAATGGTTTTTGGCCAAAAACAAAGGAAAAATTATGCTTGAAAAGCACTGATGTCACATGTGGCCGTTATAAAGATGAGAAACTGAGGCCTAGAGAAGGGCAGTGACTCTGGGAGGGCCAGGGCTGGAGCCCCAGGAGCCTCACTTCACATCCATGCTCCTTTCTAAGATGATGTCCTTTCCCTGTGAATGCATTTCCTCCGGACCCCTGTTCAAGTCCTCTGCCCCTGTAATGCTTTAGCTGGCAATTCCGCTCTCAGGAAGGACCCAGGCTCTGAACCCTGGTGCCTGCGGGAAGTGGAGTGGTCACTGCAGTCTCTATCAGGTGAAGACAACTCAAGATGCTTTCCTCCTGGATAATACCATTCAGAAACTCATTGTGAAGTGAATAGTGTTTCTGGGTGTGTTAAACCAATTTCATTCATACTTTTGTCACCAGTTAAGATCATGGAAGCTGGGGAAGGCAGAAAAGGGAGAAGGAAGTGTCCTTTGGGAATGTTTCATTTGAATATTTTTCAAAAGTGATACCAACCCTAACATCAGTTTCCCCACATTAAACCCAGCATATATGGGGTTAAAACCAAAACACTCATTTCCTGCTTACTCTCTGGCTTCCTGGCTCCAGAATCCACTATCCTCCATGGAGACAGACACCACCAAGGACAAGCACCTGGATTCATTATCTCCTCCTTGCAAAGAGATACAGGCTGGTGGGGAAGCTTCTGACCAGCAAGGTCATGGGCTCCCTCCTGTCTGCAAGTAGTCTCAAGGTCAAAGACAGGCTGGTGGGAAAGCTCCCACCAGCAAGGCCATATGCTCCCCCCTCCTACCTAAAACCCCAAATAAAAACCCTTCCTTTTAGCTTTTCAGGGAGTTTCGGATTTCAGCGTTAGCTGCCCTCTCTCCTTGCTCAGCACTGTCAGCGCTGTGCAAAAATAAAATTCCTACTTTCTTCCACTATGCCCGGTGTCAGAGATTAGCTTGCTGTGCAACGGTGAGCGAACTCACTTCAGGTTCGGTCTCAAAAGTGCACTCTGCAATGCTCTGAAGGTACAATGGTGAGAAACAGTCCCTGCCCACAGGGAGATTGTAGTCCAAAGGAGGGGCCTAGCCAACAAACAAGCACAGATAACAAGATATTGAAATCCTGGGCAGCAGAGTTCAGAGGTGATTTCGGAGACCAGCAGAGGGGCATCAACCTATTCTTTCCACTTTGGGAGAGGTGGGGTGGATGCTGGCTCTACAAGAGGACACTGGAAGGAAAGATGGCGGTTTTGGGTTCCTTGAGGACCGGGTAGAGAGCCCTTGAAGGCCGTGACTGTACGCCTCAAACAGCTGTCCCTGATCTGAGCATGTTCCCTCTGCTGAGGGAATTCATGCACATGTTTCCTGGCCCAATTCAAGACTATTTGGATGGTTCTATAGCCAGTGGCAAAGGCATCTCTAACACTGTCTGGATTTTGCTACAGCGATGATATCAAAAGAAGCCCGATGTTCAATCTCTTTAAACTAATCCTTTTATTTTGTTTCTTGTGTACATTTATGTGACTATAGAAATTGACGACACGTTCTGATTTGATCTGAATTTCTTCAGAATTCTTGACATTAAAAAATGGTTATGGCCTTGGTTCTGGGCATAGCTCATCTACAGAGGTTAAAGTCCTATTTGAAAAATGACCTTAATACGGAAATTTTATTTAGAAGAGAGAATTTGAGTGATTTATGACCTCTGGATTTATGAGCATTAAAAAAACACACCCCACAGAAACTATACAATTCAGAGTTGGTGTCGGACTGGAAATTTGACTTGTGAATCGGCTTGGAGTTCTGAGTCAAAGAATAGAATCTTCTGTCTTCCTTTTGCAAAGCTGTGTGGACTTGACATTAAATCATTTCAGCTTCTTATGATTTATGGAAGAACAATCAACTAAAACCTTAAGGAAAATAAAAATGTTAGTGACATTTATATAATTATCGGTCAAATTCAGTTTGATCTTCAGTTCAAAGGATTACTCAGATTCATATATTGTAGAAACATGACAATGGTGCAAGTATTTGTCAGTAATAAAATGCATTTTAAGACAATATATTGGACCCTTAAGAATATCAATAGGGCATAATGTGAGGGGCCGGCATTGGAAAGGCAGTTTTATATGGTCCCTTGACCTCTGCTGATGGAGGGGTCAAAATATCGAGGTAATGACATGAATTGATCCATGAAGATATTTTCTAGATTATGGAGACCTTAAGGATCAAGGGGCATAACTCTTTCCTTTAGCAGATAAAGCCGAGGAAACTTAAAGCAAGTAGATGACACGTCTAGGCCTGCACAGAAGATTCAGGAAAACGATGATGGTTTGTCAGATGTCTCGTTGTGGTACCACACTTAGGAAGATCTTCCAGACCATAATTGAATTATCTCAATTTCTTTTTCCAGCCAATACTGAGCACCTATGTGACTAAATGTGCTGGGCTCAGAGGATGTAGAGAGAAATCAACAAGCCACATCTCATAGCAGGGAGGCTGTGATCTGGCATTTTTATATTGCAAATGTAAGTGCAAACCAGAAAAACATCTTTATGTGTCTGGTTGGGTGGGGTTCAATGGAACAACACATGTAAGCTGCTTTTGAGATGAACCTGAAGGACAGTGAGGGTTTTTAAAGGAGACACAGGAGCCAACATTCCTGGTGGAGCAGCAGACGGATGAAAGCACAAAATTGTCGAATTAAAGAGGCGAATTTAGGAAGAATCCATTGTGCTGCTTGGGAAAGAGGAGGAGATGTGGGAGCAGCTGGAAAGTGTAGGAAGTAATCCTAGTGGTCCTTGAATGCCGTGATGAAGTTTGGATTCATGTATTAGATCGGGGATTGGCAGACTGTGGCTTGTGACCCAAATCTGGCCCACCACCTGTTTGTATAAATAAAGTTTTATTGGAACACAGATATTCCTGTTAATTTATGTGTTGTCTGTGGCTGCACTGATGATACAACAGCAGAGCTGAATAGTTGTGACAGAGACTGTGTGCCCAGAAAAGCCTAAAATATTTGCTATCTGGCCTTTTAAGAAAAAGGTTGCTGACTTCATCAGCCATCGGAAAGCCAGGTGAAATTTTTGAGTGGAGAGAAGAATCTGGGGTTATTTAAAGGGCACACTGGACAGGATGGCTTAGAGAACTGTTTCCCCATTACTCCCGGCCCCTTTCTTCTCCTCCTCTGGCATCACTGGTCTGCTGGTAAACGTTTAACAACTCGCTTTTCGTTGGAGGGAAGCCTAAATCTGGTTTATGGAGTTTGGCAGTTTCTGTGGTGTAAATACTCCCACCGTGCTTGATGTTAAACGACTAGAAGGAGGTCACCGAATGCACGTTGAGAAGAGACGTCCACCGCCCGGCATCCACTGTAGAAGAGACCCGATAATTCAGCCAGCGATCCCAAAAACCCTCACGGGGTAAAGCCACAAAAGGCTTTCAATCTCAGTCTCTCTGGTGCCGACGTGAGCACTTCGCTGGTCAGACAACCCAGATATGAAGGAAAGGCCGAATGACGGTTTTTCTAGAAAGATGAGGAATTGGGTCACACTGGGGACCTAGCCAGCAGGACCCAACAGATTGTCTCTGTAGGAAAAGTCACCAGGTGATGCTGACGCCGGCTGGCAGGTGAAAATCTTTGAGCAGGGCTTCACTTGGGCAGCATCTTGGCTAAGAGACATGCCAACCTGAGCACCATTAACACAGCATCTGCTAGAAAAATGCTAACTGCGTGCCAGGCACTGTGTTGGGCTCTGGGATACAAATATAAGTAAAAAACAAATGTTATTCTCAAGACCTTGAAATTCAAATGGGAGGGGGCAATAGGCCACTGCAGTTCAGTGTGGCTGGTAGATAGAGCTGTACGGTGCTGCTAGCCCAAGGCCTAGGGTTGTGTCCCCTACCATTCCCACGGAAATGCCTTCCCAGAGTGACACTCTCAACGAAGCTTCTAATATAGAGTCATATAAAACATGGGTAAAAAATTATATTTCTGTATCTTCTGTAAAGCTTTTATTGGAGAAATTATTCATCGAATGGCCTACTGCGTGAAAAGTCCCCACGGTTAATTCCCCAAAGACTTGAGTGCCAGGAAATTTTTCTCTTCCCTCTTGAAACTTTTGTCAAACCACGAAACTTTTGTGACTAATCCTGTTTCCATTTTTGCTTTGATTGCTAGGAAACTCCCACTTAATTAAATTTAGTGCATCACCACTGTAACCATACCTGTCCTAGATTTTCAGTGCAATATTTTGTCCTCTATTACTGGATTCTTTTCTCATTCTCTTATATCTGTGTCTTTTAAGCAAACTGGTTGAAGTTCTTTCCAGAAACAGTCAAATTATATAGAATAAGTACAGGAATTAGCTTGAGAATTTAACTGTCATGGCATCATTTTGTGAGAATAGATTCTAGATTGGATATGATTCTCATGTATATATATGTGTATATATATATTCTTTTTTGGTGAGGGAGAGTCTCCCTGAGCTAACATCTGTGCCCATCTTCCTCTATTTTGTACGTGGGATGCTGCCACAGCATGGCTTGATGAGTGGTGTGTAGGTCTGTGCCTGGATCTTAACCCGTGAACCCTGGGCCACCAAACTGGAACATGTGAACTTAACCACTACACCATGGGGTTGGCTCCGATTCTCGTATTTTTAGAGCTGAATTTTCTTCATTAGTGAACAGTTTTAAGTGGGCAACTCATAAAATTACATAATGGAAGTACACAAATGCTCATGCCAGAATCATTGCTGCCCCTTCCCCTGTCTCTGTAATTAACCTAGTTGTGCTCTAATCTGCTTGCTTTGACCTGCTGCTCCTAACTCCTACTACCCATCTGGGTCCCTTTGGAATATATACCTCTGTGCCCAATACTTGCCTCAGGCACTGCTTGCCTGAGCTGCGATGAACCTGCTGCTCTGACTCTCAGGGGTCTCTCCAAGATGCTGTATTGGTGCTCAGCACTCCATTCCTATAGCCCATGCTACTACTTCCCATCCAGGCCTCACACAGAACAAGTGGCCTGGCACTGCTCTCTGCCTGTTTTCCCATCAAAGCTCAAGCAGGAATATCTTAAGCAACCTTTTGAATATTTAGGAATTCATGTTTGATGGATGAGGCTCAAACTGGCTGAACATCTAGCACGAACCCCACCTTCAGGGTCGGTGGGGACTTTATCTCACCAGATGGATGTCAGTTCAAGAAGCCATGAGAAAGCTCACAGCGGGCCAGGGAAGGTGGACTGGTAGTCTGGACGGCTTCTTAGGGGACTGAAGGAGATGCCGTCTGACGCCATCAAAAGAGAACTGAGACATGGAGGTACGTGAACTGTCGTTTTCCTCCTTCCTTCCTCCTTGGCCACATTTCAACACTTCCTCCTTCAAGGTCGCTGTCTTATCTTGCCTTTGCAAGGTATTTCCCAATGAAGGATGAACAAGGGCTGATGCATGACATGGAAAATTACTTTTCTTGCAACCGGACTGGCTGTAGATTTCCTTCCTGCCTTACGGGGGCCCACCTACCTGCAGGGTGATTTGTTAGATGTGGGTCCTCTTCTGGGTGAAGGAGAAGTGGGTAGAAAGCATTGTCATAAAACTGCAGGTCACTGTGGCCTCTCTGGTTGCCTCACTCGGCAATGAAAAACCAGATTGTTATCTTGAAATGGCATGTCCTCCTTGGGCTCTAAAATATTAAACATATATGCACACGTGTACACAGACATAAATAAAAGGCATCCTTGCTTGCCAAAGCCAGAGACACCGCCAATATATAATCAACCGGATGTTTTTCTGGGTGATATTTCCTTCCTTACAAACAGCCACCCATATATTACCACATTGACAGCAGAATTCACATTACAAGCACTTTTATTTTCCATAACAGTTATCTAAAGAAGTTTCTGCCTTGCTGAATGGCGGGTTTTGCACGCACGGATGTAAGACCATGGCTGATTCTCTGTTATGACATCCCTCTTCCCTGATGAGGGAAGACAGGATATTTCTCTGGTTTCTCTGTCACTGGTGAGTTTCCCTCCCGTCTTCCTCCATGAAGATATGTGTCATAACAGAGATCAGCAGCCAGGTAATTTCTCTTTTTCTATGCAGGAGACATAAACATTGCCAATTGCTGACAAGAAGTTGGTACGAAGAGGGCAGAAGAGGGGCCAGCCCGGTGGCGCAGCGGTTAAGTTCGCATGTTCCACTTCTTGGCAGCCTGGGGTTCGCTGGTTCGGATCCCTGGTGCAGACGTGGCACCACTTGGCAAGCCATGCTGTGGTAGGTGTCCCACATATAAAGTAGAGGAAGATGGGCACAGATGTTAGCTCAGGGCCAGGCTTCCTCAGCAAAAAAGAGGAGGACTGGCAGTAGTTAGCTCAGGGCTAATCTTCCTCAAAAAAAAAAAAAAAAAAAAAGAGGGCAGAAGAGTCCGCTTTGCCATCTGCCAGTTGGAAAATGGAGAGCACAGAGAAACGCCTGGTCTGCTCAAGCAGTGGGCAGCCTTCGTTCTCCTGAGCGGCTTCTTCCTTCCCGTAGGAAGAAGCTGTCCTGAGCTATCCCCACTCCTCAAGTCCTCTCTCAAAGTCTTCCCTTCTAACAATGCTCTCAGCTCTGCTCTGTCACCCCCTCCCCCTGACTTCTCCTTGATCATCTATATTGTCTTTCTACAGCCCTCTCTATCTTCTCCCCCTTGTCCCTGAGAAAGAGATCCCTTTCCTCCTTTTCATGCCGAGTCTTGCCCTTGTGTTCCCGATCCAGTCTCTTCATTCTTCCTTAGTAACTTGCTTCATTTGGTTAAGGCCATTTTCTCCAGCACGTGTGACTTCTCCCACTTGGTCATCGATGGGTTCTAACCGACAACTCCAATGAACAATGCCTAACTAAAGCATCACCCCCTCACCTCCTTACCCTTCCCTTCTCAATAATCAATCCCTGCTCACTCGCCTTTTTTACTCATTGTCTTACTTGACCTCTCAATTCATACGACATCCTCCTTCTTCACATTCTCTCTTTTCTTGGCTTCTGGGAGGTCACCTTCTCCTGTTTCTTGGCGCATGTTCTTTGTTTAAAATTTTGCTGGCTCCTGTCTGCCCCTTAAGTCTGGGTTTTGTATCAGCTGAGAATGCATTCACATGCAAATAAGAAAATGCCCGATCAACAGTGATTTAAACGAAGAAGAGTAAGAGGCATCTGAAGGCAAGCAGTGGCTGGCATTGCTTTGCTCATCAGTGATGCCATCCTAGACCCTTAGTGAGCTGGTTTTCATCGTCATGCTTGAAATATGGCTGCCACCTAAGGCTTCATGTCCTCATATCAGCATCCAAGGCAGGAAGGAAGTATGGGTACAAAAACCATGTTTTTTTTTTTTTTAAATCTTTCCCAGTAGTCTGAGCAAAATTTCCCTTGTGTCTTGTGAAACAGAACTGTGTTACAGTCCAATCTGCTTACTTCCAGAGGTAAGAGAAGCTGGAAAGAGGGCGTGTGGCAAATGGAAATGGGATTGTCATGATTGTCATGGTGAACCAATCAAGATCCCTCCCCTGGGGCTGAGAGAAGGGTGCATCTTCTCAGAGACCAAGGAGTCACCTTTTGTAGTGGGTTGAATTGTGTCCTCAAAATGGTATGTCCGTGTCCTAACCTCCCTTACCTGTGAACGTGACCTTATTTAGAAATAAGGTCTTAGTAGATGTAGTTAAGTTAAGGATCTCAAAATGAGATCATCTTGAATTTAGTGTGGGCCCTAAACCCAATGCCTGGTGTCATTATAAGAGAAAAGAGATCAAGATTTGAGACACAGAGGAGAGACATAGGGGAGAAGGTCAGGTGAAGACAGAGGCAGAGATACAGCTGCAAGCCAAGGATTGTCACGAGCCCCCAAAAGCTGGAAGGGGCAAAGAGGGATAGAGTCTTCCCCTAGAGTCTTTTGAGAGAGCACAGCCCTACTGACAGCTTGATTTTCATATCCAGGCTCCAGAACTAAGACAATAAATTCCTGTTGTCTTAAGGTACAGAGTTTGCGGTAATTTGTTGTGGCAATCCTAGGAAACTAATATACCATTCCGCTGGCTGAACCCAAAATTGGAGTTGTGTGAGCAGCAAAGACAGAGTAGATGAGGAGTGGCTGGTGGACAGACAATGAATGGTGTCTATTCTGTCTCTGGCTATTGTGTTTCACGGTAAACTCTCCCAGAACAACCTCATCCACTTCCACGACCTCAACTTTCACCTTCAAGCCAGAGACCCTCGAATCCCTGCCTCTAGCATCTACTTGTCACCTGAGCTCCAGACCCACCTTCATTCATGTCTGGCTCCCAGAGACTCCACTCAAAGGTCTTACAGGCCCCCCAAACTCAGCATGTCTGGAACTAACCCAACCTTCATTCCTGAAACCAGTCCTATTTCTGTTTCATCCACCCTGTTGCCTAAGCACCCATCAGTGTGTTCGCCTCCACCTTATCTGGAGGAAGCACCAAACATTTCTATATAAGTTGGCCTCTGACACTTGTCTTGAAACTGTCTTTGCCTACAATTGGAAAGGACGTGTGTGTCACAAAACTTTGAAACACCTCTTCTTGGTGCCTGGGAAACTCCTTCCTGCCTGATATCCAGCCTGCCACCAAATTCTTTCCAATTCCACTTTCAGCATCTTTGTTGGATTGCTCCCTCCTCCAGGTCTGCACTCTCTAGAGTGGGGTTCAGTGCCTGCCTTGTTTAAAGAGTCAGCTGTGGGTCGCCAAGATGCCATTGTGACAACACCTTCTATATAGCATTTTAGCAACTACCAAATCTTTGGGTGTTAGTATTCTTGGTGATTCAAATTTGAAACTAAAATTTCTCCCTTCTCTTCTTTCAAGCTTCAGAGTCCATATAATTAAAAATATCCTAAGTGTGCAAGGCAGGTTGTCGAAACAACTAAGAACCCATTACTGTTTGCAACTACTCATCAGAGTCAATCTGGATTTTTCTCTACTGTGTAGACCTGGGCAGATGTAAGACGCTGATGGATTCATAATCCCTACTTTCCTATTTCGGGTCTGTCAAAATAACCTCTTTGTTTATATCTGTTGGCTTCCCATTATATTACATATGCCGTTAAAACAGCGACAATTTAATGAAGTGACAATCCCACTTCATCACTTAGGTAATTGGGGTCAGGTCTAAGATTTTAGGAGAGGACACCAGTTGGCTGTTTAAAAAGGATAACACCGTTGGCTGGTGAGATGAAGTCTATCAAGCTTTCGAAGTCCCATTTCCCTGCGTTTTCTCATATAGCCAGAGCTGAGCTCATGTGGATAGTGTTGCTTTTTCCTTCCAAATCTGTGTTTTCCGTACTCCATGCCTTTGTCCTTTCTGTTCTGTGGGACTGGAATGGCCCCAGCCCTCTTCAGCCCCACTTCGACCTCAGGGTCAAAGCTGTGTCCATCTCTAACGTGGCGTTATCACTGTTATTACTTGTACAGGTGTTGCTTCTACCTGTTAAGCTCACCCCTTAAGGTAAAGGCCATGTTAATTTGTTCACATTTATCATTTATTTATCCTTTCATCCTTCGCAAATACAAATGGAGTCCTCACTATGACGAAGGAATGATAATAAAATGCAAGAGCTCACATTTCTGTGGGAGGCACAAACATAGTTAAGCAAATATAATACTGGGCTAAATATTATGCTAACTGGTAGCAGAGAGTGTGGGAAATGGGGTCCTTGGTGCGATGGTAAGGCGAGCAGGAGGGGGAGGGACAAGGAGACCTAACTGCCGTGGGATTGAGAGAAGACTCCTAGAGGGAGTGATCTAAGGAGATTTGAGGGACAAGAAAGAGTTAGCCAGTGGAAAGCCATGCATGATTGCTCTCTATATTCCCTAGCATCTATCATGTGCTTAGTAAATAGTAGGAAATCAATAAATGCTTATTAAATAGATGGATGGGTGGATGGGCGAGTGAATAGATGGATGGATGGATGAGTTGACAAATGATGGATGCATGGGAAGATGGATGAGGAAACTAAATGAAAGGATGGTTGGATAAACTAAATGAATGGATAGGCAGATGGATAGAAAAAATGAATGGATGCATGGAAGGATGGGAGGATGCATGGATGATGGATAGATGACTAGCCTTGACAATTTCCAGTGGAGGATATTGCTCTTTGGAAAATACTTTTCCAGCTCTTATGGTAGACAAGTCCTCATTACTCTGGGCATTGAACATCGTTTATATTAATTTGGTCAATATTTCAATAAAGAAAAGAAAGAGAAACGTTCTATTATTCCATAAGCATATTTTGGGTCCTGAGCCCTGGGCTGGTTGCTAAGATCCTCAAGCAGCTCACCTATGAGTAGAACTGTGAGAGCACAGAGTGACAAAGGCCATGGGTCTGGGCAGTCACGAGAGAAGAGAAACAGCGGGTCTCTGACTCCCCCAACCAGATTTGCTCCCCCTGAGAGAGCCTCTCTTGGCACAGCGTCACCTCTTTCAGGGGTCTTACCACAGCTGGCCTTGTGCTGTTATTTGGTTTCGAATCGGTCTCACCTTGTGTGTGTTAAGCTCCACAAGGGCAGGGACCACGTCCGCTTTGCTCACCATCTTATTGTCAGCACTAATCACAGTGCCTGACGTATGGTAGGTTTTCAACAAATAAACAATGATTGTTTGGTTGATTGAATGAATAAAATAAATGGGAAGCTTCTCGGAGAAGAGGAGCTGTGTTCTTGCGGATGAAGAGAGGTTGTTCGGGTTGACAAGGTCAGAATGGACTTTCCCCATCGAGGGAGGAGCAGGTGCAAAGGTCAGAGGGAGAGTGGGCGGCCCAGAGGGAAGCCAGGCAGCTCTGCGGGACAAGGGCACCACGGGAGGAGAAGGAGTGAGGCGGGTGCACAGGCAGGGCCCACCCTTGGGAGGCCAGGCATCCCTCTGGGAAGATGGTGTCAGCAAAGGCTTTTAAACAGGACAGTGAAAGCATTAGCTGGGCCTTTTCTGTGGGTCCTTCTGGGTACAGAGTAGGGCACCACAGTGGGAGAGGTTTTCCCTTACTGTGAGACCTGGGGCACAGTCCTAACCAATCCAGGCCTCAGCTCTCCCATCTGCAGACTGAGAGGTGGACCAGACACGGCTAAGGTCCCTGCAGCTTCGAGCGCGCCATGACCTAAATATGAAAGCCAGCACTCAGTTTGGGAACCCACTAACATCCCCCTCAAGCACCGCCCTTGTGGATAATGGTTCTTTTAAAGCCACTCAGTGCTGTATTGACAGAAATTAAATTAGCCATCAGCTCTGGCAATCAGTGGCTCTGAGGCTGTTAAAGGTAATAAAGGCGATGCTCTCAAACCACAGTCAATTACGCCGTGACACCGAGGAGAGGGGACAGCTGCTTTTGATTGGCAAGGTGGCGTGGAGGGCTGCCGCCCAGCCAGAAGGCACGGGTTCAAACCTCACCTCGAGGCTGTTGCTCTAATTGAGACAGGCACGGGGGAGCTGATGTGCCCCTGGGGACACTGCCCTTTGGAGCAATGTTAAAGGCCAAGTGACTTCAGGGGTAGTGGAGTGGAGTCAGGGATCCTGGGGGAATGGTGGGGGCCAGGCAAACCCTCCAAACGGGCTGCGAGGCAGGCAGGGTGCCCGTGGGCCTGGAGTCAGGAAGCCTGTGTTGAAACTTCTACTCTGCTCCCGGCTTGCTGGGCAACTCAGGGCTGGGGTGGTCCCCTCTCTGACCCTCAGGCTCCACGTCTCCCCAGTAAGCGTAATGGGAACTGGGTATTCATGATGCTTTGATAATTTTGACACGACTTCTGCTGGGTGCCTGGCTGAGTGGGGGCTCGGTGAATGTTATTTTCCTCTGGTGGGGGGCAGAGCTGGGTGAGGACTTCAGCTCTGACAATGGGCCCAGCACTGCTTCTATCTCCTCGCACTCGTTCTAGGATAGAGGCCTGGGTCCCTCTTCCCCACAGTTCTAGGAGCTATCTGCTTATTCTGCATGTTGAGGGAGGCAGTAGTGGGAAGGAGAGATGCAACAGCTGGGGAACTAGAAGCCTGGACTCTGTTCCTTGAGTCTGTTCCTATGTGTGAGACTGGACAAGCAGGAGGACTTCTCTGACCCTCTGTTTTCTCCTTTATAGAAGGAGTTACAGTGAGAATTCAATAAGACCATATAATCAGTCCTACTTTTTTTTTCTATTTTATTTTTTACTGAGGTTATGATAGTTTACAACCTTGTGAAATTTCAGTTTTACATTGTTATTTGTCAGTCATATTATAGGTGCACCACTTCACCCTTGGTGCCCACCCCCCACCCCCCTTCCCCCGGTAACCACTAATCTGTTC
This sequence comes from Equus przewalskii, assembly GCF_037783145.1. Classification (NCBI taxonomy): domain Eukaryota; kingdom Metazoa; phylum Chordata; class Mammalia; order Perissodactyla; family Equidae; genus Equus; species Equus przewalskii. The sequence continues at coordinate 39,116,616 of NC_091855.1, forward strand.
TCTTTGTCCGTGTGTTTGTTTATCTTCCACCTATGAGTGGAGTCATACAGGGATTGTCTTTCTCTGTCTGCCTTATTTCACTTAACATAACACCCTCAAGGTCCCTCCATGTTGTTGTGAATGGGACGATTTTATCCTTTTTTATGGCTGAGTAGTATTCCAGTGTGTGTGTGTGTATATATATATATATATATATATATATATATATACACCACATCTTCTTTATCCACTGATCAGTTGATGGGCATTTATGTTGTTTCCACGTCTTGGCTATTGTGAATAACGCTGCAATGAACATAGGAGTGCGTGGGTCTCTTTGAATTGCTGATTTCAAGTTCTTTGGATAGATCTCCAGTAGTGGGATGGCTGGGTCATATGGTGTTTCTATTTTTAATTTTTTGAGAAATCTCCTTACTGTTTTCCATAGTGGCTGCACCGGTTTGCATTCCCACCAGCGGTGTATAAGGGCTCCTTTTTCTCCACAACTCTCCAACATTTGTTGTTTTTTGTCTTGGTAATTATAGCCATTCTAATGGGTGTAAGGTGACATCTTAGAGCAGTTTTATTTGCATTTCCCTGATGATCAGCGATGATGAGCATCTTTTCATGTGCCTATTGGCCATCCCTATATCTTCTTTGGAGAAATGTCTGTTCATATCCCCTGCCCATTTTTTGATCGGGTTGTTTGATTTTTTTGTTGTTATCAGTCCTGCTTTAATGCTTGTTTTGAAAACACCAATTTGCCCCAACACAATCTAGCCAATAGGGAACCATTGAGCACAGCTTGGGTTTTGTGTTTGCATGTGCACGATTTCATCCCTGAGAAGCACTCGGTGAGCACCAGGTGGAAGCAGAAAAAATTCAACACCCAGCTGGATGGAGCTGCATAGGAACACACAGCACACACGCACACCCCTCACACATCTGCCTGCTCCCTCAAGCCTGGTGTGCACTAGGAGTCACACCTATCCACGTCGAACTTCCCAACCAATTCCAGATAACCCCCTCCCACCAGCTCACAGTAACTCATAAGCCGCGTCTCTGCTGATGCCCACTCCAGAAGCGAACTTCAGGCCTTTTTCTAGGAAAAGTGCCATATTTATTGCAGTATGCAGGCAGTTCTCAAAGATTTCACATGTGTAAAGCTGTGCTAAGATTTTAAAAAATTCTTATCTTTTTTAAAAAAAGAAAGGCGAATTTCCCATAACATAACGGTTAACCATTTTAAAATGTAAAATTCAGTGGCATTTAGTACATTCACAAAGTTGTGCAACCATTACCTATATTAAGTTCCAAAACATTTTTATCACCCCGAGAGGGTCTTTTCTTATAATGCCTTACTGACCAGGGGTTTGATTGTGCGGCCCTAATCTGCTTTTCTCCACAATCCCGGTGGTTTTATTGCGTGATTTTGCAAAGTAGATAGTTTTATAGCAAACCCAACTGTATATAAGGCTGTATGTGCATATTTGGTGACACTGACTGTATTACTTTACTAGTCAGGGCTCTCCAGAGTGACAGAACCAAGAGGAGAGAGAGAATAGATATGGATGTAGATATAGATATAGATATAGATACGGATATAGATAGCAGATAGAGATATAATCTGTCTATCTAATCCATCTCTCTCTGTATATATATTTACTATAAGGAATTGGCTCACACAGTTCTGGAGGCTGAGAAACCCAAGATCTGCAGTCAGCAAGCTGGAGACCTTGGAGAGTGGATGGTATAGTTCCGGTTCGAGTCCAAAGGCAGGAGACCAAAGTCCCAGCTTGAAGACAGTCAATCAGAGAAAGAGAATTCCTTCTTAATGAGCTTTTTGTTCTTTTCAGGTCCTTAATGGATTAGATGAAGCCCACCCGCATTATGGAGGACAGTCTGTGATCCAAATGTTCATCTCATCCAGGAACACCCTCACAGACACACCCAGAATCATATTTAACCAAAAGTCTGGGCACCTCTTGGCCCAGTCAAGTAGACACCTAAAATTAACTTTCACGCTGATTGATGACATTTAGTGCCAAGGAAAACACGGCTGCAGCTGACACCATGGGAGCCCCCAACCTTCAGGCCTGAAAAGGGGAGCCCCCAGAACAGTCCAGGAGAAAGGGGGCACTCTGCCTAGTAAGTGAGACGACTTTCCAGGGGGGCTGTTCATCCTGATTGTCTAGCTGGGGGTGACACGGTGGCTTGGGGAGGAGGAGGGAAAGGAGGAGGCGGGAGAGGGAAGTGCTCTGGGAGATCAATTTTCAGTCCCGTGCTTTGCTGTGCTGACCTGTGATATGTTCATTTACATGTATTGATTTTGTATCCTGCAACTTTATTGAGTCCGTTTATTAGTTCTAATAGTTTTAGGTGGCGTCTTTAGGGTTTTCTGTATATTACACCATGTCATCTGCAAATAGTGCCAGTTTTACTTCTTCCTTTCCAATTTGGATGCCTTTTATTTCTTTTTCTCCCCCAATTGCTCCAACTAGGACTTCCAATACTATGTTGAATAACAGTGGCAAGAATGAGCATCCTTGTCTTGTTCCTGGTCTTAGAGGAGTGACCATTTTCTATTACCCCTGAATCTTACTAAAATTCTGCTAAGCATGGCACCTCTGTTGCTTGGAGTGTGGCCCATGGAGATCTTTGTCAGTCTGCAGTTTTCCACAGGGTGGAGGGGAAATTCTCTTTATTTCCCCATTTCTTGGTGGACACCCAGATAATGCCTTAGGTCAGGCTCTTGATTTTTGAGCTCAGAACATCCAGAGTGCTTAAGCATCAAGGGGACCTATGGGCCCCAGTGAGTGAGCAGCCTGTATGCGAAGCTGCCTTCAGGACTGGTTTGAACAAGAGGCCCACGAGGTCCTGCCGGCCTTGACTTCATTTGTTGATGTCTCCCTCGGACTGTCCTGCTCTGGATCCTGACCTTGTTCTCAGATGCTATCTCCAGTTACCCCTTCCCCTTTCCCTTCCTGCCACCCCAATAGCGTGTCTGCTCCCACCACTTCATTGGTATCAAATGACAATCCGCGTTGCTCACAGTAAACGAACGTTTTTCTTTCTCTTGCTTGACAAGCTCTCTCCTTGGATGTCCCATGGGTGCCTCAAACTTGCACCTCCAAAACTGAGCTGCTTTCTTCTTCACCAAACCCCTTATGGGTTTCCAATCTCTGAAAATGGGGTAGTAACACTAATGGTTATCAGGTCACCCTAAAGTGGGGTTAATAAGGTATTTGAATGCACTCTGGAAATTCTAAATAGCTATTTCCTCACTAATAACAATAGCAGGTTTTCAATAAACACTTAGGGATGAGGCACCCCCATGGTGCCCTATCTTGGGCTTACTTTGTATGGTCATTTAACTTTTTATATTCCAGGGACCAACCCTGCAGCCATCATGTATTAAAAAAAAGAATTCCCTGCTCTTATCACCTGGAATAGTTTATCTTGTTCAAAGCCAAAAAACTCACTTCAAAATGCCCTGGCCCCAAGCTGAGTGTGGCCATGATATTTCCAAAAGGACTTGAGTCAGAAGGAAAGTTCTGATGATGGATTCAACTCATTTCCTAATTTGGGCAGAATTTATTAATGCTTCTCTTCCACCACTTGGAGTTGATATCCTAGACAGTAATGATAATAATATTAACATTAATAATGATTGCTAGGGGTTAGGCACTATTCTAAGTTCTTTAGATATATTAACTTATATGCTTCTTGTAACAGAGAGATACCGTTATTATTTGTAATAATAATTAGCCACACAGCCAGGGTTTGAGCCGGGTGGCATCTGCGTTCTGAGCCACTAGGCTTTACTTTCTCATTGAAGACCTGACATCACACATACACACGCACACATGTGCACACACGTGCACACCCACACATGTGATGCGCTTGCCTCTGGAACGCCTTCTTCAGTGCCCTGGACGTTTTGCTCCTCCCTCCTCCTAAAGCACGAAACAGAACGACAGCATGACCAGAGTTCCAGTCTCCACGTTTGGGTCTTGACTCGGCCACAGCTCATGTGTGTGACCTTGGGCAAGTTATTTATCTTCTCTGAGTCGTAGTTTCCCGGGTGTAAAATGAAGTAACAACCGTTCTCCTGAGGATTATCTGAAATCATATGCAGGCACCACACTTAGCACAGGGTCTAGCCCACAGCCAACCCTCCATAGTTGGCGGTAATTATTATGATGCTGTCATTGTTGTTGCAATTGTCACACAGTACACTGTCAAGGGTTCATTCCAGTATTTGCCCTCAGGATGTGGGATAAGACCGGGCCTTTAGCAGGCACTTAATTATAAGGTTTGTCGGACAGGATTTAATCTCTTTGTGTGGATGAATCTTTCCATGCCTCCTTCAAGGCAGATGACCATTCTTTTCAGAAGACAGGCTTAGGGTGGTAGTTTCCTTTATAAAGGAATGTTAACAACAGTTGAAAATATCTGTTCAATATATTTTTTGTGCTGCCAGTTCTTAGTCATCTTTTAATTAAAAGTACTTTTTATTGAATGTTAAACTGTCAAGATTGTCTTTGTGTGAAGAGTGGGGAGGTTGCCATGGAGAGGTTCATGTTGCTATGTGACTCTTGTGTCAGAACCGGAATCAAAATGGTAATGGTCATGTCAATTCCGATAAAAAAAAAAAAAAAAAGATCCTCAACAGCTTCATTAAAAAGGGGAACTTTTATTTCTTCCTTTCTTGTCATTGTGCCAAGAATAACAGAAGGGGAAATATTGGATTTTGTAAAGAGGCAGACAATGGGGCCAGCTGCCTGCACTGTTGATGGTAAGAAAGTTCATACCAATTTGCTGGAGAAGTCATGGTGGCCCCTTGCTCTGGATTGGCTGCTCCATGGGAGAGCTTTTCTTTCTTTCTTAATTAAAAAAAAAAAAAAACTCTTCCTGTTGGAATGTGGGGTTGCTTTGGCTCTGACCCCACATCTCAGATGGGTTTAGGCGTGGTGCCCTTCAGACCCCCCTGTTGGATTCATCCCGTCAAGCAAGGTCTGAGGTCTTGCTCAGGTCTTGCAAATTATAAAGAAGTGTAGACTCACCTAGGGTGTTCCCAGCTGACTGGGCTCTGGACAGCACTAGAACACGGCCCCCAGCACTTGAACCTTCCTTTTGCACATGCAGACATGTGGACAGAGCTATGGCCGTGTTCCATTGGGTTTTGTGCCATCCGAGACTCTGGGCATCCTTGTTACTTTCCAGCTGCCGCTCCTCTCCGGATGCTCTTCTCTTCTCTAGGAACACCCTTCCTTCTCCTTGCCACCTAGCCTGTTTTTGTTTTTTTTTTTTTTAAGACCTAGATTTAGTCTTCAATAATTTCTTGCAGCCTAGCAAAGTGGTCAAGTGCATGGACTCTGGGGCAGAATGCTTGCACTCTGCATACCTTGCACTGCCACGTACTAGCTGAGTGACTTGGGTAGATTAGACAACTTCTCTGTGCCCAGTTGATCTAAGTCCTGGTGGAGGAAGGGAAGGTTGCCATCTCCTTTGCCCACTCTCTGCTCCACAGGCCTCACTAATGTGCCAGAGCTTTCTGGGCACTGCCGGGGTTTGTTATGACAGTTTATCAAGGAGTTGGAGTTTCAGCAGCCAGGGAGCAGAGAGTAGGCCAATGGGTGAGTTGGTGTTACATGTGGGACAATATCATTTGCCCAAATACTGGCGTTTAACGGGACCGTATCTGAAAGACTTTTCTCTCTTCTGAAGAGGATTTTGCTTGGAGTTAACACCTCAGAATGCCGGTGTCTCCTGGTCCATCTGGCTGGATCCAATAATTTCCCTTCTGAAGTGGATGCAATCACATTTCTGCACTGGCTGTCTCTATGGTGAGCTAATTAAGGGAACCTTTGCTCCGCCTCTGCTCCACGTCCAGCAGCGATGTGGATTTTCTATGCAACACAACGGGTATAAAAATGGAGGCTACATATTGTAGTGCTTGAGCCTAGCGGGAAGATGTTATGGGTTGAATTGTGTTCACCCAAAAGATGTCAAAGTCCTCATCCCCAGTACCTGTGGACGTGACCTTATTTGGAAAAGGGGTCTTTGCAGATGATCAAGTTAAGATGAGATCATAAAGGTGGGCCCTAATCCAATATGGCTGGTGTCCTTATAAAAATTTGGGCCCAGAGACAGAGATGCACACAGGGAGAAGGGCCACATGTGAGAGGAAGGCAGAGACCAGGCAGTGTGTCTATAAACTGGGGGACACGAACAATGGGCCGCAAACCACCAGAAGCTAGGGAAGAGGCGTGGAATAGATTCTCCCTCACAGCCCTCAGAAGGAACTGACCCTGCCAACACCCGTATCTCAGACTCCTGCACTCCGGAACTGAGACAGATTTCTGTTATTTGAGCCACTGAGTTCATGGTACTTGGTTATGGCAGACCTAGGAAGCGAGCACAGGAGATTTGACAGGCCCAGCAAACCCTGATGCTAGGGGGCAGGTGTTAAATACACATGGGGTCAAGTGTTCCAAGAGTGGGTGAGAGGACAAATGGCACCCAGGCAGGCTTCTTGGAGGAGGTGGCACTTTGCTGGTGCTTCAAAAGACAGGTAATATTGAGATCTGTAGAGATGAAGTATGGAGTTGAGTGGGAAGGAGAAGGAACCTGAGAGAGATGTTAGAGCTAAGGATGTTGCGACAGGCCCTTTCTGCCTGGTTTTCTGATGGAATTGCCTTCTTCTCAATTTATTTGTCAAATTAGGTGACAGTACTTCATAACAACTGACCCTTTTCCCTCTTGGAACTCCATGATAAAAGCGAATTCTACCTTACTGTGGGAGGTTTTGATTTGGAAAAGCATGCTGTTGAACAAAAAGGGAGAGTATGTGGCCACATTTCAGGGCCAGAATCTATAGAGTTGTCAGTACGCATCTGCAAATTCCACCTTGGTTGAAATTGTTGGAGATTGGCGCTGAGAAAGGCTGTTGCTACACTAACACACATTCACCAGTGACAATGACATCTTAGGCTCTTAATTCCAGGACACAAGTTTCTGAAGAGATCTCTAAATGGCCGCTTGTTTGGAATATTAAGTGTTCAAATCATTGCATTGTCGGGGGTGTGAGGTTTAAGGAATTCTCACAACTCTAAAATCGAGAGTCAATATTGCTTCGTTAATTGTGACAAATGCACCAAACTAATGTGCGATGTCAACGGCTGGAGAGCTGGGTGTGGGGTACCTGGGAACTCTCTGCCCTGTCTTCACAACTCTTCTCTAAATCCATCTGTTCTAAAATTAAAAGCTCATAAAAAAGCCAAACTACACACCGATTTATCCCCCCTCCACATTCCACCTGTACCTGCCGTTTACCCGAACCCCACTCCCTTTGGGCCTTGGCCTGGGGATTTCAGATTTACCTGGGTAATTCTGTATGTCCTTGAAGGCTCTTGGTGTGAGCTCCCTGCACGCCCCTGGGTACGGGCTGCGTGTGTGTGTTGGTGGTGTGTCTGTGTATTCTGTGCATATGTTAACAGTGTGTGTTTGCAGCCATTTAAGCGCTGGGCCACTGTGGGTCTATGCGTGTGCACATCGACGTTTGTGCGTGTAGGAATGCGGGGGGGGTGTGCTGGGGTGTCCTAGATGTGGTACAGTCTGTTGCATGCTGGGCTGCTAGCTTAGTCTTGTGTGTGTCTGTCCACGAAGTGCGCACGTATTCCCTGTGTCCGTGTAGGGTGAGTGGGGGGTTGTGTCACGTATTGTAAATGTGTGTGTTTGGATGTGTCTGTAGGTGAGGGGATTCCCGTGTGTGTGCGTTAGGGATGTTAGTCCATCTTCGCACTAGATCGGGGCCCTCAGAGCATCACTTTCTCATTTTCCACATGGTTCCAACCTTCCCCCAATCTGAAAATGGCAGCTTCCTCTCTCTCCCTCTTGCTCATCCTCTTGGCTGCTGCATTCTCTTTTCCCCTTCCTGTCCATGTCATCATCCGAGCCCTCAATGAGGGAAAGAAGAGATTAAAAAAAAAAAAGCCTTTCCTGGCAACCAAAATACCTTTAAGTGTAGCATAATTACCACTGCTCTGCCCCTTTTCCCTCCCCCGCTGGGACAATTCCACGAACCCTACAACATACACTTAAATCTTCAACTTCTCGGAGACACTACACGCAGATGGGAAAGATTTGATTAAAATTACAGTGCTTTAGGTTCAACTTCACCTATTAAGAAAAAAAAAAAAAACCAGATCGGGTGCCGGACTCTTTTTTTCCCTTCCCAGAGAAATAACTAGGCCACGGTAATTACCCGGGGCCCCGCTGCGCGCCCTCAAAGCCTCTCGCGGCAGCATTTCCCGGCTACCTGTCTTCGCGGAGGTGTTGACATCAACATGAATGATAACTGTGCCAACATGGGGGAGGGCTTCTCTCTCCCTTCCCCTCTCTCTCTCTTTTCTCCCTCCCTCCCTTCTTTCCTGTCCTCCCTCCCTCCTTTCCTTCCTTCGTTCTCTTTCTATTTTGTCACATTTCTTTAAACTCTTCCTGAAGGAAAAGGGCAGAGGAGAGAAGAGTAAAGCCTTCTCTGCTCTCATGGTGATCACTCTGGGAGTTGGGGGACTGTCCTCCATGCCTGTCGTCTTCCTCTGTATCTGGGGCTGCTCCCTGAAGGGAGATGTGGGTGGGGAGCCTCCCCCAAACCCAGAGCTGCCGAGCCAGCCTCCTCCAGGAAGACCTCCTGAGAGTCCCTCACTCTGGGACCTCCTCGGGGCTTTCCCTGTCCTTGTGTGATGGGGACAGCCCTCTCCATTGCCTGTGACTGTAGTTATCTCAGAGCACATCCTCCCGCTCCTCCGGCCTGAGAGCTCTAAAGTGCAGAGCCTGCGACTTCGTCCTTCGGGCCCTCCACGCAGTGTGCACATAGCGCAGGCTCAGCAGGGCCGACTTCTCCAATTAGGCGTAGTCGGCAGTGCCCAGGGTACTTTTAGGGGTCCACAAACATATTTTAATTGTAATTTCTTTTAAAATCAAAAAGAAAAAATCATAATGACTAATATAGTTAATAATATAACAAATACCAATACAAACTTTAACTATGTTTTTATGGAGGAAGGGGCCCACAGAGACAAAAGTTCCCTAAGGTCCACGAATGTCACAAAGCAGCCCCCGGGCTCGGGACAGATTTGTTGACTGGCTGTGTGCACTCTCTCTCTTAGAATCCTGCTTCCCGATCAGGTGTCTCTACCAGTCAGAAGCCTCTGTCCAGGCCTCAGAAGCTTTCTCTACACAGACCCAACGCATTGGAATGGGTGTAGCAGATTCAACCTAGTTCCCATCTCTGGGCTTCTCGGGGCTTCATCTGTTTGCTCAGGTCCCCTTCCTAGTGGTACTGCACTTAAACGTCAGTATGCAGCAGGGAGCCCCCAGGTCTGGAGTCAGAAAACAGACATCTGTTCCAGGCCTGGGGCTGTGACTTCCCGGCGGGTGAGCCTGGGGATGGTGTTCTGCTCTGTGTGGTCAGTTTCCTCATCTGTCACATGGGCAGCACCGGCCCAACCAGTGTTTCACTTGGGGCTACTCTGTGGACCAGGCAAGACAAGTCTGGAAAGGCCCTGGCTTATGGGAGGCCCCCACTCAGTGCCAGCCCAGCCATGGCCTGACGTTCTGTCAAAACGCAAACAGTGGAGATGACGCACAGTGGAAATGGGGGAGAGGTCCAGAAAACAGAACCTACAGGAAGTGTGGTCACCCCGTCTAGGGCCCTGCTGAGCCAGGCCCAGGTTCCTCTCTGGCAGGAGCCAATGGGGACCAAACAGCCTGGGGACTCCTGACTCCCAAGAAAGCTGGCTTGGTAAGCACTGGCCTCGCCATTTATGCACAATGCAGGCTGTGACTCCACATGACAAAGGGGAAGATCATCAGGGGACCAGAGGAACGCCACCTGGGTTGTCCACCTTATTGGCCTCTGACTAGCTCTGTGGCTTTGGGCAAGCTGCTTCCCCTCTCTGGTTCTCAGCCTCCTTATTCATTCATTCATTGAACAAATGAACACTGAGCACTGGCCAGGCTCCCAGGGAGGCAGCCCTAAACCAGTTCTGCACACAGTAGCGCCCAGCGGGTGGCTGAGGTCATTTTGTTTCCTGAGCTCCATGGTTCAGTGGTGTGTCCCCAATTCCAGGAAGCTCCAGTCTTTCCCGGAGAGGCCAAGGCTGGTTTTCCTCCTTGCCTGGCGCTTTCTCCCTGCTTTTTCGGCGTGAGTCCCAGATGTCAAGCTCCTGAAGTGGATGATGGACAGCACTTGCACTGGGGTGAGAAAATGATCCCACTGAGCACCGGGGTGTTCAGCTGGGAGGAGGGAAGCTGATTTGCTGATGGTGGGCACCGCCAGTTGGGGAAGGGCACTGTGCCCAAGCAGCCCCAGAATACCTCTCCTTTTCTGAGCAGGATGCGGCCGGTGGCCAGGATGGACCCGGAGCGCCGAGGCAGCCTTGCTGTGCAGCAATGACTTGATGAGAACTTTGTCAGCAGGACCCAAGAATAATATTTGAAAAACCATGACCTGCCTCCCCGTTTCCATCCAGATGACGTCCTTTCTTGCTTTCCAATGAGATTTGGTTAACGCCATGTCTCTCTCCAACAGGCAAATAGATACAAATCTATGGTCACTGGAAGGCAATCAATCCTCCCAGGCATTTTCTGGGTTAGATGACCATTATGATCCTCATTTTACAGAAGAAATTGAAGCTGAGAGAGGTTTAGCAACTTACTCAAGGTCACACAGCCTTTTTGTTTTTTTTAAAGATTGTATTTTCCTTTTTCTCCCAAAGCCCCTGCTACATAGTTATGTATTTTTAGTTGTGGGTCCTTCTAGCTGTGGCATGTGGGACGCTGCCTCAGCATGGCCTGATGAGCAGTGCCATGTCCACTCCCAGGATTCCAACTGGCGAAACCCTGGGCCGCTGAAGCAGAGCGCATGAACTTAACCACTTGGCCACAGGGCCGGCCCCCACACAGCCTGTAAATGGCTGAGCCGAGATTCAAACCCAAGCAGGTACAGTCCAAAGACTGTAGGGGGATGTGTGTGTGTCTGTGTGTCTGTTCTATATAAGAATGGGTGCATTATCATAATTAAATTATCATAATTAAATTATTCGCTGCTATTATGTTATTAATAATTCAATTATTAATTGAACTGTTTGTATTTAAATTTTATCAGGATCAGGGAAGGTAGGTAATATTTGCCAGATGGTGTAAGTTACGTTTCTACTAATCCTAAGAGAGAGAATATTGTTCCCTTTTCACAGATGGAGAAATTGAGATGCAGAAAGATTAAATCATCTGCCCAAAGTTGCCAGCCAGTAAGTCAAGAAGTCAGTTGTTAAATTTGGTTCATATACACACACAACAATCAGTTTGGTTCGGCAATTAGTCACTGCCCTTAGGCTGGTCTTGACACAGTGCTGGGAAAAAGACACATACACACATTTATACACACACACATGTGTGCGCGCACACACACACACACAGCCTCCCTCCCGCCAGCATCCTTGGTGGGGTTGGGGTGCCGGATAATCCTGTGCATGGCTGGTACCTGGCCCTGGTACTCCTTGGTGACTTGGAATGACTTATTCTTTTCCTACTTTCCATGCATCCATGATGCTATGTGACAATTTCCCTTTGTTTTTTTTAGTACTCTAACAGCACTAGTGATAATTTTGGAAAAAACAACTCCATTTGTAACATCCCATCCAGCCCCCTCAACAAAACTATTTTCATTTTCACATAATTCTTTCAACATGTCACATAATCATAATCAGATTGTATACTTTCTTTTGTGTTTGACTTTTCGTTGTTTCAGTTTTTATCATAAACTTTTCATTAAGGTTTTACATATGCCTCACATCGATCACTTTCAGGTCCTGGATAAGATTCCACCTGGAGATGACCAGTGCATCATTAATCCATTTCTGCAGTGTGAACCTCAAGCTTGCTTTAACTTACATTTCTTTCATTACAATGCAGAGGCGTTGTTTCCTCCACTTATTAACTACTTGTATTTACTCTATTTGAAGTCTGTCATTCTTCCCTTTGTTACTTATTGGAGTCCTGGTACTTTTTATTTGTAAATTTGAATGTAAACATGTAAAATAAATCTTTTAATGTCATATTTTATAAAGTATTTTCTTCTAATTCTGTTGTCCTGTTGTTTCTATTTCTGATTTTATCCTATGCTGTTTATTTTTTACATATAGTAAAATACTAGTCTTTTCCTTTGTGATTTCTTCCATTGCTTCAAGTTCAGAATGTTCGCAGTCTTCCACAATTCTCATAAATAGTTGATTTTTAAATGAATATTTACATTTTTTCATATGTAAGTCTACCCATCAAAGTCTATTCTAGCTTATAGAATACAACGTGCGTCTAAATTGATTTCCTCCTAAATCACAAAGTAATTATTCTAAACCCTTTTATTAAACAAGCATTCTCCTTTTTATTTCCCATTTTCTATTCACTCAATAAATATTTATTAATTGTTACTCTATGCCAGGCACTCGCTTGATCCTAGGAGTATTCCGAGCAGGGCAGACCCTTTGAGGTCCTTGCACGCTGTCCCGGCTTCCTACTTCGTCCCACTGACTGGTTTCTGCCGTGTCTGTACTCCAACCATACGATTTCAGTCGGTGTTGTCTTACAATATATTTCAGTACACAGCAAAGCTAGTCATGGCTGCTTGTCTTCTTCAAATATTACTTAAGAAAAGTGTATCTATCTTTTTCTAGATGAATCTTATCTTTTTATCTGATTTCTAATAAAGCTGATACATGACTGTTTTCCATGCTATCCCCCCATCCAGATGTGTTCTGTGAGCAGGTATCCAGAGCACGATGCTATTACTGTGTCTGAGAATCATGGCTTCTCAGAGTGAGGAGACGTCAAGAAACACCTTGGCTGATCCGAAGCTCAATGGGTTACACTAGTACCTTCCCTACAGATGCATCCCCAACTCAAAGAGGACCTGCGGCCAGTACAGAAACTGGTGCTTGGGAATTAGTGACTTGGTCTAATGCTTCAACTGATTTTGGATCTTGCTTCCAGTGAGCCTGCCAAATAGCTGCTCATTCGGTACTTGAATACTCTTAATGATGAGGAACTCACTTCTTGGTTTCATTGCCTTCCCAGTTAAAGCTCTGGAAAGTTGAAAAGATTGCTCTGTGTCCCTGGAAAGATAAGAGGGGGAATGGACTTGACTAGATATGTCTGAGCTTTGAGCCCCTCTGACGGGACATCCGAGAGCTCTCAAGCAAATAGCAAATAGCAAAGTCTGTTTGAGTCACCATAACTCCTTTCTGCCCTGGGAAAGGCGGAGCTATCACTTGTCTGCCAAGGAGCGATATTTATTAGTGGTGCTTGAACCTCAATCCTTTTGGCTGAGCTCCCTGAACTTGACCCTGAGCCATAACCTCCATACGGAGGAGTTGAGAATCAACACTCCAGGGGAATTCCCACAAACCAGAATGCATCTTGTTTCTTGAGTTTTCTTTCTTTTTTTAATCCCAATGAGTATTTTTATTTCTCCTCTCCATTTACATTTTCTATACATTTTGCCTGTTCTTTTGGACAGAATGAGTGACTGCAGAGAACAAAATTGGAATGGGCTTTTTTTTTTTAATTCCTCAAAGAATAATAATTGAGAGAGAAGGAAATGGAAAAAAGAAATAAAGTCCATCTGGATTTGGTTCCAGTTTTGATAAAGTTTCAGGCCCATGCTTATTTTAACCAAGCCATTTGTCTCATCCCTATTTATACAACAGGATGCAGAACGAGCCGTTCCTGCCTCATGTCCTGCTGCCTATCAAAAAGAAATCTGTCTTGGAGGAGAAGCCAATTAGCTCAAACGACTTTCATTTGGATGTGTTTGACTCTTGCTCTGAGTCATGCTGAACACTGAGCTGTAGTGTCTAATGGGAATGTAGGGCAGCATCTAGCAGGTCAGCATGGCGGCGGAAAAGATCGGAGGCAGAAGACCAGGAGTCCGGACACCGTCTCGGAGCGACTGGAATTTTAGTGAAGTTTCCTTCCTCGGAAACGGAAAGAACAGTCATAACACTCACTTCCCAGTATTGCAAGTTCAGCAGTATTGTATCGTAATATAACAGTAACAACAACAGTAATCATAGTCAGCACTCGACACGTGGCGGCACTGTGCAGAGTGACCCATGGGTTGTAGCTCCTGCAATCCTCATCGTAACCAGAGAGGAAGTATTATGTTATGCCCAGTTTATAAATTGAAGGTCAAGCTGCTCAACTTGGTTCTTTCTACAAGGTCTAAACGACCCCTCACAGGTCACAGAGGTATAGTGAGGAGACTTCACCACCATCCAGTGAGAAAACTCTCAAATGACAAGCAAGAGAACTGAGGCCCAGATGGGGAGCAATGTCCCTCAGCCACCAGCACCAACATCCAAAAACGAGTCTCCTCAGTTGGCTTTTGTATTATTTAGGGTCATGCCAGCTGCCCTAACAAACCCTCACCTTCACATGGCTGGCACAACATAAGTTTATTTCTATTAGAAATAAGAGATCTCAAAAGCCACCTTATTTAGTGCTCATGTAACAGATTGGTGTGGGCGTTTGTGTTGGCACGTGGCCCTCCTTCTCTTGATGATTCGGGGATCCAGGGTCCTTCCATCTGGTGGCTCTGCTCTCCTTTGCCCAGCTGGTGGATGGGAAGAGGTGATGGAGAGCACACTGGCTTCCTAACCACCACTTACATTTCATCGGTAGCAACTGGTCACATGGGGACACCTAGGTGCAAAGGAGCCTGGGAAATGTAGTCCTGGGTAGGGGGGACATGAGCCTCCCAGTGACAACTCTCAACTCTGGAAGAAGGTGCTCGCATTTTGGTAGACAGCTGCCTATCTCCACGACAACGCCTCACCCAGTTTCATCCATGTGTATCACAGAAACTTGAGGTAGACAGAATCATCCTCTAGTCTGCTCCCTAAAGTAAAGGTAAGGCACTACATCAAGTTATTTAGACACTTGCAACCAGCCACACATGAACTTCACTTCAGGTATCATGGAAAATTCCAGAGTATTCCTTTAGAAGCAAGCTGAACTCTTCATGAAAGCTTCCAGAACATTCCCTTAGACGCAAGCTGAACCCCTTTCCTACAAATGATCTTCAGCGTGTCCTAGAAGCTCCCTCTTGTGTCTCTCTTCTCTGTATTATTTTATGTAGCCCGGGTTTTTTTAGAATCTCACACGAGGATAAAAATGAAGTGCGTAAGTCCCACATCTGCTCCACCTCTGCATTTCTTTGGGCCCAAATATTTCAAGGTGGGATCATTATTTTTGATAAGACAGCTGTACTTGGAATGAATGCAACAAATACAAAACTCATTTTTATTTGTAGAGAGAGGGAAAAGGAAGAAAAAAATAGATGTTAATCTTAGAAACAAAGATACACACATGCAAGTCCCATTGGGGCAAGCTGAGATAAAAGCATCATTTTGTTAAAAAATAGGGATGCTTTATTTTCCACAGCCAATAGGTAGGACTCATCGCTAGTCATTGACGGAACCACAAGCTAGTTCAGAAAAGTTTAAAATCTGCGTCTGAGAGAGAGAACACATTTAAGTTACTCACTAATATCTTAGTGTTCCCAAATTTTAGAGCTGGTTGCTAATTTAGGGATCCTCTCAACCATGACTCTCATGGTACAGATGAGGAGACCGGGAGTCAGAGCCATGCCATTTCTCTTTCTCTTCAGTTCTTTCCCCCAGCTATTTTCTACGTGGCTGCCAGATCTATCTTTCCAAAGCAAATAGCTGACAGAATTGCTTCCTTCCTTAAAACCCTTCAAATTGCCAGCATCCACCCAATAAAAGCTGCTTCCTCCATCAACTCAACCCTGTCCCCACAGGCTTCTTCTCAGGCACTCCCTGCCTCCTGGGCTCTCCCACTGCTGAACTCAAGTACCACTCAGGGAATGTGGCAGGAAAGGTCCCTTTGCTTGCCATTTGCAAAATTTCGACTCCTCTTTGAAATTCAGCTCAGAGGTCAACTCCAGCAAACAGAGGGAGCTCTGTTTCCCAGCTTCCTGCAACGTCCTTTGACTAACGGAGCCCATTCGTCCTTCTGAGACTTGAAGGCTGCCCAATACTGTCTTTACAGGATGATCCCCTCACTAAACTGTGGGCTCCCCAAAGAAGCGGAGGCTGTGTTTTATGGTTTTGTTGATCATTCTATTCCCAGGATCTAATGTAATGCTATGCTCTTTAGTAGATGCTCCAAAAACGCCTGTGTGAGTGTTGTCTATGATCAGGCTAAGGTGTCCTATTTGCTAAGCCCAGAGCCCCAGTTGAGTTCTCTTGGCTTCCTCATCACCTTAGGGTTTGAAATATCATCCATCTGAGTGGCTTTCCCTGACTTCCTGATCTAAAAAATGCCTATCACTCTTCATATTAGTCAGCGTTCTCCAGAGAAACAGAACCAATAGGAGATACGTATATATATATGTATACATATATATATATGTATCTCCTCTAGGATTTATATGGCCAGTCCTGGTGGTCTAGTGGTTAGGATTGGCACTGTCACTGCCATATCTGGGTTAGTTTCCCGGTCTGGGAACCACACCACTCATCTGTTGGTTGTCATACTGTCTCCACAGTATGCGTGGTTGCGTACACAGGTTGCGTGTTGCTGTGATGCTGAAAGCTATGCCACTGGGATTTCAAATACCAGCAGGGTCACCCAGGTTTCAATGGAGCTTCCAGACTGAGACAGACTAGGAAGAAGGACATGGCTACTCACTCCCCAAAAACTTGGCCATGAAAACCCTATGAATAGCAGAGGAGCATCATCTGATACAGCACTGGAAGGTGAGAGGGTGGCGCAAAAAGACCAGGCGGGGTTCTGCTGTGCTGTGCACAGGGTCTCTGGGAGTTGGAATCAACTCGATGGCACTAACAACAACAAATAGGATATATATACACATTATTATAAGAAGTTAGCTCATGTGGTTATGGAGGCTGAGAAGTCCTCAGATCTGCAGTCTGCAAACTGAAGACCCAGGAGAGCTGGGAATATAGGTCCACTCCAAGTCCAAAGGCCTGTGAGTGAGGAGAGCTGACAGGCTAAGTCCCAGTGCAGGGGCAGGAGAAGACCAATGGCCCGGCCTGGAAAACAGTCAGGCGGAGAGAAAGAATTCTCCCCTCCTCCACCTTTTTGTTCTGTTCAGGCCCTCAATGAGTTGGATGATGCCCACCCACATTGGGGAGGGCCCTCTGCTTTACTCAGTCCACCCTGAGGAAAGGTCATCTTTAATGAGCATCATCAAATGCTCATCTCATCCAGAAACCGCTCATAGTCATACCCTGAAATCACGCTTACCCAAGTATCTGGATACCTGTGACCCAGTTAAGCGGACATGTAAAATTCACCACCACGTTTTCTACCTCATCCGTGCCTTGTTTTATTCTCAGCATTTATCACCATCTACTAGAGTACACCTTTATTTCTTTACACATTTATCATCCGTCTCCCCAGCACTAGAACGTAAGCATCATGAGAGGCCGCCCTCCGTCTGTACGCTCACTGCTACATCCTTTGTGCCTAGAACTGGGCCTGGCACATAGTAGGTGGTCAAGAACTATTTATGAACCGAATGGATGTGTGAATCATACAACCCACGGGGCTACTAATCCAGGACACTCTCCCAGAGTAGACCTCTTATTTTTCTCTTTTAGAAAAAAAGAGAAAAAGTTGTACCAGATCTTTCTCAAAACTGTAAGGTCTCGGATATACAGAACTGAGCAACAAGCAAAAATACACAACTGAACCCAAAACCTCCCCAACCCCCAGTGGTTCCTCGCAGTACAGCCAACACGGGTCCTTTGAAATCTACTCGAGGGCCATGTGCTGCACAAAGAAACACGGAAGAAATGGCAGATTTCTCTGTTTTATTTTTATATACCAACTTGCTAGTTAACAGTGGGAGCAATCAATAAGCTTTAATAGAAAGCTATTACTCCAGGACCGTAGTAAACTGAAGAATAAAGAATAATAGCTTCTCAACCTTTTATCAGTCTGGGGGGCTAATTTAATATGCACAGAAAATACATGCAATAATTTTTATAACTAGGCGGTCCAGACGCCTCTAAAGATTTTCCAGGAAATAAGTAATGCACAAAGAATTCAACCCAAATATATGGTACAAAAACTGTGGCTGCAGTGAGTGAGGGCAGCCCAGCTAATGTGAGCAAGAATTGGATGTTTTTGTTAAAAATGCCACTGGGTTCTAAACAGGCACTAGATGCTCATTGCTCACTTTTTAAACCAGCCTGCACTGAACGGAGTAGATGGCTCATTCCCATTTGGAATCATTCAGACTGTGGACAAATACACTAAAGCTTTAAGTATATAATTCTTAACCTCTTGGAAAGGTTGAATGATGTGTTATGAAACTATTACAGTGCCAGCTCAAATTCAACGCGCCACGAAGGAGCTCCGTTAATCCTAATTTAACATGCATCTGGTCACAATTTGGAAGAGGAAATAGGCCAAGAACTGAAGAAACAGGCTGTGTTCATGCACAAAATAAAGACTCCACGTCAGGGGACCTTCGCGACTCCTAGACGCTCGCAGCTCCCTGAGCCCACAGGACTTTTCTAGGTATAACTGCACAGTTTTTTCTCAACTTATCTTTTGTGTCCTCCATCCTGCCCTTCCATGGCTGATTCTCCCTTGTGCTGAGAGAGAAATCATTCTGGACTTCAAATCGTGTCTACTTCCCCCCTGGGACTGCCAATGTCCACAAGAGAAAGTTTAAGCTCAAGGCCCCAGAGAGCAGGGCTGGGACTAGGGTGAGGCAAGTCAGGCATTGTCCCTGGGTGCAAAAATTTAAGAGGATGCTGAAAACCCCAGTCATCAAGGTAAACAACATTTACTGCATTATTTTTTTTGAAAGTCAAAATTAATGCAAAAAAATCCATGATGAACCAAAGATCAAAATTTTAACTAAATATGGAATCAGATATGCTGAGCTCTATCAGAACTTGAGGCAAAAGGAAAAACAAGAGACAGATCTTGTAAGTCAGATCAAGCAAGATTTTTATCTTTTGATCATCAGGGACTTTTTGCACTGATTTTGAATTTTTAGAAAATATTGCGTTAATTGCAGAGTTTTTCGACGCCCCCTTAAAACTTCTGCATCCAGGGTGGTGCCTTACTGGCTTCACTCGTCTCGGCCCTGCCGGCATTAGACTCTTTGCCTCTGCAGTCCCTCTATCCTTTGTGCATTTCGTCCTGTGACACCAGCTGAAGTGGATGGCAGGTGAGTGTTACCTCCCTTACACCACGAGGACAGGACTATAATTTCACTCGTGTTGGCATCTCCCCGGGGCCTCCCCAAGTGTCCACAAAGCGAGAAGTCTTCAACAAGTGTGAATCCAGTTGAACTGGAACATGCAGACTGCAGAGGGCGGCATTCCCAGTCATTCACCTGTCCCCAGCCCAGTCGCGTCCAGCGACCCGTTCTTCCTACCTGCTTTCCCACTTCCGCTCCAAGCCTCACGGGCTTCTCAGTGTGTCTTGATGTGACCTCACAGCTCAAGCCCTTTGCTGATACTGTCTTTTGACCTTGGAATTCCCTCCTTTTCTCCTTTGTCACAGAGCCAGGAAGAGGCTGGGCGCTGGTGTCTGGTGGCCTGGGTGCACATTCTGATTCTTGCCACTTAGTAGATATATAGGCTTGGGCAAGTTGCTAGACCTCTTTGTGCCTCAGTTTCCTCATGTGTAAAAGGAGGCAAGAGTAGTGCCAACCAAATAGGTTTTGGGGGGTTAAATACATTAATCTCTATAAAGCCTTTCGATCAAAGCTGGCATATAATAAGCTACAGAAACTAACCAGGTGTAGTGCAGGCGCTGAGGCTGGAAATGGTGGCTGTTCCCGTGTCTTGGGCAAAGAAAGGGAGTGCTCGTTCACACCTGGACGGAGGGCTACGGGGAAGGACAATGGTTTCAGAGCCAACCCCTGTCTTCCTGGGGATTAAATATCTGACCTTGCTCTCCTCTCACTCTAATCGCTTGCTATGGCTCCTCTAACTGGATCCAGGACCACAGGGCCAGGGGGCCCACTGAGGCAATCCACACGGGTCAGCCTATGCGGCTCAGTGCTGGCCAGTGGACTCGGGGGCCAAGAGGAAGAGAGCCAGTCACCTTGCCAGGGAGTAAACAAGCGACGTTCTAATTAGGGCAACACCTTTCTCTCCTGGCTGGGGACACCAAATGAACCCAACTTCTTGATGAAGCAGATGCCCTCTTTCCCTAGCTGTGGGCCACTGCACCACGTGAAGAGGCTGGGGACGATGACCGTGCTCACCTGCTTGCTCTGGGGGTCTCCACAGCCTTCTCAGGTTTCTGTGTTTGTCTTCAGAAAAAGACTTGCTTGCTGGGGCAGGTTTCCCCCAGCTCCCACGGTTCTGATGATAACAGGTTTGTGTATGCTGGGGAATTAGTCTGCGCCCGTCCAACCATCTTTAGCTCACATTAATCACACCCTTTTACTCAAAACAGTACCACTCTGATCTAAACCAATTAAGCCTGTGCTGTTTAGACAAAGAGATTAATATAGCTCTGAAAAGCATAACCTTTGGCCATAGAGCTGTCTTAAGATAATGAGCTTGATTCAGTGGGCTGGCTTTGTGGAGAGGTGTGTTTTGGAAGAAGATATCTATTTGCAGATTCTAAATCAGCGGGAAAAGAAGTGCACTGAGGCAAACACATCCTGGCTGTACACACGCAAGTACAAAGGAGGTTAAGGGGCCCGCGTGAGAGCCGAGGACCTGGAAAATCCAGCTGACTCTGACAAAGGAACAAAACATAAAATAAAATCCAGCAGAAGTCATCACAGCTGTCACATGAGTCTGAAACATGTAGCTTATAAAAAGCGTTGCTCCATGTATCATCCTTTCTGCTCTTACCGAAATTGAGGGATGACTTTACAGTGTGCATATGGAGAATGGAGCACTGGACCAGGAGTCCTGTGTGCTGAGCTGGGTTTTTGAGTGCTGCTACATGCTACCGTCATGCTAGATGCTGAGGATTGGCAGAGGAACGGAACATGGTCCCTGCCTTCAAGCGGCTCTTTGTCCAGTGGAGGACAGGGACCCGCAGACAAAAACGTGAATGCCATGATGGGGCTGTGGGAGAGGTGAGTACAGGTGCCTGGGAGCCCCAGGTCAGGAACGAGTCCCCCTCGCCCCGGCGCTTCAGTCGAAACTTCTGAAAGCAGGTAAGCTTTGAGTTAAATCTCCAAAGATATAGAAAAGATCTCCTGGCGGGAAAGTGTTGGGAGGAGTCCTAGGCACGTCTAGAGAACGGTGTAAGCAAGAGTATGACACTGGCCAGCCACGACAGAAAAGCATTTGCCATTCCTCTGAACCACGAGAGCACAAAGTCTGAGCCAGACTGTGGATGGAGGTGATGCTGGTGAGCCAGTGCCTCAAGGACCATGGTCCCTAAATGAGGGTGCTGGAGATTATTTTCTAAACAATGGGAATGCGCTAATGGGGTTTAAGCAATAAATCCTAATCAGTGCTATCTTTGGAAGATCACCTTGGTCCCCCCCAGTAGTCTAGTTATTCCACTCATCTAACTTCAGATTTCATATCTGTGAAGCGGGTGTGTTTAATACCACGGTCTCCAAGGTCCTTTTCAGCGCGCATTCACCGTGTCTTTTTCTTCATTATTTTTGATGCTTTGATATCTTGGAGACTTGCTGACCCTGTGGGGACGGCCCCTCCCAAGCTAATTTCTAGGGATAGCAAACAACTGGCTTACAGAGCTGGCCTTTCATATGCAAACCAGCCAATCCAGCGCCCGCACCCCACCCCCTCCTTAATTGGTCTCTTTTGCTCCAGGCCGCTGTTCCTCTGCCCTAATCACCCCGGGGCCTGGTACCAGACAACCCGGGGCAGCCCCTGTGCCCCAGAGCCCACTGAGATTATTCCAACTCAGGAGTGGTGTGCCCCAGCCTCCTGGGAGCTGTGAGGACAACAAGCTATTTTTCAATGACAATTGTTTCCTGATCTGTTGGCCTATGACACCTGAATAATACTAAAACCTATAGTTTAAAATACAGCAATATTCTTGAACGGAGAGTGCGGGCAGGACTCCTGGTCAAGGGGGTGGGGCCAAAATCCAGCCTTTGGCTTAACCACATCCCTGTAGAGCGTGGTGGGTGCTTCCAATTTGCACAGCGGCTCCCTGTGGGCTAGCAGTAGCCCCGTGTCAAGTCATTTCAGCTCTCTGAGCCTCAGTGTTCTCATTGATAAAATCTGGGCATTGGGCTAAGTATGGACCTTGTTTTCCAGATTTGAGTTCTCTGACAGTAGAGTAACTCTCTGTGAGGCCTTACACATACCTGCCCTGCAAATTCCCCATGTGTCAACCAGGCACAACTTTCCTCCATCCCTCCTGGTCCTCCTGACACAGTGGGAGAAGCTGTCTGAAGGTGCTTTGTAAACTGTGAAGTGCTGTGCTGGCAGAGGCCTGCTATTAGCATTGTTGTTGAGTATGAACCTGTCCCGGGTGTAGGTGTGTAAGACTTTCAGGGCAGTGGTGTATGATTTAGCAAATTATCTCTTCAGTGTGTTAAAGTGTGCTCCAGGAGTTTGTTCACTGCAGGATGGGGGAACAATGCCACCTCGCTATATTCAATAATGCAGATTTAATTATCATGATTATCTCGCATTGGTATAAAGTCTTTGCTTTCAGGATCTCAAAGTCCTTTATAAACATTAAGCCTCCTGGTCCCCCAGGGGAGACCTTAAATTGATGCCGGAGCTCACAGATCTCTCCTCTTCCTGGCTTGAAAGGGGTTTGCTCCCATCCAGGAGAGGACGAAAGAGATTCTCAGCATCCGCTGTCATGCAGTGTTTGATGTCACGGGTTTAGGGGTATGCGCGCTATGGGCCAAGGGGAAAGAGATTGAGAGAGGGACTAGCTGCCATTTACAGAGAGTCGACCAGACCCTGGACCTGCGTTAGGTCAGATCACAGCAGTAATCACCCCCTGCCCCACACATTCTTTACAGATAAGGAAACCTCAGCTCAGAGAGGTTGAGGTGCCCGCCCAAGTTCACAGAGCCAGGTAGACACAGGTGGACTGGTAGGTGGGATTTGGACGCAGTTCTGTAGGTCTCTCTAAGGCCCAAATTGCCATTCTTTGCGCTGAACTCAGCTGCCCTCCAGGGCCCTGCTTGCTTTGGGTCCATGTCCTTTTTTTGCCCTTGCAGAGTCTGACTGCATTCCTACCACCTTGGCCTTGAGATTCAGCCGAGTGGAGTGGGAGCCAGTGAACTGTCCAAGAGGAGGCGGGGAGGAGGTCTGTGCTGACCCAGACAGAGGGGCCCCCTGCCTCCTTGACGCCGGCCACACCCAACCCTCAGCTCTGCCACTGTTGTCACTGTTCCAGGGACTATTGTATTCCTGCATAGAAGTCACCCCAAATGGAGCAGTTTAGAACAACTGTTTTATTGCAATCACAAATTCCTTACCAAAGGAATTTGGTAAAATTACAGTTGGGCAGTTTTCCCCAAGCCCGTGATCTCTGGGGCCACAGCCAGGAAGACTCGAACATCAGGGGTGACTCAAAGGCTGGGGCTGGAAGCATCTGGAAGCATCTTCGCTCTCATGTCTGGTGCCTGGGGCTTTCGTTGTGAGTCAGTACTTATGGCCTCTGCCTGTGGCCTCCGCTTCCTTTACAGCATGGCAGCCTCAGGGAAGTCAGACTCTTACAGGGCTGCTCTGGGCTCCAAGTGTGAATGTTCTAGAGAACAAAGTGGAAGCTACTTGTTTCTTTATTGACCAAGTGCTGGAAGTCACACATGATCACATCTGTTGTCTACTATTGGCTACAAATGGGTTGCTAAGGCCGGTAGAAATTAGTGTGTGGGTGTCAGCGGGGCTGTGATCCCTCTGAAGGCCTCTTCCAGCACCTGGCGGTTCCAGGCGTTCCTTGGCTTTCGGCTGTGTGACACCAGTCTCCGCCTGCATCTGCACACAGCCTCCCCTGGGGAACTGCATGTCTTCTCCTGTTCTGTCTCTTATAAAGACACCCATCTTTGGATCTAGGGCCCACCCTGATGTGGGATGTTCTCATCTCAAATTCCTTACCTTAATTACATCTCCAAAGACTCTTATTCCGAACATTCTGAGGTTCCGGGTGGACATAGACCCCCACGTCTCAATGGGAGGAGTGCCGGAGAACTTAAGGACATGTTTTCATGCAGCCAAAGGCCTGTTCGCGATCTTTCCTCATCAGAGAGAGAGCCATGCCAGGGCTGAGGGCTTGGACCCCACGTTCCTGTACGGGTTCAGGCCTTCCAGTCCCAGCCCAGGCACTTCCTAGCTGTGTGACTTGGGCAGGTCACCTTTCTGAGCCTCAGTTTTCTCATCTGCAAAATGGGGAACCCTTATGGGTCTTTGGGGAAGATTAAATGCAATAATGTGTATAACATCTGGTATATAATAATTGTCAATGGGCCATGATAATTATTAGCATTAATTTCACCTGCGGAGTCATTTGTGTTCTTACAGAAGTAAATTTCCTCAGAATCTCTGTTCGTCTCCACATCCTCCGGCCTCTGCTGACTGTTGTGTTTATAGCTGCCATGTTTGCACTGGGAAGGCCACTAGAGACTGAACTGCATCCCCCCCAAATTCACATGCTGAGTCCTAATCCCCAGTGTAAGGCTCTTTGGCGATGGAGCAGTTGGGAGGTAATTAGGATTGGATGAGGTCATGAGGATGGGGTCCTCACCACGGGATTAGCGGATTAGTGCCCTTATAAGAAGAGACCCAAAGAGTTTACTGTTCCTCTCCCTCTGCTGTGTGAGGACACAGGGAGAAGGCAGCTGTCTGCAAGCCAGGAAGAGCATTCTCGCTGGAACTACACTACACTGGCACCCTGATCTCAGACTTCCAGTGTCCAGAACTGTGAAAAAATAAATGTCTGTTGTTTAAGCTGCCCAGTCTGTATGTTTTATGGCAGCCTGAGCTCACGAAGACAGAAGCTGTGCAAAGCCCTTTCACATGCACAATTTCTTTTGCTTCTCAAAAGAGCCTCGTGGTGCGGACAGTTTTACTGATGGGGAAACTGAGGCCCAGACAACGGGCATGGCTTGCCAAAGTCACACATCCAGGGAGTGCCAGATCTGGGCTGAGAAACCTAAAGAACATCTTCCCTTTTTGAGTAGCCAAGTCCGGAGCAGGCCAACAAACATTGAATGTGCAAGGAGCCCTTGGTCATCCAGAAGGGGGAGCTCACCAGGGTGGAGCTCCCTACTGACCTATCCCGGCCCTGCTGCCTGGGGTCCTTGCATAAGTCCATCACACTCTCTGAGCCTCAGTTTCTTCATCTGTTAAATATAGGCAATAACAGTGACTCACAGGGCAATACAGAAGCCTAGGGGAGGCCAGCATCCATTCGCTCAAAGGAGATTAAAAACCTGTCATGTGCAAAGACATTTTTGATATTCAGTTTCTTCCGTTATCTTTTCTCTGTTCATTTATCCGTCTATCTCTCTCACTAGATTATGAGTCCCAAAGGGCAGGGAATATGTCCACTGGATGCCTGAATTTACAGAACCGAGGAGGTTTGGATCTAGCATCTAGAGGGTGGCCAGTAAAAATGTGATGAATAAATGAATGAATGAAAGCATGCCTGGATGAATGGATGGATGGGTGGGTGAATGGACAGATGGGTTGGGGTGGTCTCTCTCTCTATGGGCAGCCAAGTTCTTAATAATTCGGATTCCTCTCTACATGAATGACTCTTCTTTTTCCCCATTTTTGTCCTTTGTTTCAGAGTAAATGAACTTTACTTCTGATTTCTATTTTGATATCTAATCGGGATTTTCTGAGTTGCTGGAGGGTTGGTGAACTCACAGACGTCTTTTACTACTAACACTATGTAATTAAAAAAAAAAAAAATTGATCCTGTGATCTACTTCTGAGACCAACGGGTTGCTTTCTGGCTTAACTGTATTTATCGACGTGCTCCAAAGACATGATCGCTGTGAGCATTTCATCCAGAGGACGTACGAATTCAGAAGTCAGGTCTTCGGAACATACGTCCATGTGGCCTGTGTGCTGAGTGGTGTAACGTGTGCATTTGCATATGTTGTCTCTTTGTAAACATCCATTTTAGGCCATCATGGTTTAAATTAAAGGAGAATTCCATTGGCAAAGTGATTAGCTGCAGGGGGCAAAAATGATTCCAGTGAATACTGTTTTTCCCTTTGATACAGCTCCAAATTGATGTTTCCATCTCATTGTTTTTGTATTTGTTTTTTAACTTTATCTAAAGATTTTTTTTAAATGAGAATTATTTAACAAAAGGAAAACTCTAACCACTTTCTTATGTAAAGCTAATGTGACAATGCAAGTGTCAACAAGGGGACAAGATCGGCTCAGGGAAATCTTGAAACCTCTAAGTGGAATTTGCATAAAATAGTTCTGGTATTATTATTCACTATTCTTTCCGTGACAGATATGTCAAGGCCTTGAAACCTAAAAGAACAATTATGCTATTGTATCTCTCGGAGGATTCAAGGGGTGTGTCTTTGGTGGAAAAAGTGCTATTAGAGCTTTGAAAGCAGTTAAAAGGCAGCCGAAGGGACTCTTTAGCTAGTCATTTTATAAAGAATGCCTCAGCTTTAAGAGTCTTAAAGTACGTTTATTCAACTTGTACTTTCGGCTTAAAAAAAAAGACCGCTAATAATTAATGGCTGTCCTTTTTTCCACGTTTGCACTGGCTATAAATAAAAACTCCCCATGAAGTCATCACTGATTACGTTTAACTCTGATTCTATGTGATGGGACCTATATCTTTATCAAGCGTCTTGCAACGAATTTACCTGTAAGCTTTCTTTTTTTTTGAATTTAGCTAACATCGCAGAAGTCATTGCCGATGTCGATTATGGACCAAATCAGGAACGAATCAGTAAATCCCTTCCTTGGACAAGCTGGCTTAACTTACCAGGTCTGAACAGTAGACACGGAAGCATTGGTAAGGCAGGTCTCATGGCAGCTAGATGGGGGCAGCAGGCAGAGATCCGACTTTACTTTCCTCTGAATCCTGCTGATTATTATGTCATTCTCTGGGTCGGCTGGGCTGCGCTGGAAAAGGCAATGCCAACTTTTGATGGGAATAGTTTTGAAATTCAAGAAAGGCACAGAGAAGCATTAAAATGCCTCTGTCGCGCAGGCTGATGTCGGTATCGAAAATGAGTGAGCCAGGAAAGTTTCAGTCAAAATGCTGCCGACTGTGGGGTCAGGGAAATTTTGATTCAAGTGTACAAGAACTAATATGCACAGGCGTGGACGAGCGGCCTGTGTTTTTAAGAAGCCGTAAAGTGGTGCTCATTTCATATACTTCATAAAATCAAAAGACGATATTCGTTTATTTTCATTCACGCATTCTTTCACTTCGTGTTTATTGGGAGCTGGGAGAGTCCCTAGAAACCATCTAGTTTGACCTGTTATTTTATGAGTGAGCAAAGGCAGGTTCAGAATGGGGAAAACTCAGGCCTGTCCTTCCATGAGGAAGGCCGGAAGAGAAGTGTATCTTCCGTAGTTGCAGAGTGCTGGCTAGCACAAGGGCATCTTAAATAAAGAGCACATTTCCCCTAATCCCATGCAGCCGTGAGACGTAAGCAAAAGTGACTTGTGAAATTCCTGGGACACACCCCATTCCTTTTTTCCTGCTAGAATAGGGGCAGCCATTTTGGAAATGGTGGCATGCCAAGAGAAGCAACAATAGAAGGAGTTCCTGACTCCATGGGTCTCAGACATCTGGCCACTGCCCCATATAAGGGAGGAATAAAGCTCCATCTATTAGGCCACTGTAATTTGGAGTCTTATCACTTACATCCGCGTTCAATCTTAAACTACTGGAGTAACTACTAGAAGGGCTCACTAGGCTCCAAGCAGTGTGCTGATGGGTTATCTAGGCCAACCCATTCCAAGCATGATGGCATCACAGCTAGAATCGAGTTGTCTGAGTATACACTGCTAGACTCTGTGCCTTCAGTGAACGACTATGCCATTCACTTAAGAATCGCAAGCACTCAGCATATTCTGACATTCAGAAGGTGCTCGATAAAGTTTTGTAAGAACCCAGTGGATGAACGACACCATGGAGAGGTGAGTAGGAAAAGCTGGAGAGCAGTTGTACTGTACCACAATGTGCCCTGGGTGTCCTCGGTGAGGAAATACAGATGATTATCCATATCCATGGGTTCTAAATCCACAGATTCAACCAACCTTGGATCAAAAGACCTATGCTACGGTGTGTCCATACTGAACATGTATAGACTTTTCTTCTTTCCATTATTTCCTAAACAATGCAGTATAACAACTACTCACATAGCATTTACATTGTATTAGGTATTATAAGTAATCTAGAGATGATTTAAACTATATGGGAGGATGTGTGGAGGTTATGTGTAAATACCACACCATTTAATAAAAGAGATTTGAAGGTCCACAGATTTTGGTATCCATAGGGGGTCCTGGAACTGAAGAATGACTGTACAAGCCCACGCTTGCAATTTTGGCCCGACCCCACATTACTATGCATTGTTTGATGACAAAATGATTCGTTAAAATCTCATGGATTTGTCTTTCTCCCTCTCTCTCTTTTTCTCTTTTTCTGGTATTGTTGTATATGATATAAACAGAGCATAAATCTTGGCTCTTGCTAACTGCTGTTCGGTTGAAATTGCCTGTATTGTCTTGACATATGTTGGAGTCTTTAAATTAACAGAGAAAAAAATTGATTTTAAAAATGGCACTTGCATTAATAAATGGTTATAAATGGGCAGTTTGGGAGGCGTGAAGATATACATGGGAAGTTACGCACAAATATTACAATTAGCGTAGCAGTGGGGTTTTGACTCCGTGAAATATACGGTCTTGTACATCCACTGGGAGCATACTTTATGCTGTGGGAAGTGTATATGTGGCATAATCTGCACATCCAAGGCACCAGGTACTCCACCAGGTCACTCCAATCTACCAAGCTATGGAATCTTAGAGTCTTTGTAGATTGTAGCATTTTTTTTCCCCTGACATCTTGAGCTTCCAAATACCTTTGTCATAGCTTTGGACAGAGTTTATTTCTGTGAGTGATGAAAGTCTGGCTCCTTTAAGGATCCCAGCTTAAGCCAATCCCATTGCACCCACAGAGGAGAAAACTCTACTAGGTTCCTACAATTATTAGATCAAAACCTGGACTACTGATCTTCAATTGCTTGGCACTCCGTTCTCTCACTCCTCTTAGCTGTTGACCTCTTGTCTCAGCCTGTAACTATATGTCTGCTTAAACCCACGGGTGGCCTGATTCATCTTCTTCTTGCTTAAGAGTACCACTGATTCTTGGCAACCAATTTCTTCACTCAATTACCCATCTGACCATTGTCCACCCATCTGTCTTATATGTAATGTCCCAGGTGGGGGACAGAGAGATGAATAAGACCCCATTCATCCTTTCAGAAGAGCTCACAGTTTAGTGAAAGCTCACAGACAAGCAAAGAGGTGATTCCAATATGGCCGAGTAAGCAGGTCAAGGAGAGTGAAGAATGGCTGGACTTGGGGGAGTAAGCCAGGGAGAGAGGGGCCAGCTGGAGTGAACATGAGGGAAAGGCTGGGAATTCTGAGTGTGACACTTTAGAAAAAGTTTCAAGACAGTATCACAACATGCTGAAAAGTCAGAAAGAGACTTTAGAGGGAATACAAATACATCCCAGACACGGATCTCCAAATATTTAGCTAGCCGTGTATGTTTTTAATTATCACCATTACAGTACTATTATTGTTATCATCACCATCATTGTTATTATTGGTATGTGTCCAGTACAAAAACTCACATTGTCAGAGAAGAGCCCTAATGACTGTCCTCGGTGCACAGAATGCTTATCTCTGGCCACAGGCTTACATCTGTGGGTGGAGTGGGGCCTCGATGGAAGGGTGGCAAGATTCAGCGATTTATGCCCACAGGTAAGCTGATTTATTCTCTCCTTTTTTGATCATACAACTCTAGAAACATGTTCCTATCTCAAAGAAATCAGTCAATTAGAATACAAACTACATGCCAATGTGGAGGCTTAACTCCCTTGAATCTTGCTAGCCACTTCCCAAATACAAGGGATTCCATTCTATTTTTACAGTGCTAAGTACAAGCATTAAGAATAATAATAATGACAATAAACAATTATGCAGCTTTTATGACTTACTAAGCAACATTCTACTCCAGGGCTTGTATTACTCAATTAGTCTTCTCTGCAGCTCTATGAGATGGGCACCACTGATATTCCCATTTTACAGATGAGAAAACTGAGGTAGAAGGGGTCGGATTGCTTGCCCAAATTCACACAGTAAGTGAGGGGGCTAGGATTTGAACCCAAGCTTCCGAATTCAGAGCCAGGCTCCGATCCCCTGTGCACTGCTGCAGAGAGATGCTCCAATCCCACACTTTACCTCCGTTTTACAGACTAAGAAACTAAGCTCAGCCACTTTTGATGAAACCAGCCCCTGGTCATGCCTTTGGAGCCAATGCATGGCTCCTGATGGAACCAGAATGATCCTCATTCTCTTTCGCAGTTCCAGGTTCCTTGCAATGCAAAATACACATTATCACATCCACGTTAATATTGCAAATTACCTGGGCAGCTTTTATTTTGGGGAATGGGGAGGTGGGCCTCTAAAATAGGTTGACATTTTCCACCTGAGAAGGCTGGGGATTTGTCACTGTGTGGGCGTACTCTGCCCTCTGCCATCCCCTTTCATTCTCTGACTCATCTCTGTCTCTCCTTCTATTCCGGCCTCTTTACGCCCCAGGCCCCTCTCAACCCCAGGACTGGGAATGCATCAACCATCAGACGCGCTTGCCGTCTTATATTAAAATGTGCCTTTGACCCTGGGCGCTCCCCCCAGCTCAGCTTCTGCTCATCTCCATTTTTGAAACCTCATCGCCTCCCGTGGCAGCAGGAGCCTGCGAACTCCCACCCAAGCTGTCTGAGTTAAACTTTGAGCAATGCCACGCAGGCGATGGCGATGGCGTGTCCTGGGATGACAGGAAATGGAAGCTATCAAGTGAAAGGAAGAGAACTTGTAAGTAGGCTGAATGTAAAATCATTGGGTAAATAAAAAAATAGCAAAATAGACCGGAATTGGGCAATCCACTGAGTTTCAGCATCCCAAAACACAGGGGAAACTTTAAAATAAGGTTTTAGGAAAGAGACTTAGCAACCGGGGGATATGGGATGAAAAGCAGGAATTCTCAGATTATTGGCAGCTGCACCCTGCCTGGCTAGAGAAAGCCCTCAGTGAGTCTGGACACCTTGGACAGTTTCCAGGATGACTTCTGCTCCTTCTCGGCTCTGTGGTTTGTATGTGGCAGCCGTGTGGGTTAGGCCACGCAAATCCCTCTCCCCGTGGCCCCCTTTCCTTATTGGTAAAACTATAGGGTTAGGTTATGTTAACTTTGCAGACATTCCTATATTCTATTACTTTTACTTTCACGGGCCTTAAGAAAGCCCTCTTTATAAGAACATTGTTATGCAAAGATTTATTTTCGTGTTTTTTTCTTCATTGCTAAAATGTATAGATACTCCAACTTGAAAGTTTACAATAAATTAGAAAGTGGAAAGAAGAAGAAGAAAAAAGTTCTGTGCAAACACCCACCACTCATTGGTGTAGTTTATTCTCATCTTCCACGCACAGTGATGTGTTGTTAGCTGAGCTGCTTCACGCCCATGGAACCATGCGGTGTGTATTTTGCATCCTGCGTACTTCGTGTTAACGTTGTATCACGTGTGTATCTGGTCCAAGCTATTGCAAACGCTTCCCGCATGGTTTCTGACTGCTGAGAAGCCCCTCTAGAAGGTGTGACATAATCAGTGGCACATTCCAGCAGAGATGAACATTTTATGCTGTTTC
The DNA here is from genome assembly GCF_037783145.1 of Equus przewalskii. NCBI lineage: Eukaryota > Metazoa > Chordata > Mammalia > Perissodactyla > Equidae > Equus > Equus przewalskii. Next base: position 39,148,562 of record NC_091855.1, read on the forward strand.
TTTTCTCCCTCCTCGCCTCCGCATTTACCTGTCACACTGCTTCTATGCAGCCCCCTCAATACGGACCGGGGCGGGGGGACCCTCTGGACACAATGTAACGTCCAGCAAGCAATTGGAGAGGCCAACGAAGGGACTGCTTACCATGTTCTGGGCAGAGCCGAGAGTATCAGGATGAGATGGTGATGCCCCAGGCGTAGTAACCATGGGGAGCTGCTGTTCCACCAGGACCGAAGGGGCAGAGGAGGGAGCAGTGACGGGAATTCAGAGACAGCTGAAGTCGCAGGAGGGCAGAGGGCACCCCTGGCAGGAGGGAGCCCCCGGGTTGCAGTGTGTGTTGCATGGATGACTCCTGCCACTTTCGTTCCACTCCCTGTCTCCACTATGTTCAAACCCAGCCCAAGACGTTAAGACCTGTTCACCACACACATGAAAACAAAAATACGTAAAACAGGAAGTGAGGTCAAGGGTGAGGGAGAGAACAGATGTGCTCCCAGCCCCTCATTCCTCCTGTCTTCCCCCCTCTCCCCTTCACCCACGCTGCTGCCTGTCTCTGCCCTTCTCGTTTGTAAAAGGGGGCAAGGAACAGGGTTATTTTGGCAAGGATTAAGGGTAAAAACAGCTGTTGCTGTAAAAGCAGACAAGGCCCTCCAAAACGGCAACCTGGTGTTTCTTGAAGAACAGATTCTGCACGAGAAGGTGAAGCAGGAGCAGCCCTTCTTGGTACGGAGCCTGGGCCTCCCGCCCCGTCTGCGGAACGCCTGCTGGAACCAGCATCTTGACAACTTCTCCCACTTCTCAAGCTTTTCCGCCACAGCCAGTCTGCAAGGCACTGAGGCAGAGATCCAAAGCAGAGTGACATCCTCGAAGACACATTTGGCGACCTCAGGTGACTCCAGCAGTATGACCAGCAATCCTGGTTTACCCAGGACAGAGTCCCCGGATTCGGGACGTTCGGGGCTAAAACTGGGAGAGTTCTAGACCAATCTCCTGACTCCAGTAACAAAGCCACAATGCCATCACGTGAAGCTGTTCTCTTTATCGCATCTTTAGGCCACCCAGAGTCATCCTGGGTCTTATTCCATGACCTTCCTGTGACCTTCACAAGATCCACGTGGGAGCAAGGCTCCTCCCGTGCATTTTCTGGGTGAGGAAACTGACACCTAAGGAGACACAGGGACTCACCCGGGGCTGGGTCAGAACGGGACCAGTCCTCACTCAGTTGGGCTCAAACCCACCCCTGCACCACTGGCCAGTCCCCGTGAGATGGTGTTCTACTGAACAAAGTCTGTCTACGCCAAAATGGGGTTTTCTTTTGACCCATGCACCAGAATTTCCAGACTCCCTGCGTAGAAGAGATGCTCACTAAATATGTGTTGACGCAACGATGGAGGACTAAGTCAATGAAGCCTCATTCAACATGCACAAGGGTAGTTATTTTTCTGTATCTGTCTCCCCACTCGACAGGGAGCTCCATGAGGATGGGGATCTTGCTGCCTGCCCCCCATGGTGTCCGCACTTATAAGAACGTCAGGGATTGCGTGGCCACTTAACACACACCTGCTGGACTTGCCCTCTTGAGGGCAAGGTGTGGACGTTAGGGTGAAGGAGATGATTTTTGACCGCTCGGCACCCATAACAGGAAACATCATGATGGCAAAGCCGCTGCACTATAATAGCGCCCCCTGATGGGAGCTCCTTGGATCCATGACAACAAAACTCTATTCCAGGTTTGGCTTTTCACATGCAGTACTGGGTAGCTCTGAAGGCGATCAGGCAGAGATTCGGGCAAGGAAAATGAGTGATCAGTTCCTTTAACTGACAACTTTTAAAATTAAAAAAAATATTTTTTTTGCTGAGGAAGATTTGCCCCGAGCTGACATCTGTGTCAGTCTTCTTCCACTTTGTATGTGGATTGCCACCTCAGCATGGCTGACAAGTGATGCAGGTCCACGCCTGGGATCCAAACCTGCGAGCCCCAGGCCGCTGAAGCAGAGTGTGCAAACTTAACCACTACACCATGGGGCTGGCCCTTTAACTGACAATTCTTGATCCATCTCCTGCACACAGCTGGGCCATCACTGACTCTCGCTGCTCTGCTCCTGGCAGTTGACGGGTTGTCAGAAGTTCCTGAGAAAGAATCTGGTTTCAGATAAGAGGCGAATTCCACATCTGATGGTCCTGACGGTTTCCCACCCAAATCTGGCCTGGTTCGTCTCTGTGGAGAGGTATGGGGCTAGACTGTCACCTCGTCATCTCCCACCTCTCTTTCCAGGGTGGAGGCTGAGCCCCAATGTCTCGGCCTTGTGACCTTGAACTAATGTGACTTCCAGTTGAAAAAAGATCTGGTGGAGGCAAGCCCAGTGACGATGAAGAAATGCGGAAGTAGCTGAGTAGGACAAGCACACTTTGAAGGAGAAGGCCGAGGAGACAGCTTCAGCTACATCACATGTTCTCTGCACAGGGAGCAGCCACTGGTGTGTTCCGATTAGAAGATTCCCGTGAACAGGACCCTAACCTGTGTGGGTGCTTCCAATCCCTCAGGACATCACGCATCACGCTGCAAACACAGATGGGAGAGTGTAGAGGGTTTTTTTTTCTCCTAAGGAAGGCTGGAAAGTTTGTGTGTTATCATTAAACCAAAGGAAGCTGTTTTTACATCTGGAGATACAAAAATGAAATTCCAGGGTAGAAACTTTAGCTTAATTTGTTCATGCATTTATTCACTCAACAAACAGTTACTGTGTCCCCACTATGCTACAACGAGGCACAAAGGCACAGGAATAGAGACACGAATGACACCCCGTCTTTGCCCTGAGGAAGCCAAGGGCCCATGAATAATCACAAAGTCATGAGGCTCGTTTTCCTTTCTTTCTGGTACCTGCAGGTCTGTTGTCTGGTTGATCCTCTCGCGTTCTGTAGAGGAAGACAAGGTGCTGGCCTGTCTGGGAGTTCTTCTCCAAACATACTTTGGACCACTTAAACTTTTTCTTATACTTGAAATTCTATATTCCTCCACACTCTCTCGGATGTCCACATTTTTGAATTCTCTATTCCTCTCCCGAAATGTTTTTCTTCCTTTCTTCCTCACAAACTCTTATTCAGTCAACACCCAGGTCACCTCCTCTATGAAGCCTTCCCTGCATTCTAGGTATGCATCTCTTGGGCTAGTATGCAACTGGAGTGAGGACTGACTGCACACTATGTTTCAGTCCCATTTGACCTTCTCTCTTTGTCTCAAATATGCTGATTTCCTGCCTCAGGCCCTTTGCACATGCCATTCCCTCTGCTCTTTGTTATCTGCTCTGTCTGAATACTTCTGACTATGCCGGTGATCTGAACTAAGAAGTCGCATCTTCTGGGAGTTCTCTCTGTGCCCTCCTGAGACCTGGCTTGGCTGTCTGAGTCTGGATTTGCAGAGGGCGAGAGGCAGCTTCACAAGTCGTTGAGCTTGGTCCCAGTAGGTTGGTGCTGTCGCTGGACCTCCAGATGCAGTCTTGTTAAATCACAGGCAATAACTAAATGTCTTCTTACCTTTGCCGGGTCAAGAGCCCCTTTGAAATGTAAACCCAAGATCTGTCTAAAGATCTGCCTTCCTGTTCCCTGCAGCCAGGTCTTTGTTGGGAGCTTCTGGACGGGAATTTTGCCAGCCTCCGAGCATCCTTCAAGCAAGGCTTCCCTCTGGGATTAGACCCACAGCAGACGTGCTTGCATACTATACATTATGGGAAAAGGCATACCATCCAACATGTCTTCAGCACGAATTATGAGCCAGGCGTTCTAGAGAATTCCACGTACACCGCTTCTGTTACGCATCCTGATCGCCCTATGAAGGAACTATTAATTTAGTGATTACATAGATCAAGGACCTCCAAACCATGGCTCCTCAGCTGAATCCTGGTTGCCACCTGCTTGTGTAAGTCAGATTTTATTGGAGCACAGCCATGCCCGTAGTATTTGCGGCTGCTTTCAAGCCACAACACTGAGTTGAGTAGTTGGGCCAGAGACCTTATGGCCACAAAGGCTAAAATGTTTACTCCCCGGCTTTTGAAAAAAGTGGTTTGCTAACCTCTGGTAGAGATGGCAAAACGGAGGCTGAGAGAAGTTGCAAACCATTGTCGACCCACTCTGCGGCTGGGGGTCCCTGTGGTCCCTCCTGGGAGTTGCATCTACAGTTGGCTTCATTCTGCTTCTCTCAGGTAGATGCAGGGTTCCCCATCTGTTCTTGCAGCCTCAGTTTCCCCACCAGTGATAAGGGGTTGGACTTGACCATCTAATGTCGCAGCCAGTGCTGAGTGGATTCGGCTGCTGGGGGGCTCTGGGTCTGTGTGTCAGAAGGGCGGGGGATGGCGCAGAGAGAGAAAGACCACTGCTGGGTTGCTGGACTTCGGGGCCAGGATGCCAGCTGCAGAATCTCCCCAAAAAGGCAGCACCACCCAGAGTCATTTGATTGAGTGAAGTCTCTGGAATCACAGCAAAACCCATTTATAGAGCCACGGGCTTGACAAATGCGGGCCACTCTGTCTGCTGTCGCCATGGGCTCTTCCTCGCCGTTTGCCTCCCAGCAACACTCGGGGCAATAATTCTCATCTATAAAGCCGGCCAGCGGGGGATCTGAGCTCTCCACGAGGAAGGACGGGCTGCGTCCCCGCCTGCTCACCTGCTTGGAGCGGCGGCCACCCCAGGGCTGGACCTTGAAGCTGCCCCCATGGACGCGCTCCTGGCTTTGCACCTGCTCCCGACAGTTGACGCTGGGGTCAAGGCGGGTTTTAGATCCTCTGTGTTCACAACGAAATGGGTCAGTCACCTTTGATCTTGGATCTCCCCAGAGATGGAAGTCGCTTTACACAGGCATTCTTGAGAGGGCTCCTTTGAGAAGCATTTCATTAAAAAAAATGTTGGACACACACATACAAATGAGTAAAACTGGGGAAGTCTGAATATTTGGTGGGTTGTATCAATTCCCTGGTTGTGGCCGGATCCTGTAGTTATTCGAGATCCTGCCGTTGGGGGAAAAGCCAGGTAAAGGGCACACCACATTTCTCTGCGTGACTCCTTACAACAGCATGTGAACCCGCAATTACCTCAAAATAAAACTTCTGATTAAAAAATAAGTTGATATTGACCATATGTTCCCAGGAATTGTGGTTTTGATTAAGTCACAATATCGTTGGATGAGCACATTTGTTTGAAGAATAAGTTTATCCTTCCACAGCAGAATAAATATCATGTATTTATTGAAGGTTTGATTTTTTAAATTTGAGGAAAACCATAAATCTCTTTGAGAATCTGTTAAATTCCATGAGCCCTTTCCCCTTATGTATACATATGTGTGTGTGAGCGTGTGTGCACATCTGTGCGCAAATGTGCGCATGCTCACAGGCTCAGATACGGGTCATGGCTGGAGTCCACTCAACGATCCCCATAGAACAGAGAAAAACAGAGGTTAGGGATGGTTTGGAGCCCTGAACAATCTTAAGGCAGGCAGAGTCACCCTTCTTTTGTCTGTTTTATATTTTAGGATCTTTGTTTAAGATTTCATTGGGAAGAGGATTTTCACTGCTTCGAAGACAATTTAAGATCCACTGATGTATTAGAAAGAAAGAGCAGAGGATGAGCTTTGGGGAACAGAGGACCCGCCTTGGAGACCCAGGGTCTGTGTCGTTTTCATCCCTGAGCTTGGGTTCCCTCGTCTCCAAGTGGGTTTTGGAGGGCAGGGGGTCATGGTTCCTGCTCACAGGAGTGCCATGTGGATTCAGGGCCCATCCTGCCTCCCACACAGGAGGGCCCGGCCTGTTGACTCTCTGGCTTCGGACAAAGCTTTGCTCTTTGCCTGAGGGGTCCAGGATACGGGTCAATGGGCGTCTCAGCCTGTCTTTCAAAGTTAGCCCGCAGCTCCCTTCTCATTCTGCGCCAGAAGGGAAGCCGTCCACGACCCAGCGCGGCTGCTCCATCCTCTCTTTCTCTCTGCCACTGAGAAAGAAATGCTGACAAGCAGCGAGGGAAAAAATAACACTGGTAAAACTTTCCCTAGTCTTGGGGAATTTACTTTCAAATTTGTGCCGGATAGAGTAATTAGTAAACTTGCTCTTAATAGTGCTGCGAAGATGTAATTTTTTCACACCTCCCCTGACTTTGACACTGCGGCTTTTGAAACTTCATTTTGCACCGTGCCTCATTGTTCTTTAATCTGCTGCACTCTGCATTGAGTATCGCGGAAATTTCGCACTTACTATGTCAATAACATCTGGCAAAATTGCCACCTATTAAGAGTAAGTGTTCTTTTTTCTCCGGTGACAAATGTGATGGTGTATTATATTGGTTTCCCTTGAGAGGCTAAGGAGACGATTTTAAAGCAGACACAAATGCATTAAAGAAATAACCTGAACTCTAAGAAAAGGTTACAGAAAGTCAGAAACTTTTTTTTTCTGGTTCTTGTTCTGGGTTTATTTATTTATTTATGGAGGGAGGGCGGGACTGCAGTGCAGCGACGCGCCACCCGTCTGCTCTCTCCTCTGGAGCAGTGTGTCCCCACCCAGCTCCTGCACTGAACGGGAGCCCTTCTGCACCTAAGCCCTTTCCAGGCTGGGGCGGCTAAGGGTGGCGTCAGGACCCTGGTCCTCGGGCCACCTTGGAAGAGCAGGGCCGAGCTGCCTGGGTTGGCTCCACCTCCCATTTGCTGTGTGGCCTCAGGGAAGCAATCTGAACTTTAGGAACCTCTGTCTCTTCCTCTGGGCCGTGGGGATCATCAAGGCTGCCCTTTGACGTTGGCCTGAAGGTCAGTGGTGTTTGTCAGGGGTCCTGAACACAGTGGGCCTTCAGGTGAATGGTACCTGGTACTGTCGTGATGACTTAGCCCCGTTCAAAACTCTGTAGGTGTTTACTTCTTTAAAGTCCAAGCCGTCGGGATCCACCGACATCTGTGGTCCATGAATTCAAATCCCCAAATTAAGCATCAATGAGACTGGAGCAGGAAGGAGGTGCTCCACAGGCCTCCAGTTCGTCATCCCAGCCAGAGCTCGTCACAAGCAGGGCAGCTTCCTCTTCTATCAGCTGTTCACGGAGAGGAGAGCACAGAGTGAAAGAGGAGACCCGTGCCAAGGAGCTGGCACCTCCGACAAGGGGACTGTCTCAGCAACTGGAGTGCTGTCACTGGCCTGGCTACTGTCTGTGTCCTGGGACGAGCTGGTCTGGCCCAGGCGCCCTCTGGGACAGAGGCAGGTTAGTGCTGAGTTCATTGTGACAGTGGCCACTCAGTACTGAGTGTTTAGTGTGCCTCAGTGTGTCAGCTCGCGGGATGCTCACAGCAGCTCTGTGAAGTTGGTGCTCCTGTTGTCCCCATTCCACAGGTGGGGAAACAAAGTCACGGAGCAGTGGAGAAACTTGCCTTAGTTCTTGTGCATCAATTTCAGAATAAAGTTCACTCTCCCTGCTCTGGCATCCAAGGCTTATGGCCCGATCCTATTTCTTTCTGATCTCGAATCCACCACTCTCCCTATGATGGGAGCAGTTTCCTGAGTGTCCGCCTTCCCATCTGCCTTGTTTTCACATGGCAATTTCTTCTGCCTGGAACCCCTTCCTTGGCTCTGCTGTCTGGCTCATTCATTCATTCATCTGTTCATCTCTTTCACTGAGGATGATGTTGAAGAAAGGGACATGTTTATTAAACTCTGTCCACCTCAATGTCTCCATCTCTACAATTAACTCTTGTGGGAGATTAAATTCAATAATGTAGGTAAAACTTCTGTTAAGGGGCCTAGGACTTAAGAAATCAGAAATCACGAATTAGCAGTCCCCGAGACGAAGTGACCACAGATGCGTATTGTCGAGTCCTCATAGGGCACTTAAAAATTTGAATCAGCTGCTGACATATACAAATTAGGAGATTTCATAAGACAAATGTAGATTTCTAATTACTATTGAATAAGGCCACCCTGAGCTCACCTCCTCACACGGAAACCATCTCATTGGCCCTGTTAATATGGGGCATGCACTCTGCAGATTGCCACAGTCCCCACCACTCCCTGATGCCTCACAGCTGGTCTTTCACTTGTTAAAGATACCAGTTTGGCCCCTGGAGGCGTGTGAGTTTACAACCCTTGCAAATAGTTACTTAAATCCCCTAAGCGATCATTTCTTCATATACACTGTGTATGTTGAGCACACCTGTCTGGTGCCAGGTCTGGGCTAGACGCCAGGGATACTGAAACAAATAAGCTCAACCTTCAGACTTGTTTTGGATGTGACCTCTTCCAGGAAGCCTTCCTTGATATGCCTGACTGCATTGGAGGCCCAGGCCAGGTTCTCCCCACAGCCTGGGTTTTACCTGTCTTTATGGTCATCACACAAATGAAAATAGTCAGTTGACTTGTCTATTTCTCACAATAGACTGTGCAGTCCTCAATCACAGTGACTGAGTCTGATTGATCTTTGAATTCCCAGCCCTTACACAGGGCCTGGTAGAGAGGCAGCCTCTGGGCTTATTTATCTCAGGAATGGATCAATGAACGGACGACTAGAAACAAAAGCTGAACCTACTGGACCCTCCATCGCCTGTCTCTGAACCAAGGAAGCTGAGCGAGTTACGTCTTAAGCTGCTTCTTGCTCTAAAATTCCAATTCCGGTTCTCAGTTGAAAAACATCAATATTTAGATGACTGTATTTTCTTTCCAAATGCCCACAATATTTTATGTCCTGATAGTATTTACGGGTTGTCCTCAGAGATAACTAATTGGATTTGCCATCCAGCTCGCAGGGAAAACGTATGGAGGATGGTCCCTCATTATTCATATCGGAGGGGATAGCTCGATACCCAAACTTACATCGTTGTGATTCAGAGAACACCGAAATGGTGCGGGAAGAAATAATGTCCCTGCTGTCACCCTGGTCTTTCTTTCGCATTTACCACTTGGACAGAGCCATTTGCATCTGAATTGAACCTGCGTTAAAATTTCGAGTTTATGTACTGCCGGTTATAAACAAAGAGGTTCCAGAAAGAGCGGTGGGACTGCAGAAGCCGATCCCCCCATTTCTCGAGGGGCGCCTTCCTCGCTGACCTCACAGCTCTGCGGTGACCCATCTCTTGTGCTTCTGAGGCCAACATTCCCTCTGACAGTATTTCATTTAAAATGAGAGCGAGGGACAGGACCAGCACTTCGTGAGATGCAAATACAGAATTAACGAGCTCTCACCCCTCCTGTTTCTCTTTGTATTTACCCCCCAGCCCCATTTTCATCCTTGTTCATTTATCTTCCTTGCACCTTTCTAAGCTTCTAAATTCTTTTTCTCTTTGGGGGAAAAATAAAATTTAAAGTGCTGCATTGAAATACTTCTTGTATTCTGTCTCTGCTGCTGGCCTTCGCCTCTCGGAGGGTGGGGACCGTGTCTCCCCTCTTTCACGTTCCTGGTGTGTCTGACATAGCGTGACTGTGTGATCAACAAAAGAAGGAAATAATGAGTGAATGATGGAAATCTGACTTTGGCCACCGACAAAGCGTCTGTACAAGCCAAGCCCTGTGCTAGTCTTACTCTGTGATTTCATTGAATCCTCGCAACTCAGTGTCGCTGGCATTCTTCTGGTCACTATTATTGTTACTGTTACTATTGTTATTTTCTAGATAAGGAAACTGAAGTGACTTTCCCAAGGTCAATAAGAGGTGAAGCCAGGACTCAAACCCAGGAAAAGTAGTCAGTGCTCATTATAGAAATGTTAGGAATCCATTGTGTGTGTATGTGTGTGTCTAAGACAATTGGTCATAACTTGAATGTTATAAAGCCAGGATTTGAACTTTTGTCTCTCTGACTCCAAAGCCGGTTCTGTCATGTAACTGCTCGCTTTCTCTGTGGTCAGCTGCAGTGGACAGACATCAGGGCTGGTACTGGCCACATCCAGGATCCTTCAGTGCAGAGACCTTTGTGATGTGGCTCCAGGAACCGCATTTCCTGATGCTGTTTCTCAGGGTCCCGTGTTACCTCTTCTTTTGACGTTTTCCCCTAAACTGCTAAGATCCATCACGGTCTGGGGTTTGGGGCTTGGGGGCAGACTGAGCTTTCCTTCAGCCTAGACATTCACTCTGTTGAATTCCTGTCAAGCTCCCATGGGAAGAGATGGAGGGGGGAAAAAAACTCAAAAAATTATTCATATTTGGAGATGGAAATACCGTTTGGCCACCAATATAACGTTCTTAAAAAGCCACTTTTGGCTAAGTGGAAACAGGGTCTTCATCACTCTACATACTGAGGATTGTAGTAGGCAGAATTCTAAGATGCCTCCCAAGATGCCTGACCCTGGGGTGCACACCTTACCTCATCCCCTCCTCTTGAATGGGACAGAGCCTGTGACTATGATGGATGTCACTCGCATGGTTAGGTTACATGGCAAAGGTGAAGGGATTCTGCAGATGTAATTATGGTTCCCAATCAGTTGACTTTGAGTTGGTCAAAGGAGATTACCCAGTGTGGGCCTGATCTGATCAGGTGAGGTTTCCTGAGCAGAGAGAGTCTCCACTTGTCTATTGCCATGTGGTGATAGAGCTGTGGATGAGGGCATGTGACGAGGATCTGATGGAAGCCCCACAAACTCAATGAACTGAGTCTTGCCAACAACCAGTCATCTTGGAAGAGGATGCTGAGCCTGTGATGAGATAGTGGTTCTGGCCGACACCTTTATTTCAGCATGGTGAGACTCTGAAAAAAGGACCCAGCTAGCTGGTACCCAACTCCTGACCCAGAGAAACTGTGGGTAATTAATTTGTGTTGTTTTAATCCTCTAAGTTTATGGAAATTTGTTACACAGGGATAAAAAAGTGACTCAGGGATGTATCAGCTAGTTGTTGATACAATAATGCTGAGTAACGAGCAACTGGGAAAACTTACGGGTTACAACAATAAGCATTCACTGCTCATGCATCTGTTGGCTGGGTCAGCCCTGCTCTTTTCCTCCAGGACATGTGTGGTCTTCTCTTGGTAGTGGCAAAAGAACCAAAGGACAAGCAGAAACACATGAGGTCTCTGGGGCCCAGGCTCAGAACTGACACTCTGTCATTCCTGCCCATACACTATTGCCCGAAGCAAATCTGATGGCCGAGACCAAGCCAAAGGGCGGAGAAGTCCATCCACCCTTGAGGCCATGGAAGCAGGGAGGGTTAAAGAAGTGCAGCCCACAATGCAATCTAGCACAGCAAAGAAATGGCAATGGTGACAGACATATTTATTGGTGGTGATAAACAGGAGCAACGACCCCTGGACTTGTCCACTTAAACTCTAAGGATGATGAGAGACTGCATTTTGCTAGGACAGGATTCAGTTAACACTAGTCCAACTCACCCAGATGACTTCCCTCCACCTCCTCAATAATCTAATTCTAGTTTATAATCGAATGTGGGAGTTTGACTCTTAAAATGCATGATTGCCAAGTTGTTTTCTTGATTGGCACTTAGGGTTCGTTGCGCTGGCAGTCTGGGAAGGATGCTTCATCCAGGGACAAGGCTTTGGCTGCAATCCAGATTCTAGGAGGCTGCAGATGAAGGACCCCCTCTCAGCTTCTATTCTGATGTCTTAGGATGAGGACAGGCAGGTTCAGGGTGCTTCATCCAGATGGCATCTTTGTTGAAGCAGGATTGCATTCGTTCATTCATGAAAATATGTCCTGAGGACATAGCAAGTGTCAGGTAGTGTACTGGACCCCCGGGATGGAGGTGCAAGCAAGACATCATTGGGGTCCTTGAGGGATCATCCTCTAAGGAGGAAGCTAGACTTTGAAAATAGTCAATTATGCTACAGGGTGGTAGGTACCAGAGAGCTGTGTGCTAGGTCCCAGGATGACTCAGAGAAGAAAGGGAGGCGTTGCCAGGAAGAGTTTCATGGACAGACACGCTTCATCTTGGTCTTGAAAGACGAGAAACAGTCTCTAGGGGAGGCGGTGGGACTGTAGCAAAGGGAGCAATGTCTACAGATGTTCTTAATGTTTTGGAGATCACAGACCTTGGAGAATCTGTTGAAAACTATAGATCTTCTCTCGGGACTCAGGATGCTTAAAAGTCTATGAACACAGATGTTTGTCTACTATTTCAGAGCATTTCTCAAACTGTCAGCAAGAGTGGTCTCTTTGGATGTGTGCTTGGAGTTTCCATTTCTTCTGCATTCTTCTCGTTGGCCTTGGGAGTCCTGGGCAGAGCCTGGGCAGGCCACAGTGCCCCAAGAAGAGCATCCTGCCGTCTCCTGATTGGCTGGAAGCTGCTCACACCTGTGAGGCTGGCTCAAGGGCCACGTATTCGCAGGGGCCCCAAGGGTGAGGCAGGGTTCGCTCCCAAGTCCCTCGGCCCAGGCACGTCAGCAGTGAGATGTGAGGGAGGCTGATTCGGTGTCACCTCCTGAGGGACATGAGGTTGCCTCTCCAAGCACTAGCTCAGGGGAGTGCACCATCCTGTCAGTCAAAGGCACCTTTATTTGTATCCTGCGATTACTTTTCTCTTAACTTGTCTTAGTTTCTCTCTCCCTGTCTGACTGCTGATTGCTCAGTTTCTGCCAAGCAGGAGAGAAGAGCCCGAAATGAACCCAGAACTTCTGCAGTGTGAGGCAGGAATTTAACAGGTCTCTGAAGAATCCTGACAGTAGGCCTGGTACTGGCTGGGCTCCATAAAAGGTACGAGAGTTGTTTCCTGGATTACATCGCTAACTCAAGTCTGTTCCGGAGTCATCTTTGCTCCCCTCCACCAAATGGCCCAAATGTGGCCATAGGACTTTTATTCTCCACCGCACAGAAGAGATTAGGCTAATAATAAACAACAACAGTCAGGAATGGATCAAGGCTGGGGAAGGCGACAGTGAAATAAGCAGGAGCAATTCTAAAATCTGACCTTCCAAGCTCGTTCTTGCCTGAAGGCCTGTGTGCTCGTTGTTCCAAGCAGGGAGCTCTGACCCCTGGTCTCCACGTGCCAGGACCCTTCTTGTTGCCAGGGTCTCTCCTCCAATGCCACTGCTCCCCTGGTCCCTGGAGCTAAATTTACCCAGACCGCCCAATGACTCTACCCAACAGCCAGCGTCACTCCCTGCTCAGCACTTCCGACAAGCTGAAACCATCTTGTTCTCTTATTTATTTGCTTCTTTATTTTCTCTCTTCTTCCAAATGGAACATAAGCTCATCCTGCAGCACCAGGGCCCAGAAGAGACACTCAATAATTACTAACTGGGAAAAAAATGGGGAGTTTTCTGGTTTGCTTTTTGGGGCTCAGAGGCCCCAGACCAGCCTTGGGATTTTCTCATTTAATTTCTCAGCACTCACCTCTCTGCTTCTTAACAACCCCACATACAAATGGGTGGATACACTCACACACACACGCACACAACACACACAAATATGTACCACACACGAACACACGCATAAACACAAACACACACTCACTCACTCATCCAGAGGAGGAAACCTTCACCCCTTCAGTCAGAAGTTGTGTCAAGAGCGCCTTCCCCATGAGGACGTGAGTTGAGAAGGCGGTGGGTGGCGGGGTGGGGAAGCTGTCTTTCCTGCAGAGCTAACGGGTCAGGTCCTGAGACACACACCAGAGTCAACCCCTTTAGTTTCCTGACACTAATGATAACCTGAAGAAGATAGAAATGAGACCGGTGTCGAGCGCCAGCCTTCACAGTTGCTGGGAGTGGGAAGGGCAGGACAGAGGCCAGAGGAACAGGAGTGTTCTAAATTAACTTCCGAGGTTTATAGGAGCCATAACAATCTGTTTATCTGTCTTTACCAGCCTCCTAATAGGCAACCGGAGGGTCAAGACTTGAGCATTTAACATCCCATTACGTGTCCCGGAAAGACTTCTGCCCGGTCATTACTGCTTAATTAGACCCTCTCCCAGTGCCTTGATGAGGCCATAACAGGAGCCTTCAGGAACTCGACGGTGATGGAGAGTCCCGCTCTGTGGCCATCGGGCACCACACCTGATGCGACAGTCTCTGCGATGGGCAGAAGTGTAGGACGTGGAGTGACCCCAAAGAGCCAGTGGGGCCTAAATCCCTTTTGCAATTTGGCGGAAAAGCTTGCATTTGTGTTGTTTTGTTGGTTTCCAGAATGGCCTTTTTGAGGGCCCCCTTTCAGGATTTCCACCTTACATTGTATCTTTCAGTCTTTTCTTTGTACGTTGCTTTTGTGGGTGGCAGGATGGCATCTGGAAGGAGGGCAGAATGGGGGACACACATCACCACACCTGTCTGCGCCTCAGTTTCTCTAGCTAGGAAAGCGGGATATTGATGCCTAGCCTGCCTTCCTGTGGGCCCTTCAGACCACCGAGTGATATCATTGGTGTGCAAATGCTTTGCAAACCATGAACTAGGACATTGTGGGTTTACTTCTGATGAAGGTTAAAAAAAAAAACAGCCTCTGCTCTTTGTAGTCAAGACTGGCCTGTATGTTTGCACTTATCCCCCCAGTGGAGCACAATTACCTGCCCTTTTCTACTTTCCCGGCAGTTTTACACACAGACTCCTACAGATTGCACACCTAGCTCTCTCTGATCGGTTACACTCAATCGACTACTTGATCACGTCCTTGCCTATGCACCCTCACTGGATCTTGTGCTCCCATGGGGCAAGGACCGAGCCTCACTCACTCCCGTATCCCAAGGGCCCAGCAGAAGGCCTGAAACTGACCATGTGCACTGTGATGGGCAGAATTGTGTCCCCCCAGCTTCATACATTGACATCCTAACCCCCAGCATCTCAGAAGGTGACTGGATTTGGAGATAGGTCTTTACAAAGGTAATTAAGGTAGAATAAAATCATTAGGGTGGACCCTAATCCAATATGGCTGATGGCCTTATAAGAAGAGGACATTTGGACACAGACATGTGTAGAGAGAAGACGATGTGAAGACACGTGAAGAAGACGGCCATCTGCAAGCCAAGGAGAAAGGCCTCAGGAGAAACCAATCCTGCCGACACCTGCATCTTGGACTTCTGGATTCTACAATTGTGAGAAAATAAATTTTTGTTGTTTAAGCCACTCTGTACTTTATGGTACTTTATGGAAGGCCTAGCAGATTAATACATGTGCGTTTTTGATATAAAAGAACCACCTGTGTACATGGGTGTATTTGCTGTGGGAGGGGGAGGAGGAAGAGGTGGGGCCATGTAGGTAGGTAAGGGGTAGTCCATAGGACCGTGAAGTACCTACTATGCACTTGGTCTTATGCTAGGAGCTCTACATCATTATCTCCTTCTAAGTTATTTCATTCATTTTACAGAGGAGGAAACTGACTGAGAAAGACTAAGTATCTTCTCCAGGTACTTCTGAGTACCAGGTAGCTCTCTTCTGAGCATCCCTCCTAAAGAAAGCTGCCTTCTTGACATCACCATGTGGATTCCTCAAGGGCACCTTAAGATCACCTTGTCCAAAGGTGAGCAGTTTCTCTCCGCTGCCCATCACCTCCAGCTTTTCCTGCTACCTTCGATGGGGACTCCACCCACGTGGCATTCTTTCGTGGCAAGTTCCTCATCTTCTGGTCCCCATTACAGGTGCCAAAAGTCCACCCACTTCTCCCCACCTGAGCAGCCTCCACCCTCACCCAGGCCACCAGCACTGCTCACCTGGGCTCCAGGTCTCCTAGCTTCCTCTCTTGCCACCTGCCAGTCCCTGACTCATACGGCAGTGATGTTTTCAGAGCATACATCAGGTTAAGTCCTTTCCTTGATCAAATAAAACCATTCAGAGGTTTCTCATTCTCCCCACAGATCATTCTTCTTGATCTTCTCCCATTCCGACCTTGCCCCTCGTCCCACTTCAACCTGCTAATGCTGCCAGCCGCTCTGGTCCTCTCTCCATTTTCTGAGTGTGCCTCATTTCTTCACGAGCTGGCCTCTCAACCCTATGCTACTCTTCTTGCTCTTCAGTGTCATTCCTCTTTGGCAATAATCTTGGAATTAGGAAAGCCTTTTTAAGCATGACATGAAATCCAGAAGCCATAAAAGCAAAGATTGGTATATTATACTTTTTATAAATTTAAAACTCCCATTTTGCAAAACATGTGATATTTCTTAGACTAATTTCCTTAATATATAAAGAGTTCCTGCAAATCATTGATATAGAAAAACAATCCACTGGAAAATTAGAGAAAGAATGTTAGCATACAATTCACAAAAAAAGAAAACACAAATGACTATTAAAAATATTTTATCAATTTGTGCATAATAAGGAAAATGCAAAATGAAAATGAAAAGAGGAAAAGGACTCAGTACACATGATACATGTGAGTGGTAAACCAGTATATCCTCTTTGCAGGACAAGTTGGCCAAATGTATTAAACTTAACACGACTCATACTCTTTAACCTGGTGGTTCGACTTTAGCAATTTACCTTTCTGAGGCACTGACACATACTCACAAAAATGTGCTCTTTGTGGCTTTGCTTGGAATAGTGATTGATTGGAAACCACCTAACTTAGATTTGTAGAGTAAATAAATTATCAAATATCCTTGCAATGCAGTACCAGGCAGCCATTAGAAAGAAAGAAGCAGATCTAAATATCTGTTGATATGGAATGACCTCCAAGATAGATAGATAGATACATACATACATACATAGATTTTTTTATTTTTTGCTGAGGAAGATTCACCCTGAGCTACCATCTGTGACCATCTTCCTTTATTTTGTATGTGGGTTGCTGCCACAGCATGGCCACTGACGAGTGGTGTAGGTCTGTGCCCAGGAACCAAACCTGGGCTACCAAAGCAGAGTGTACAGAACTTAACCACTAGCCCATAGGGTGGATCCCTCTAAGATATATTTTAAGTGAAAAAAGGAAAGTGCAGAACAGTGTGCCCAGTATGCATGGGAAGAGCTGTGGCTTTTCCAAGGAAAAATAGTAGACATAGTGGAAGACTGTTTTTGTACCATTGATTTTTTAACAATACATGTGGTTTACTTATTTAAAAAAAATTAAAATTGGTATTTATTCTTAATAATATATTTATTGATGTAAATCTGCATTGTATTTATATGTATATACATAAGTGTATTTCTATAACCATATAAGATAATTTAAAACTATATTACATATTATATCGATAATATGACTTAGGACTATGGCTATGTTATATTATAGGATATGGCTATAATATTACCTATAATAGTTACGTCATATTATATATAAACATACATTAATAGTGCTATAAATACATATAAATACTTATGCAAATATTTATATTCTATTCTAAACGTAGACAAAAACTGGAAGGAAATATACTGAAATGTTAATTTTGGTTTTCCCTGGGCCTGGGTGGTAAAACTATAAGTAATTTTTATTCTCTTATGCATCTATTTTTTTAAATTTGCATTATAGAAATATATATATTTATATATATTTATAATCAGCACAGATTTCTAGGCTGTTTGTTTAGTTTTCTCATTGTTTAATTTTCTTTTCTTATCTCTACCTGTTTTTAAAAACCTAATAATACACTTATATATAATAATATAAATACAACGACATTGAAATCTGGCAAGACACACTTTGACATTCGTTATTTCCTCTGGATGCCCTCACCAGTCTGGAAGTAGCCAGAATCTGCATTAGAGCCCCATTTTACAGATGAGAAAACTGAGGGCCAGTCTCGGTTAGTGAGTGGGAGAGAGGGAGAACCAGGCATTCTTGACCGGCCTGCATGTTGGACTCGCCTCTTTGGACAGGCTCCAGGAAGTGGCAGGGGCTCTCCTGACCCTGGAGCCTGACCTCCTGGCCTTCCAGGGACGTGGGCCTGCGACAGAGCCCTGCCATTAGGGGAGTACATGGAGGCGATCTTTAAAGTGACACTCACAGGACAAATGAAGGACCCCTACTCCTTTTTCCTCTCCCTGCTCCACTTCACCACTGTATTTTTAAGAAACAAGATCATGGATCAGAAAGTGGATGGATGGGTGACATCTAAGAGAATGAGAAATTGGAGAACACACCCATTTATTTTTCTTCCCTTTGCTGCATTTTTACTTGCCTTCCTTTTTTAAAGTGAAGAAACTTGAGTCTCTGAAGCTGGAGTTCTCCATCCAACCTGTGCCAGATATGTCCAGGTGTGAGTTTAAAATTGGGGTTGTCCGTGCGCACCCCTGAGCCGAGGCCTTTGCCCGCACTTTGGCATTTAACCTTCCCAAATGCCTGGAGAAGGGGCTTCCTCATTGCCCTCAGATCATGACACTCCGTGCTCGGAGCCCTCCTCCAGCTTTCTTCTCCTTTCTGCCGGCCTTCCATCTTCCCCCATCCCTGCCCACCTCTTATGTGATCGCTCCGCTCCAAATGCAGCACCCTGTTCTTCCTGAGTCTGCCGAGCGGCTCTGCCCTCTAGGCCTTTGAATTTGTTCTTCCTTCTACTTGGGTTTCTTGTCCTCTAAAGGGACATGTGGCTTCTCCTCTTGCTTCTTTTTGTCCTTGCTAAAATGTCACCTATCGTATGAGAGCTTTCTTTACACTGTACACGGATTTCTAAAACTCTACTCTGGAACTCTGTAGGATTCCACGGACCCTTTATGATATATTTTTCTCCAGAGCATGTATCCTTATGTGGCACGGTGCACATAATCTACCCCCAACCAGAACAGAGGCCCCATGAGGATGGGGACATTTTTGTGTGTTTCCTGTTGTCACAGGACCATGCAGAGGGTCAGATGTGATAACTGATGCAAAACCGCTTTGAAATGATCTGATGCTGTGCTAATAAGAGAGGAGACCCAGCTTCCTCTGACCGCCAACTCCTGGTGGAATGATCCGGACCGTTCCATTTGGCATTTTAATTATACAGTATCTTGCGTCACAACTTGAAGTGTTCTCATTTGATTTATTTACTTATTTGATAAACATTTATTCAGAACCAACTATGTACCAAGCGCCTCAAAAATTCAAAATTGTTCCTTAAGAGCAGAGAATAGAGAATCATGTTGATCTCACCCCAGCTTTCTAATCTCTCCCACCTCATGCCTGGGACAGCGCGGGTTGAGAGTCAGCCTTTCACAAAAGGGAACAACGACAAAAACAAGTCACTGGGTTATGCACATTTCGTCAGCTCAACTGGTACCAAATGCTTGTAGGTTAATGAATTAGGAACACCAGTTTCTTGGTACAAATATGCTCCCAGCTTAGTTAAGAGGTTCTGCAGTTTGAATTTGTTTGGGTGAAAACAAGATGGTTCCAAATTTCTGTGTAAATCTGAAACCAGACAAGTTTCACACAGTTGCACATTTCAAAAAAAAGTTCTGCTCCCGTTTGGTAAGTATTCTGTGTATTTTAAAGGAGAAAAAAAAAATCCCCTCATAGTTTCCAATCGCAAAATGATTCTTTATTTCCTCTCCAAAACCTTTTATGTGCAGGGAGTTCGAGAGTGTAGACCAGCTTCCTGCTATGTGTGCGCAACTCTGGGACGCCGAGAGTCACTTTTGTGACATGTCAGCTCCGAGAAACGCCATGGAACCTGTCAGAACATTCCACGACACATAAATACAAAATGCTCTTTCTTACCCATGTCATTAGGAACCTTTATTTGGGGCTTAAAACCCAGCCAGGCCGATATGAACCCGTATGTTGTGAGCTTTTCCTCCACACACACACATCTTTATCTTTCTGTTATTCTCTGCGTTAACCACATTCTTAAAACCTGGAGCTATGCCAATTTTTTTTTTTTTTTGCAAAAAGAAAAAAAAATCAAAAGTTTTCAGTATTGAAATTCACGACAAATTACAGACAGGTTTTTTTCCTTCCTCCTTTCTTTTTTAGAACAACGTGTTCTTAGAGAAGTGTCTACTTACTGAAATGGGAAAATGTGGAAGCTGAGTCTGCCTGTGGATGTGAGCCGCCCAAAGTGTCGAGACTGTGGCTGCCCTGGGCTGAAAACGACCAGTGTCTGGCCTCTAAGTCATGGGAAGACAAGCGTCGGATGCCAGGCTGTGGTGTGGCTGTAACAGAAAACAGGTGGCCCTTTTGTTTTGCCCCTGCGTTCTTGTGCTGTCGGCAAAGGTGGGCCCCGGCAGAGCTGGCGTGAGTGAGCGTGGCTGAGGGGGTCTCGCTGGTGTCAGGTGGTTACTTATTCCAGCACTACGATGCGTTCCGTTCAGGGCCAAATGTGGTGGCCTCTTCTCATTTACCCCCCCAGGCAAATATCAAGGAAATCCTGCAGTCCGCTATAACCCATGATTTAATATCTCGGAAAAGGTGTTGTGTTTTTATTTTGTTCAAGTGTTTGCTTTAGGGCTGATATTAGCGTTGCTTTTAATACATTCCTTTGATAAATTCTCTCCTCTGAAGAGATGTCTTTTTCTTTTCAAGGCCACACCAAGAATATAACTTCGGCTTATTATTGGAAACTGGTGTCTTCTAGCTACTGGTTAATTCATTATCGCACAGCACAATTTTAAAAGACGCTCACAGCCTAGCTCTTTGGCATTAATATCTTTGCATGTATGTTTGTGTGTCTGTGTCCATGTGAGCACTTCATTTTAGCGAGATATGCGAGGGTACTCATAGAATACCATAGTTTTGAGTTATTGTCATGCCCATTTAAATGCGTAGGTAACTATGTAGAAATTTTAAAAATTTAAGGAAGCACCCCAAATTGAGTAATCAAGAGAAATAAGCATTTAATGCAATTTAAAAAAAAGTTAACTCCCAGAAATTCACGATGAACAAAATACCTCAATTTTAAATAAAGACAGAACCCGGTTCTGTCTACCAATATTAGAAGAATGAAATTGATGTGCCGGTTTCTGATATCTCAGGGACGATTTGGGGCAACACCTGGCAGGGAAGCCATTATCACAGATTTTTATTTTAGGATAAAATGTGACAAGCACAGGGGTACGTTCTGAAAATCGGATTCCCTCCTCCTTGGCCTTGAGGTTATTGGATCAGAAGCTCGAGCATTTCTAGCTGAATCTGTTTTCAGTCTTGGACAAACACTTTTTATTTCTTAAAGCATCTTGCAGGGGGAGCTAGGGAGTAGCAACTGCTCAAAGGAGCTCTTTATAAAGAGACTTTTTTTTTTTGGTCTTTGCTGGATTTTGATAGCAACTTTTGAGCAGGGCCGAGAATGGGTGGATGGTTGGTAAAGGTCATTGTCAAGGACGTGGGGTCAATTAGTATGCAGATCAGAGCCAGGGAGTTCAAAGGTATTGTTCCAATTCAATCACATTAGCCAGGGCAGAAATGAACAAACAGCATGACCTTAATCACCAAGCCGTACCCATTCATTCTGTGTGTGTGTGAGTATGCATGTGTGTTTGATGTGTAAGGGTCTGGCCGACTGTGGGACAATATGAGAAAGCCACCCCCTCCCTTATCATTTGTGAAATGCATACATTCCCTTCCGTGTATATGTGAGGGATGATTTAATTGAAGGCGAGCAAGCAAACTGGATTCGTTTTTCAATGCATGCCTTCACACATACTCAGACACATTAAAACGCTTTGGGGGAAAAATCTCACTCGTATAATGCCAAGGTATGTTTTTTTCCCCCTTACTTGCAGACAATCCTATTCAAAATGTGCACATTCTTTCAAGCCCCCTAAGTGAGAGGACTTGAAATTCCACATTCTAAAATACAATCTTTGCAGCCTAAATATACCTTTCAACTGTGTGGTTAGAGCTATCATGGAGATAAATGAGGAAATTTTGAATTTTTAAAACATCACAGGAAGAAGAATTTTTTTCCCCCTCTCTCTTCTCAAAGGAAAACCCAATTATTTTCCTGATTTGCCGGTGTTACACGTTGGAATGTGGGCAAACCAATAGACGCCACGCGTTCCCCGTGTCCTTAAAACCATGCGGCAGCGGAGGATAGGAACACAGATGCATAATGTAAATAAGGTGCGCATTCCACCTATAATTATATCTACAGCACACGGGACATACTTTTGTGTTTTGGGTGGAAATGAGGAACAACACGCGGCTTAGCCTTTGACAAAATGTGCCATTTAAACAGGTTCACCTGATTCTGAAACACTTTGCCCTCCGAGTCGCTGTTTATCCGCGTTCCCGTGTAAGTTTGCTGCATCAGTTTGGATAAACAGTTGCTAAACTCAACAATGACTTCGACTCGAGTGGATTACCCCCGGAAGCTGGAGGCAGCGCAGAGGGAGAGTGCCGCCTCGCTATCTTCATTTCCATCTCAAATCAAACATGATCGGTAACTAAGGTTTTCCAAATCCAGTCTCTGCCCCCACCTCTGGCCCTGGGAAGACAGTTAATCATAGCTCACGAAGATGAAAGATGCGCAGGGAAACGCAACTCTTGCTGGCAAAGCTGCACCCCAGGGGGTCGTGGATGCCGGGGGAGGAACCATGATTCCTCGATGCAATAACATATTGAGACACTTCCAGCTTTACACTCGCTATCGAGTAAATACAGGACATCTCACCCATGAAGGGTGATTATGGCTCCTGAAAGCAGGAAACTACTTATTAAAGTCTTGTTCCGGAGCAAAAGACAGACAAGAATCATTATTGATAGAAACAAACAATCTGGGATTTTTCTCTATAGAAATATATTTCCTCTTAAAACTGTTTTGCCAGTTGGGTTATTATTATTATTATTATCATCACTAGTATTAATTTTGGTCTGAAATTGTTTCCCAAGCAGTTCTAGTAAGTGGAGGTTTCAAAAGACACTTTTCCTTAGCATCTCTGATTATTTTTGGTAGTACCTTTATTTGTAGCATAATTAAAGGCATTTTAAAATGTAAATCTGCCGCCCAGTTCCATAAAAATATTCATTCACTGTTTGGTATTTCATTTGAAAATATTAAGCCACTCAAAAAATCTTAAAAAACCAAAACAAAACACAGGATCCTTAAAACCCAGCGTTCACCCATTTATTCACAGAGGCATCATTTCTCCTTTGATCCTGCTATTGTGATGTTTTCCCTGAATTTTGGTCTAAGGCAGGCATTTTCCTTTCCTCTTTCTTTCAGCTAAACAAGGTCATAGATTTTTTTCCCCCCTAAATGAGGACCAGAAGCCCCCCGTCCAAGATTAAGTCAGTCCTTACAGTGTTATAAAAGTGAGCGCTTCTTTCCTATAATAAAAGGTGTTTAAAAGGTTCGCTACAGCTTTAAACAGAATTACAATTTACTTCTTTCAAGTGTCCAGGCCATAAATTCTTCTCAATTCCCTCTCTCTCTCCTTGTCGGAATTAATGAGATCAGATCTGATCAGGGCGCTGATGTGTTCAGCGCCGAATCACACAACAGCGCGCGCCCCGTAATGGAATTTGCATCTAATGCATACATAAATCAAACATCTTTCTGGACATTTTCATATGCATAATGTCATTTCATCCAGTTCTCTCTGTGCAGAGGGGGAGATTTTTCTCTCTGAGAGAATGACTTTCTTTAATGCTTTCATTTTATTTTCGCTGACTGCAGTCCCGGAGAATGCGCTCGGTCGGAGAATCTTTCGGGGCGCGGTTGACAGTTCCTTTTCCAAGAGGGGTCCTTCACATTTATCATGCCTCTTCCTCGGGGGCTTTGTTATGCAAATGTGGCTGAAATTGATAATTCCAAAGTGCTTCATTTCGGCTCCTCGGCAGTTGGAGATGGTAGATAAAAAGAAACTGACAAGACGCACTGATTGCCCTCAATGCATGTAACTCTCTTGCTAACAAGGCTGGATATTGTTAAAAATTCCTATTGTTATGAGGGTGGCGCTCCCATTATGCAGGCCTTGCAAATTTCTGATTTGAATATTAACCCTTTAATCACCCTTTCCCCCCAACCCCCTCCAAAAAAAAAAAAAAAATCAGTTGCCATCAAATGGCTTAAGGACCCCAAACATCAAATTATTCTTCTATTATAGTGAACAGCTGCGGTACATTGAAAACACTTCATTAATCATTTGTTCCCGAGGTAAACTTTACCTTGATTTTCAAATGCAAAGAAAGGGGGTTATCTTAAGCAAAGGAGGACCTCTTCCCAAGTGGTAAGGAAAGGTGTGGAGACCGCACCTCCTTGAGTGTGCACAAAGGGCTGAAAATTAATAACTGAGAACAACAGTTTGTGAAAGGAACCTGGCCTTTGCCCTGCATCCTGATCTTCTGCAAACGGCGCCATCAGTATTTTAACTTGCCCACACTCCTGCTTTTTCTGTTCAGACCAAAGAAGGCCTCAGGGAGGGGATGTGTGTCTTCTGTCACACAGAGCTAAGTTTATTTTACCTGTCTGACCAGGCGCAGGAAAAAAAAAAAATCTCCCGGCATCCTCCTTCCACTACAGGACACAGAAATCTGAATACTATTTCCAGGGAGGAATTGCAAATTGAGGCATCTCTGGTCATTAGCATACCAATAAGGTGCTGGGAAGGACTGGGTTTGTAGGGAGGGCTTTCGGGCTGGGGGCTGTGGCAGCTGGAGGGACCAAAACGCCAGGCACCTGGGAAGTGCGGTGATGGGACATTGGGACATTCCTGCTCAAAGTCGAGGCTGGGCCTGCCCGAATACCAAGACCGGAAGCCAGACTGAAAGGCCTCCTGTTTGCAAACACACACAGACATATGCACGCACACAATTACGAGTTCCCCCAAAAGCGAGCAGACCCATTCATAGCTTCCCTGATTGAAAAAACAGAAACTTAACAGGAATCTGCCTGTTACCTAATTAAAATTTGGCGACTAGAATTTCTTAGCAGCTTTCCCATGCTGACTGTGTCTCCAGAAACGTCCACCAGGTAATTGGTCTTGCTGTGAAAACTTGGGGCCATTTAGAATTCTATTTTCTTTTGGAAACATTGCTAGTTTAGGGAAAGAAAACCTGCAGATTGGTGAGTTACACTTAAAAAAAATTGTCCCTCTCGAACGAAGCCCCCAAGCTTGGAAAAGTAAGCGTCTCTGAGCTTCCAGACTAGAATTACCCTGATGGTACGCGGCACCCGACTCTCATCAGAGACGGCATCAAAGTGGTTCAGCTCGGTTCTGTAGCCTTGCACGGTGGAACCTGCCAAATAATGGCAAATGAAAGGGATGACAAGCACAACGGGCCTTTCTCACCCCCTGGACTAAGGAGGTGACTCAGAGGGGGCGGGAGGTCCGTGGCACAACCTCTCCCTTGCATGCACACCCGAGTCATGGTGCAGACACACGTGGATGTACTTGCAAAGGTGCGCAAGACACAACACTGTGAACGTCCCCCGGAACCACATAATCACGCACGGACTCATGACACACACAACCCAGGCTGGCTCTCAGGAGCGCTGGCCCCTCTCTTTGGCAGCCCTCACCTGCATGCCAGTCCAGGTAGGAAGGCAAATTAAACCACTGTCGCAGCAGCCCTGCACAGAGTCTCCTCCCGCCAGGACATTTTCTCCCATCACCTGAAAACACTAAGCTAAATTTTAATGCCTTGTCATTTTGAGTACCAGCACCCCAGCCCCACCTCTAAGAGATTTTTTTTTTAAAAAAACATATTGTTTACTGCAGAAGCAGATTTTGGCGAAGTGGTGAAATCAGGAGATCATCTTCCTGTTTATAGTGTCCTTTGGGCCCACCAACTTGAGCGTCTCTCCTGCCTTAATTACGCGATTCTGTCAAGTCCTGATATTTATGCTAGCTGTTATTAATATCAGGAGTGCGGACCCGTTTGCGTAATTAAGATTGCAGCCCGCACTCCCTAAACTTAGTGTGATTCATTAAATCAGCTGGTTATAGTCAAAGTTGTAGTCAAAACAATGCTTATTCATTAATATCTGCTATGCTAATCGACCCCAATCACCGTGGGGGGAGCTGAACCTGTGCTGGCCAATCCTGGCCCCGCGAAGGATCAACTGGATTTTAAAAGCTTACACTTTCCTAGGAAAAGAGAAGCCTTATCTATAGTTTCACAAGAAGCTTTTAGGATGCAAGATTTAAAGATGCGCCTGTATGCATTTAATGTCTATTTTATTTTCAATTACACTTTGCAGCGAATCTGAATACCTCACGTTATCTATAGATTGCATGATATCGTTGGGCACTTGAAAGTGAGGTTTTCTGAGTCTATTTGATTTGAGAGTCTTCTTTTCATCTATTGGCAGAGTGCTTCTCCCCACCCCCCAACCCCAGTTTCTTTTTAATAAGAAAACTTGGTAGTTGATTTCCATCCGTGTACTCACTGATGCCCAGCAGGTACCGGAGTGTAATGACCCGGTGAGGGGCGTGTGGGCATGGGCCTGAACTGATCCACGTGCATCTCGGGGCCTCAACACCTCTGCCGGGATGTGGGGCTGAGGATGCTGTTCTGTGTGCACAGAGGAAAGGTATAGGAATGTCCTTGCTCGCTGGCATTTAATTTACCAGTTGCCTCTGAGCTGGGGCTTTGGCAGATTCTGCTGGAATCTGAAAGACAGCCTGTCATACCGAGGGCCTGCTGCCGACTGCTGAAATTGAGAAACTTGGCAGATATGCAAACAGTAACCGGGTTTGAGTTGTTTTGATTACAAGTTAAACAGAGAGCCTTTGGCAGGGCCAACGTATATCTGCTGAGGTTCTCGCTCTCTCCTCTTCTTTCTCTTCTTTCTTTTTCTTTCTTCCTCTTGGCAAAACGCGTGGAGGTGGCTGGTAATTTCTGCAGAATCCCGTAACACCTCGGCTTTGCGGAGCTGGGGGTTTAGCGGGATAAGGAGAAAGGGTGACAGTCTCCCTTTGGACTCACTTTCTGCCGTGTGTAGAATGGGGTTAATAATGTGAAATGTAGCCCTGGATTCAAAGTCTTCAACACATTCAGAATTTCCCCTCTGGGTGGTCTTCGATGATGGAGCCTCGTATTTGTAAATCTTGTGTTATTTAGCAACACTTGGAGGTTTTGAAGATTTAAGAAATACTTGAGAGGGCCTTTTAAAATAAGCCATGTTTCAAAGGTTCGCCCAGAAAGAACCCTAGAGAAGGGGGAGAAGTCTGCGTGGCTGTGTTTCACTTTCATTTCATCCAGGTTTCGACCTTCAGCGCCGTCTGTCCGGTCATGCCCGGCGAGTTCGGGCCCGTGACTGTTAACTCGTACGTGCTGTGCTGTCTTGCCCTCCTGGTGACTGTATGTGGGGCAGACAGAAAGAAAGAAAGAAAAGAAGGAAATCTCAACCGACGCTATAGAGGTGAAGAGAAGGCCCCAGCTCCTTTCATTGCATTTCTCCATTTTCAGAGGCTCCTCTTCATTTCAGCCAGGGGTCTGAGGGATCTCTACCCTGAGCTGCTCCAGCCATTTTAAGGCAATACCGTGTTAACTCTGGAGGAAGGGCAAGGACGACATCTAATTGTTGCTGCCATTGTCTCGGGCTGGCTGGCTGGAGGCAGAATTCCGGGAGGCTGTTTGACGTGGCAACAAACACATTTGATTTACAGAAATGAGACTTTTTGTTTCCTCCTCCACAAGTAGAAAGCTGAAACTCTGAACACTGTGACAGAGTTCTTGGAACGAGCCCAGATATATCGAATCAGACTTTTTTTTTCAATCTACCAATTTGACCATAAAAAAACTTTATTGAAAAACATAAAAAAAAAACAACTCAAAAACACTGGGCTCAGTAATGTATCTCTAAAGAAAGTGAGTTCTGAAAGGGCCTCATTTGGACAAAGTTAATTACTGCACAATAATTGCATTTTAAATTCAGTTTTTTTCTAGATGCAGTAAATTGTAAAGCTCATGATTAGGGAAAAAAGTAAGTTCCTGCACGTACAACTTGTTAATTGCCTTTGTCAGAAACTAACGTCCCACTGCTTCCTCTCCCCTCGGAGAAAGAAAACTGCCTGAGTTGGTAGGAGCACAAGCCCTGCAGACAGGGAGGAGCGCCGAGCTTCTGAACCTCAGGAGCTCAGGACTGCACGTGGCAATGAGGCCAGGTGGGTTCCTAGCATCACAGCGCAGCTCTGATCCTGTGCCATGAGGGGAAGGACAATCTTACTTAGCCCAGTGTAATCTCTTTACCACTCTCTTTTACAGGAACTCTGTAGGTTAATCTTCCCCCAACCCTGTGTAATAGCTATAATGGATGGTCCTGTTATTTGTTTAAAAAAATTTTTTTAAAGATTTGCACCTGAGCTAACAACTGTTGCCAATCTTCCTTTTTTTTTACTTTCTGCTTTTTCTCCCCAAATCCCCCAGTACATAGTTGTATATTTTAGTTGTGGGTGCTTCTAGTTGTGGCATGTGGAATGCCGCCCCAGCATGGCCTGATGAGTGATGCCGTGTCCACACCCCGGATCCGAACCAGCGAAACCCTGGGCCACCGAAGCAGAGCGCACAAACTTAACCACTCTGCCATGGGGCCAGCCCCTGTTTTAAATTTTTTTGTTGTGATAATATATGTTTAACATACAATTTGCCTTCTTAATCGTTTTTGTGTTCAATTCAGTATCATTAATCACATTCACAATCTTGTGCAACCATCTTCATGACCTATTGCTAAAATTTTTCCTCACGCCCAACAGCAATTCTGACCCCATTAAGCAATAACTCCCCACTCTTATTTCTCGCCTGCTTCTGGCAGCCTCTAGTCTACTTTCTGTCTCGGAATTTGCCCATTCTAGATATGTCATATAAGTAGAAGCATGCACTATGTGTCCTTTTGTGTCTGGCTTATTTCACTTAGCATAATGTTTTCAAGGTTCATCCATGTTGCTGCCTGTGTCAGAACTTCATTCATTTTTACGGCCGAATAATATTCCATTGTGTGGATACACCACATTTTGTTTATTCATTCATCTGTCAGTGGACACATGGGTTGTTTCCTCCTTTTGGCTGTTGTGAACAATGCTGCTGTGAAATGCGTGTACAAATATCTGTTTGGGTCCATTTGCAATTCTTTGGGTTATACATATATAGGAGTAGAGTTTCTGGGTCATATGGTAATTCTAGGTTTAACTTTTTGAGGAACCTGGTGATCCTATTTTACATGAGAGGAAACTGAGTCTCAGAGAGGTTAAGTAACTGGTCTATTACATATGAGTGGCCAGTCACAGAGCTAGGATTTCAGCTGGGATCTGTCTGATATGAAAGCTCAGATTTGGGGCCGGCCCGCTGGTGCAGTGGTTAAGTTTGCACATTCTGCTCCTCAGCAGTCCGGGGTTTGCCGGTTCGGATCCGGGGTGCAGACATGGCACCACTTGGCAAAAGCCATGCTGTGGTAGGCGTCCCACCTATAAAGTAGAGGAAGATGGGCATGGATGTTAACTCAGGGCCAGTCTTCCTCAGCAAAAAGAGGAGGATTGGCAGCAGTTAGCTCAGGGCTAATCTTCCTCAAAAAAAAAAAAAAGTAAGCTCAGATTCTTTCTCTGTCATATTTCCTCCTCAAAGGGAAAGGGTTCCTTCTCTCCAGGAGGACTCCCACCAATTGCAAGGTGGAAGTTTGCCTCCAAGGCAGTCATTCTGGGACAGCCACATCAGTGGACCAGCAATCATGCTCCCCTGGGCATTTCTAGTTCCATTCAGGCAAGCCACCAGCCTCCTCTCCAAGCTTCCATCTGTCTATTAAAGAGGGTACAGGTCCCCATACCAATAGGGTGGAATTATTATATACAGACTTGAGTGGCATGTGCCATGTTTTAAATAAGTGCTATAGAAAGACCAAATTGATGTCATTTGTTTTTGGTGGTGGAAGGGACATGTGAATACTGGTGAACTGAAATGATTTGTGAGATTTTCAACTTTTTTCCCCTCTTCTTGTGGATTCCTAAGGCTACTCGTGTTTCCGATGAACACAAATCCCAGGTGTTTCTGAAAAGTATCCATTGTTCTGTTCTTGTCTGTTTTCTGTGTGTTGGGCAGGACAGATCCAGTTCTCAGCATCGCTGAGTCCGTGTATATGGATAACTAGAGACTATGCTTTTTCCAACTAATGTCCTAAGTGCTTAAAAGTTATTTCTGTGCTGATTTAACATGGAAAGCGTCCAGGTAGATTAATTTTATGGGCTCTTTTTATGGGGGTAACATTTCAAAGCCTGCTTCTGGATCAGTTTCGTCAGATTTCATTGGCACCTTTTTTCTTAATCATTCACTGATTTAAGGCAGAAATTTGGTCTAATTTTTAAAAGTTTGATTGTAGTCTTTTGTGAAAGTTATCTGACTCTTTTTCAATTCAGAATTTTATACAATTGCTGTTTTCAGCATTTTTAAATCTGTATTAGCCAAGTGAAAATTTTTTTCACTGTTCACCTCAAATGCTCAGAATTGCTATTAAAATCTATTGGGTTAACCAAATCCATTCTTTTCAGAGAGTAAAGTTAAATAGCCCATTTTTACACGAAGTGGTATTGAAAATTGTGGATCACTTGAAGTTGCCATTCCACTTGGGTTCTGAGGAGTTTTCAGATTTTTGAGACTAAAAGCCTCTGTTAAAGGTAAATGTCCTTCAATTTAGATAACCTTTGTGCTATACGACAAATTCAAATCATTCTTTCTTCAAGTTTGTTTTGTTTTCAAGGTTATTATTATTTTTTCCGGTTCATCTCCTCTGTGTCCATTGCCCCAACCAGAATGAATTCCCAACTTTCTTCCTTCTAGAGCTACTAACTTGTCCCAGCTTGCCTGGGACAGTCCCAGCTTTGATACTGAAAGTCCCATGACTGGGAACTTCCTACGTCCCAGGAAAACCAGAACAGTTGGCCTCTCTCCTCCGTCACTCCTCTTCTCCATACTTAAACGTGTGAATTATTACTCCAAGATTCATTGGCACGCAGGTCTTACTAATATGTCAGTGGACTGGTTAAATTGGGTATGAGCGCGCCACATTATTTCTACTGTGTAGTCACAACTTGTGCCAGTACGGCTCTGATCTATGAATGACTGGATGGACTTTGTGTTATTGATTTGACAGAAGGAATGTGTTTGCTTGTGTTGTGTATTATTCTTTGGGCATATTTGCTATGTGCATAATAGAGCCTACACGTTGTAATGTGCTTGTACAATAGTGCACGTTTGCGTGTGATGTGCCATTCCTGCATTATAGAAACGTCATCGAATGCATGAGCAAGGCATCGTGTGTGAAGGAATCACTGTGCAGTTGTTGACAACACACTTTAAGTCTCAATACTTGGGCTGTTTAACACTTTTTCTCTTTTTTTAAAAAATATACCAAAAAGGCTAGTCTGTATTATGGACTAATAGCTTGCAAAATTGCTTTTTGCAAAATGAATGTCCTTTGAGGCTTCATAAATTCATATAAATAGGCATTTGAAATATATAGATGTTTACATGTCTATCCACTGACTTGTTACAGGCTTTGTGAAGAATATTTACCAAGGGTGTTAAATTTCTCCCCTTTTAAAAAATGTTAAAACGTTTTGGTTTGAAAAGGTAGGTTCCCAATCATGAAATTTAAAAACACCTTTAACTCTCCAGGCTCCTGCGATAAAGAAGTACACTGGGAGGAAAAGACAGAGATCCAAAGGGGAAAAGAATGATGATTTCCTTAGTGGCAATAATACTGTGTGAATTAGGGGTCCGTACATTCTGAGTGATTTATAACACTTGAAATTTATTTTAAAAATGGTTTCACGTAAGGAAATAACAAAGGCTGGTTGTTATTCATAGAATGGATGAAAGAACATGAATCTAAATATGGATCCGAACAGCTGTCTCTTAAAAGGATCTTATTATACCATTTATTTAAATTATTTCCTTAAATTTTTCTTTTAGACAGTGCACTTAATCCTGCAAAGTGGCATTCTATATTTGTTTATATTTTAACTTCCTCACCATTCTTCTCCTTCACAGTTTCTCTGTTGGGATAACTCTTGGGCTCAACTTATCAATAAGGTATTTATTAACTGCACTTATTTGTCACTTACCTTATATTATTAACTCTGTAACAAGTACAAAGACCATCGATTTTAAAGGGATTTATTATTCTGAGGCTAAAAATACCTTGTTAAATTGCATAAACTTAGCAATTATACATTTTTCCTTGAACGAAAAAAAATCAGAATTTATTAGTAAGCCAGCCTAAATGGATGTCACCTTTGGTTTTAAAAGCATTAAAATTGGCTTTAATGCCTCTCCAACTCATTTAACATTTATGTACACATGTGGAATGAATAGTTAGAAAGCAACAGAACACCTTGTTATTAAATACACTTTTGTCGTTATGATTAGAAATAAAAGCAATGTTCCCCATTTGGAATATTAACTCATGTAGAACAGAGAGTGATATATTTTTTATGAATTGAAAACCAAGTCAAGTAAATTCAACTTATTTCCAGATACCTTCTAGATTTGAAAGCCAAGTGTCATTGATAACTGTAGAAAGAACTCCTCTTGTGGGTCACATGAGGTTCAAAAAGGACAGTTGACAGTATCCTCTGTATGTCTTTGACCCCATGTGTTGACAAACCTAAAGCTTATCTGATTTTACCTCCATCACATGGAACAGAATCCCCGATTTGGCCATGGGTTTATGTAGTCAACTATCTTTAATTTTCTCTTAAGGAGAAGACAACTCATTTAATACTCTCTTCACTGTAAAATGTGACTGATAATGCAGTGGGTCAAAGACTGGTGTGCCAATTTGAATTATGTAAATTTAGATAGTTTTATATAAAATGTGAATAAAGTTCACTATGTCTTGATTTGAGATCATGTCAATGAGAAAAAAATATGTAGTTTGAAATGTAAAGTAGTAGAAGATTCCGAATTCGTCCCGTCAAGAGAACTGTACACTGTGCAGACGCCATGGCTGCATCACGCCCCCTTCTTAATCTGGAAAGAGGACAGATCTGCCATCTTTTATCAGAATTATCCACATGATGTGAGTTTTGAATTGGGTCAGTTCATCAGGAACGGGGAACGGGGAACTTTGGAAATTCCTTGGGGGAAAGTGGGAACTTCTTGTATTGGCAAGAATGCCTGTGAAATCATTTGCATGGTGCCTGGCACGCTGCAGGACCACATGCAGCTGGCATTTCCTGTGGGTCAACTGAGCAGCACCCTTGGGGATCTGAGCATTGGCTTCCCTGTGGGGGACATGGGGTTTCTCTCCAAATCAGGCAGGCACGTCAATTCCATTTCATTTCAAAGGACAAGAATCCTGTTTATGGGTTTAGAAGCAGAGTGCAAAGAACTTTATGCTCTCTGTAGTGATCCAGAATAAATGATTACTCTCTATTTCATTATACTAGTTATTTCTATAACTACCTGACCTTAGTGCCTCATTAGAAAAATGCCAAAATGAGTGTTTTCCAAAGTCTGGCTTCTACCTTCTTTTTAAAATGAATGAATGGTTTGTCGTGTCTTTCACAGAAATTGCACAAATAAAATCAAGTTTCGTCCTATTGGAAAGGATAATCATTTCAATTATATGAAAGAAAATTAATTGGTACTATGAGATTACACCCAATCTACTGGAATTTGGGGGGAAAATATTAAAGACCTAAGATAAATTTCCAGAATTGAATTTTATAATGTGACTATCATCTTCTTATTCCAATACTTGAAAACAATGCTGAGAATTCTGGTCTGAAACTTGAGATGGATCGATATGTGCTGATTCCGTCTAGAGTCCTAGGCAGAAACATACTGAAGCTAAAAACTTCAGGGTTAATTATGTCAGAAGCCTGAGGCTGGGTTGCAAGAGGTGAAGGCTTTTACGACAAAAATAGGTGAAACAAAATTGTGGACACACACTGGGGAGGATATGTTGTTGTGTATGTGATGTATGTTTTGAGAGAGAGAGAGAAAGAGAGAGACAACACTGCAGACCTTGAGAATCAAATTGTTTTCAAATTTGTGCACTGCGAATATTCTTTATTGTAAAAAATGTTTCCAGGCTGTGCCTGATGTCGATGTGAAGTTTCTTCTTGTGATTATAACCCTTGTCTTCATCTGTGATATGTTAGATTATCTTGGAATGTTCATGCTTGGTATACCACAGGAAAAATACTCGAAAAGTATTTATAAAGTAAATAAGCTTTAATTAAATATCATTGTCAAGCATTAATCATTATAGCGCTGCTCCCTATGGAAATAAGGGGGGATATTCAATTTGTTTTGATTATGTGTGAATTTTAACAGAAGCCCGTTTGTCTCTTGCTGTGCTCCTCATAATGGAGCTCTCGTGTGCCTCGGTCCAGGAACGGGCGAGGAGAATGCCTTCTGCTGCGATTCAGCATGAGAATGAGTCGGTTTTGATTGTGTACAGGGTAGTGATAAATATTTTGGAAAATGGAGAGAATATCTATACACAAGTGACACAATCAGATATGGAAGGAGGTCTGTTTCTGTCAGTCCACACTTCCACGTGGACAGGTGCTAATATTTTTATTCTAAGCGGCGAGATTGGGAAATTTTCATCAGAAATATGAAAGTGGCACAAACACGCTGCCAGTTGTCACTGACAGCCAGAATCTTTTTTGGGAACTTCTACCACCTGAACTTCCTGAGTAATTTTTAGTTGAAAATGGCAATCAATTCTACACAAGTTCCAATTTTCCCGATGAACAGTGTGTCGTGTCCTTCTTTATAAATCCACAAGAATGTTTTTTAATAAATATTCTGTACTGAAAAACCCCTTGAAATCTGTTGAAGCAAGGGTGGAATGTGGCCATAGGGAAAGAGAAAGGGAGTTAACATCTTTTAAGCTCCTACTATGTGCTGGACTCTTCATTTGCATGCTTCCATCTGATGCTCACAGCAAAATGGAGAGCAATTTGCAAGCTTTCTGTTTTCCAGATCACAAATAGAAGATGGGAGGGTTGAGGGATGTGTTCAAGGTTCCATAGCTGGTAAGTGGGGTTTCTGGAGCAGGACCCAAACTGTCTTGGCTCCAAACCAATGCTCTTTCCACTAAAGCATCTGCTTTCCTTGAAGATGAAGGTTCATTTTTAAAACAATTGTGGCTAATTCCATATTTAGCTAAGTGAAGGAAATGATGAAAAGCAATTCAAAATGAATTAAACAGCAGAAACCTAGCAGACATAAATGGGATCGAATGCATAGGGGGGTATTGTCACCCCGTCAGTGTTCCAGCTTCCCTTGACAATGAGTTCCATCCATTTCTAGTCCACCGAGCCCCTAAAGGTCAGGAAAGCACCTGCCACGTGATGAGCTCTACACCAGGTTCCAAAAAGGGACTGGGGAACAGAGAGGAACAAGAACGGTCCCTTTCCTCAAGAGGAACTCTTGCGATGGGAGGCAGACGCATTCATTCATTTCTTCATTGATTCATCAAGTGTTTACTGAATACCCAACACTGTTGCTACGTGGTGAGAACACGGTGGTGGCTGGCCATGGTCATGTTTAAAGACAAATGAAGAAGACGGCCAGGTCAGTAGGATATGATTAATAAGCATAACCTGGGCCTTGAGAGTGAGGAAGAAAGAGAGTTATGGGAGTTCAGTGATGGTCCACCTGGCCAGCCTGGAAGGATTGGGTGGTAAAAGGAAGACTTCCTGGAAGAGGTGCCTAGGAAGTAGTCAGATGAGATAAGTAACTATAACGGCAGGCAGGAGAGAGATGGCTTGGAGTGGATGGGAGAGCTGAGCGTAGGTATTTTGAGGTGGAAGCGGTAGGAGGAAGACGGAGGCAGCATCCATCATACGCCCTGATGTTCCAACTCCATCCTGTAGCCTCTGCGGCCCCGGGAAGCTATTTGGTCTGGGGAGGGCCCTGGTCAGTGGGGCATCTTAAACCTATCTTTGCGTAGAGGGTTAAAATGAAATGAGTTAGAGGTGGGTTATTACGGGCTGAATTATCCCCTCCCCAAACTCCTGTGTTGAAGTCCTGACCCTCCGGATCTCAGAATGTGACTGCATTTGGAGGTCAAATTTTTAAAGAGGCGATTACACTAAAATGAAGTAGTCGGGATGAGTCTTAATCCAATATGGCTGGCGTCCTTAGAGGAAGAGATTAGGACACAGACTGAGGGGTAGGTGTGTGGGGACACCGGGAGGAAAAGCCAGCCACGGGCAAACCAGTGACAGAGGCCTCAGAAGAAATCGAGCCTGCCCATAACTTGCCCTGGGACTTCTAGCCTCTCAAACTGTGGGACGATAAGTTTCTGTTGTTTAAGGCCCCCAGTCTGGTCCTTTGTTACGGCAGCCCTAACAGACTGAAGCAGGGGTCCATGCAGGGCACCTGGAGACCAGGTAAAAGCCTGCTGTAGCTGTGCGGGTGAGGGATGAGGTTTGGCCCAGACAGGGAGTGTGGCAGTAGAAAGACAAAGAAAGGAGAGATTTAGGCTGTGGAGTGGACAGAACAGGATGTGGCAGAGTGAGTGGTTGAGGGTAATGAGGGAGGCAGATAAATTGGGAGCATACCTGTGGGGGACGGGGTGATTGGGAGGCTCCTACGCTGAAGTCAGACTCATGGGAGGAGTGGCAGGTGACCCATAGAAGGCAAGTAGTAAAAGACAGGTGTCCTGTCGGAGGAGGTGTGGAAATAAGGACCCTGATTCTTTTTGCAGGTTGACTCGGTTCTATTCATCAACTCCAAGGCTACCGTGGGCCTTAAGTACTGGAGAAGTGAGTAAATGCCCCACTGCCCATGATTCCTTCTTCTGTTTCCCTCTTCCGCCTGGTTTTGCATCAGCATGTGGGCCTTTACATGGAACGGGAACAGTGGACCAGTGGGATGCCCTGGGCCTCTTTCCCAGACCTGTGCAGAACGTGCTGTGTTCTCTGCGCGTTTGTACATTGACCACCTGGGTTGGCAGTGGATTTCCACCTGCTACGTGTCCCTCGGGAACTTTTTCTCTACAGTTATTTCTTAAGAAGACAAAATCAGGGCAAGATCTGTGGATCTGTTTCTTTTTCATTTGCAGTGGGCCCAGCCCTTGTTAACTAATTGCAGAATTGTGTTGATCGCCAGCATTTATGGGGCATTTTCGTAAATGCTAGTTGATTTTAGTGACCCAATTTTTTAGGCTGAAATCAGAATGACCTTAAACTTGGTTTTTCTATTCTTTTTAAGGAGACCTTGACGATTCCCTCGTCTGGGTTCTTGGAGCACCAGAAAAGCCCCCTGTATCACCCCACGTCTGGTTTTCTGATAAATGGCTGGTTTTCATCTTTCTCTGCTTGAAGACAGAGACTTTTTATTTATCCTGAGCTCTTGGAGAGCAAGAAACCTTTGAGAAGTATTTGTTTAATTGAATAGAATTGAATCTAGCCAACGGGAAGCTGTGGTTTCCTGTTTGCCCAGTAGAATTCTGATGGGCACCTTCCTTCAACGGTTAGTCATTCATTAACACATGTTGGCTAAGCATGTGCTGGGCTCTGTGCTGTGCAAAGGGAGACAACAAAATGGAGTATAATAGTCCCTGACCTCAACAAGCTTCCCATCTAGACGCCAATGAAAATGTTCACGTTGGTTTTTTTGTCGTTGGTGGTGATGGCGATGGCGTTCTTTTTCTTTTC
This sequence comes from Equus przewalskii, assembly GCF_037783145.1. Classification (NCBI taxonomy): domain Eukaryota; kingdom Metazoa; phylum Chordata; class Mammalia; order Perissodactyla; family Equidae; genus Equus; species Equus przewalskii. The sequence continues at coordinate 39,185,891 of NC_091855.1, forward strand.
TTTAATACTCGTCTCTTATGGAGAAGGTATTCTAGACATATCCTAGTTCTAGATATGCCACCAAGAGGGGACTTAGAAGATAAAGCAGCAGCTCCTAAAGAGTTTCTCGAGCTCTTGTTCTGTGCCGTGAACTGTCCCATGCCCTCGATGTGTGTCTCATTCAGCCCAGGCTGCCGTAACAAACACCACAGGCTGGGTGGCATTTAAGCAATGGGCATTTATTTTCTCCCAGTCCTGGAGACTAGAAGTCCGTGAAAGGTGCCGGTAAATTGCTGGCTTGTAGATAGCACCTTCTCATCCTGTCCTTACAAGGCCTTTCCTTTGTGTGCCTGGAGAGAGAGAGAGAGAGGGCCAGTCTCAGGTGTCTCTTCCTCTTTTTATAAGGACACCAGCCCTATTGGATTAAGGCCTCACCCTTATGACATCATTTGACCTTTATCAACTCCATATAGACCCCATCTGCAAATACAGTCACACTGTGGGGTAGGGCTGCAGCACAGGAATGGAGAGGGGGCACACAGTTCAACCCATGACAACGTGTTTCTCTTCTTTTCTCCTCATGATGACTCTTGGAAGTGGATGCTCTCCCTCTCTCCTTAACTGAGATCCAGGAGTGTAGGCTCAGGGTCCCAGACCTGCTAGGAGGCAGAGCTGAGCTCCCCACCTCACTCGGTCTGACTTCAAGGCCCACTGCTGTCACTCCGCCTCCCTGCCGAGCGCTGCAGGCCCCCTAGTCAATGGGCCATGGCCAAAGTTTGCAACATCTTTTGTCTATTACTATGTATTTTGTTTAATCAAATGTAATGAGGTTTGTGGAAGCAGTAAACTGAAGTTATTTTCAAGTAGGAACTGTATTTAGCACCGTTAATTGAATCAGTCTAGTTAGTTAGAATAGAGCAGTGGCTGTTTGCCCCGTAATAGGAAATTGAGTTTCTCATAAAGCAGCTAATTCATGTCCTGCTACACTGCAGAACACACCGCAGACCGAGCACCCCGCGTCCGCTCGCGGCCTTCTTGGTTCTGCCTGGACTGCAGCGCGGCTCCGCGCAAGTCATGACGCTCTCGCTGCCTTCAGGCCAGGCTGATGGGAGGGGACAGCAAGAAAACCTCAGCTACTGAGTGGGGCTGGATGTACATGATCACACTGAATCTGCTCTGTGCTGTTAGGCATGAGCGACAAGTGGGGAAACGAAGTCTCAGAGAGGCTCAGTAACAAGATGGAATGACACTGGGGATGGAGAAGCCTGGGGAAAACCCCAAATATGGTATGTTTTGCCTGTCCAGTATCCATTCCCCCTTCTGATAACTGTACCCCAATATAACTTCAGGGGACTGGGACAGAACAAAAAGGGCTGCGAAGGCCTGGGTACTCCCGTTGACGGATGGAATGTAGCTCTCCTGCCCCGGACGCTGGCTACCCTCAGGGACTCGGTCCACCGCTGGAGTCCAGTGGAAGTGCTGTCCTGGGATCTGTGAGGCTGGGTCATAAGGAGTCTTCCTGCTTCCTCCCTGCTTCTTGGAACCCAGGCGCCAGCCATGAGGGAGCCAAAGACGATCGGGAGAGGCTCGTGTGGAGAGGAGCAGAGGGCCCTGTCCCACAGCCCCAGCTCCGCTACATTCTTGCTAACTTAGGAGTGGGCCTTCCAGTCCCAGTTGGGCCACCCCAGCTGGAGCCTCATGGGACAGAGACGAGCCGTCCCAACCAGCCAGGCCCCAAGTGCGAGCAAAACGAATGTTGATTTTTTAGGCCACCGTTTGTGGTGGTTTGTTGTGTAGCAATTGATGACCAAAACAGGGACACGCTCTTCCCTCCCTAACTCTCTGTCTGCATAGTTGGGTGGAACTGACTGTCCTGGCATTCATGGCTAGTCACATGACCTAGGCCTGGCTAATCAGAGCTGCAAATTTCCAAGGCCACAGTCATGCAACTAATCAAACCAATGACGCTCAGTTTGGGGACTTTTGTCAGAATTGAGAGAACATAAGTTTGGACTTTCCAGGGGTTGCTACAAGAGGAGGGCCTGCCTGAGGACAAAGCCAAAATGTGGAGAGTGAAACCAAAAGTCAGAGAGAGAGACTAAGGCATGAGGCCATTTTCCAGCTCCTGGATTCAGCTATGCCTGAAGCCACAATGTCCCTGCATATTTCCATTACTTGAGCCCACACTTTCTCTATTTTCATCTTATATCTATTTTTTTCTCACTCACTACCAGAAATTGAAATACAATAAGTTAATTTCCTTGTCCACAGAGGTACTTTTTATTTCTCTAGACTTAAGGCTACTTTTTTTTTTTTCAAAATTCTCTCCAAGTCTCATCTATTCCACCTAAACACAGATGTGCCTGCCTCTAATTGCTTATGTGTATCATTTTTCTCTTCTCTCAACCCAACAGCATTAAAAAAATCATTCTTTATGGCACCAGCTGTACCTGAGTACAAACACACTCACTGATACGTGGCTCTTACCTCTATTGGTAAGAATTGTGCCTGGTCCTCCTCAATCACCTCTACCGTCCCACTTCCCCTGCTTATCATTAAATGTTGTGTCTTCAAGGCTTCACCCCTGCTTCTCTGACCTTTCTACCACCCTGCTCTCCCTGCGAGATCTCCTTCATTCCTGTGCTTCATTACCACCTGTGCTGACGATCTCTCATTGAGAATTGAATTGAGGAGCTAGTTCATAAATTCTGGATGTGACTATCTAAGTGCCCAGTTGTGATGGTTAATTTTATGTGTCAACTTGACTGGGCCAGGGGTGCCCAGATATTTGGTCAAACATGACTCTGGGTGTGTCTTTGAGGGTGGTTCCGGATGAGATTAACATTTGAATTAGCAGACTGAGTAAAGCAGTTGGCCCTCCCTAGTGTGGGTGGGCCTCATCCAATCAGTTGAAGAACAGAAAGACTGAGTAGAAGGGAATGCCTCCTGCCTCATTGCTTGAGCTGAGACATTGTTTTTTTCTTGCCTCCAGACTCAAATTGAAACCTGGGCTCTTCTTGGGTCTTGAGCCTGCCGGCTTTCAGACTGGAACTTACACTACGGGCTCTCCTGGGTCTCCAGCTGGCCCACTCACCCTGCAGATTTTGGGACTTGCCAGCCTCCATAATCACCTGAGCCAGTTCCTTATAATAAGTCTCCATACACACACACGTGCACACATACACATCCTGTTGGTGCCGGGTCTCTGGAGAACCCTGACTGATACACCTGTGGACACCTCCTCCTGCTGGTCTCATTAGGGTCTAGAAATGAAGTCAGCATTCCCTTTACTCCCCAGTCCTCCTCTCCAAATGATTCTCCTCTGATGAGTTCTCCATCTAAGTCTACAGCGCCATCCATTTTCCTAGTGACCAGTCTTCTTGGTTCTGGGTTGGAATTGCTTGGTATTATCTGCCTCTCTCCCCCGCCAGAAGGCAGGCTTCCCAGGGGAGGGCATCTTCTCTCTGGTGTCCTGCGGAATCCCCGGGACTTAGAACGGTGCTCGGCACACAGCAGACATGCAGCGATTGTCTGAAGAATGGGTGAGATAACAGTGCCTGCTGTGCGGCTGCAGTAGGGCCAGATCCTACGTAAGGCGTACTCCTGCCCACCCCGTAGCAGCTCCATGAGCTGGGTGTTCTTAGTCCTATGTGACGGAAGAGGAAATATTGGCAAAGAATCTCACCTAGCTGGCTGCGCTCAGATGCGTTTGTGTAGCGTTGGATCCACACAGGGTCACAGGGCTGCCCTGAGGAATAAGGTCTAATGGTGGGGCTTATGGAAAACACCCCTGGGACCCTCATGTCCGAAAAAGCTGAGAGCCGCTGTGCTTATACGTCCTGCTCTTCTCCATCATGCTTCCTCACGGAGTTCTCTAGATGCCTGCAGGGCTCACATTTGACCTCGCTCATTGGAGGACTGGCCCCTGAGGGTTGGCACCATGCCCCTCATTTCTTCAGTGTGTCCCCTCCCCTGGCCCCTAGCACAGGCTGTAACCCCTCAGTGGATGTTCCAGGAATGTCTGACAGTTATGGTTTAGTCAAGTCATTTCATCCCTTTGCACTGTGTTTAATGCACACAAGTGGCACAGCCATCCCTCAAAGGCAGTTGAGAAGGTGGCTGAGATGTGAGTGGACTCCCACAGAACCGTCTCTGTTTGTTGTACTCCTCCTGCTTCCTCCCTCAGACAGGGACATCCCCGACCATCCAGGTACCCTAGGTGGAAACCCCCGAGTGTGTCTTCATGTCTCCCTCACCCCAGATCTAAGTCCTGTGACTGTATTTTGTGACGATCCTCAAGTCCGCTCCTTCCTCATTGCCCCATCACTGCTTTGGTTTGGATCTTACCATCTTGGCTGGACCACAGGAGCAGCTTCTCCTCTGGCTCCTGCTGTCTACCTCCTGCCCTACCATAGGCACTTCCCTCTACTTAAAATGAGCGTCTGGTCATGCCCCTCACCTCTATTAAAGACCCTTCATTCCTCCATTTTCAATGTCAGCAGTGCTGGGTCACGTCCATCTTACCCTTCAGGTCTCTCCTGTCTCTTCTTCCCTTAACATATCTCCCGGACCGACCCTTCTGCCCTCCTCTGCCACTTCCAAGGGTTCCTGTGATTACATTGGGCCCACCCAGATCGTCCAGGGTAATCTCTCTCTTTAAAGTCCGTATCCTTAATTCTGTATGTGAAGTTCCTTTGCCATGTGATGTAGCATGCTCACGGGGTCCAGCATGGAGGGCTTCAACACCTTTGGGTTATTGTTCTGCCTCTTGCAGTGCCTTTGCACCCTCTGTGCCCTGTGCCTGGATACCCAATCATCTCTCATTTGTTGGAGGGCTCTTGCCCCTCTCACGTGGCTTTCCAGAAATATTGCTTCCCTTCTGCAGTCATGCCTGCTGGTCCCAATCCCCAACCCCCCATCCCTTGTGTTGTTCACAGGCAGAGCTGTCTTAGAGCCCCAGCCACCTGGCCCCCATTGGCTTTCACCAGAACTCATTTCATTTCTCAGTAATGATTGGTTTGCAAGGCAGTCTTCTCGGCTAGGACAGAGGGTGCCCAAACACAGCACCCAGCACAGGGCCTGGCACACAGTAGGTGCTCAATAAATGTATACTGAATGAAGGACTGAAAGAATGCCTGTGTAGACTTCCTTGCTTCCTAAGATGACCGTTTGGCCAAGGTTTGTGCCTCACAGGACAACATTGTACCGAGCTGGCATTTGTTTGCCTTCTGGGGCCACCCAGGACATGTGTGTTATTTGCATGAGTGGTAGGGCAACCTGGTGATCAAGGCAAAGGCTGTGGAACCAGATAAGCTGGGTCACTTGTTAACTCCCCCACTTAGGAGATGGATGACTTTGGGCATGTGAGTTACACCATTGAGACCTCAATTTCCTCATAGGAGAAAAGAGGTTAATAACAATGTCTACTGAAGGATGCTGTGAGGACTAAGCTAATCATGCAATGCCTGGACAAAGGCCACCATCAACTGGCAGAAGCAATGTTCTCCATGGTGATGCTTCAGAGCCGTGAAGTCAATGGCTGTAGGTTGTTGCCAGAATTAAGATTTCTGGTTTCTCCTGCCATTCCTGGTTTGATAGGGTTTAAAGTTCCTTCTGTAAATGTTCCTAAGTGTCCTGCAACAGAATATCTCTTTGTAATGCACCCAAGGGTCACTCTGTTCCCCTAGAATTCAGCCATGGAGAGAGGAGGGCAGGGCTGGTAGAGAAATCCAGTCAGCACCCTGCAGGGAGGTGCCACGCAGGGACCCACAGCCAGGTGGGCTCTTACTGTGGTGAGCAGACTTCCCAGCAGCCTGGACTCCTCAGGACCCTAAGAGGCAGCATGGCAGGGCCCAACTTCCATCCATCCGCTTCCGACATGTGCAAATCCCAAACACTTGGGCTGGAAACCGGAGGTAGAGACCAGACTTCTGGCAACCCAAGATGCTGGAATTCATTGGTATTTAAAAACACTTCCCTGCCCTTTTTCATTATACAGTCTAACATTTAGAGACTCCAAAATCACTACTTATTAGTACAATACAACTCAGAGAGCTTGGAAGTGGTGTTGGAAAAAAACACTGCATAAAGAAGTAACAGTCTGAGGCAATGCATATGGTAAATAGAGAATTCTTCGTGAAGCAGTCGACCCTGTTGGCCTGACTATTCACTGAAGAAGTGCAGGTTGCTGGAGGGAAATGCTGCCCTGTGTTGCTTGAACCAGAAGGTTTGGCAACAAACCGTAAGATTTACTTGAACATTTGATTATGTATCATGTCTGATCTTTCTCTAATGGATTGCTTTGTGCAACTGTTGTCTCCCCAGCCCTGCTATAATGGGGTAAGTTCTGTCCTACTTCTGCAGCCTCTCACCGTGCCTGGCCTTGGTCCGGGAACATAGCAGGTCCTTGAAAAGTACTGAATGAATTGATTTGGAAAACTCGGAGGCTTTGTTTAACTTTCTTTAACTTCTTAGTTGATTCTAAAAGAAATATCTGGGGAAACTATAGAGCAATAGAGAGAATGAATTTTTCAAATAAGTTTGTTTTATTATACTAATATAACCACATTATTTAACATTTTGTAAACAGAGGTAAGAAAAGAAAGACCACCTGTAATGCCCCAACTGTGACAAGGATGCTATTGGCTCTTCCGTGTATTTTCTTATCCTCTTTCTGCCCATGTGCTTGCTGTTATACACTGCTGCTGCGCCATGTGCCTTGGTGTCTGTGTGTTACGCTTAATGGTATGGTCTTGTGGTTTAGATTTGTGAAGTGATGTCTTTGACCTAGACAGTGAGATTTAGCAGAAGCATGAGGGGTTTGACTGCCAGCTTTTGGTGCTGGAACCATGTGACCCTGAATGAGTCATTTCCCTCTCTGCGCCTCAATTCGGGCGTCTGTAAAACAGCCAAGGTGAACCATCCTTGTTCTTCTTGTGGCTCTGCACAGGTGCGTGGCCCCAGTGGGAGAGACACAAATGGTGATGGGCTCCCTAAAGGCCACGGCACTCCTTTCAGAGATCTTTAAAAAGATGAGTGAGAGGAAAAGAGCAAAATAAACATGAACTTCAGGGCGTAGGAAGAGAAAAATTCCAATTAAGAGGTGCATCTATGGGTGAACAATGGCCCCCAAACTTTTCTCTTCACTCTCTTTCTGTTCTTTATTTTTTTCTTCTTCATCTTTCCTTTTGTTAAAAGCTTCTTGTACCAATTTCTTTTTTCCTTTTAACATTCTAATTTGAGAGGAACCTATGTAGAGATTTGTTTGGCCAGAAGAAAAACCCGTGAAGCTTTTATTTTTAGAGCTATGCTCTGTGGTTTTAAAAACTGTGTTTCCACCACTAAATAACACGAGGGCCATTGAAGCTTACACGATGAGATTGGAAGAAAAGGTAATTTTTAAAGGCGTTTTTACATGAGATCTGTTGAGAAAGGGCAATGACATCAGGTCCTTCTAGACATCATTCACTCCATCCATTAATCAATCCGTTTCAGGTTCAGTGGTGGAGTTTGGTGGTGAGCTGGGAGAGAAGATTCTCCAAATTGGATTTCAAATGCAGTGGTCAATTCTGAGTCTTAGTATATTTCTCATTACAAAATATATATATATATATGTGTATATATATAAAATCACACATATATATGCATACACATATGCAAACAGAACTTCTTTGCATTAGAATCAGACAGCAGAGGTACGGATTGAACCAAATACATCATCCGGAGTAATGGCCGATGGTATGCAACTGAGAAGCTCCTCTGAGCGATCACCTTATGGCTCTGTTTTAAGCTCCTTAAATATGTTCCTTCACGTTCATCACAACAAGCCTGAGGTAGCCTACTCCTTTCTTTATTGTGTAGCTAAGGAAACCAAGGGAGATCCAGTAACTTTCCAAGGCCCCTTAGCCACAAATAGTGGAGCCCAGTCTGTCTGCCCCAGAGCCCACCTGCTTACCCCCAGTGACTTGCCACTCCTAGGCTGTCTGGAATCATGGACACATACATCTCGTTTAGGCCTCCTAATAAATAGGATGTTCCCATTTTACATATGTGGAGCCTGGGTTTTGTTCAGAGGGCTGGGGCGATTCTCCTCGGCTCACGTGGCTGCTGGGCAGCTGAGCACCGCTCTTCCAAGTCTGTGCTCCCCTCATGGATGCCCCCAGGCTGAAGACCTGCTAAACATCTGCTTCCTTCAGTGAAAATGTTGACGACGGTCGACGGTCGTAGCTAATTCTGAAATGTTACGAATCTAAAGTTATCCACCGTTCAGGAATTAATCGTGTTACTGTTTGTACTTTGAAATAGCTTTTCTTCTCAGAAGAGTAAGTTTGATAAAGATGACTAGCCCATAAGAGTCTGCTTGATCCCAAGGAATTAAAAAGAGCAGCCGGCACAGAAAAGTTCATTCGTGGCGTGGTTTCTCCATGAAACGCATATCGAATTCCAAATGTGACTGTGTTGTTATTGTTTCTTTCGGAGTCAGGAGCAAAATACTTGCTCTGCTTTTCCAGCTATCTCGCCCCGTGAGATGCTCCTGGCCCATCCATTCAGTACTAGAAATTTCAGTGTGGCAGAGGAGCACTGGGGGTAGTCAGGGGGAGCGATCAATAGGGCTTTAGAAATTGATGCATGTGAGTTCCAATTCTGACTCTGTCAGTCGCTCACTAGCCGGCCGGCCTTGAGCTGTGCCTTCAGCTCCCTGTTCCTTATTATCATTATTTGTCCCTCCAGAGCTGGGAGTACTAGCATCTAAGCCCTTGTATATCTGTACCAGGGATGAGAGAAGTGGTGTGTATGGTGCCTGGCACAGTGTAGGCACCAGGATGGGGGAACCAAATCAGAATCTAACACTGAGTGGAAGAGGACTCGGCTGGCAAGTCCAGGAAGTGTGCCTGGCTGGAAGGCCCTTAAATCCATATTTTTTGGACCATTTATTCTACCTTAGATTTAAAGTACTTAGAACAGTACCTGACACAGGATTAGAATCAATAAATATTAGCTGCTATTATTATTATTATTATGTCTTTATTCAAAGAACATTTTGAATCTGCCATGAAGCAAAGGAACCAAATGGCAATGTAAGAGGGAGTTGCAGAATTCTTTTTCTTGACGAAGTGTCATTAAAAGATGCCATTGACAGTATTGGCAGCTTCATTAAGAAGTCTGTTGATGATGGTAATAAGGCTGGCACATTTGGGATTCAGATTGACACTTCTCAAGACAGAGGCAGACTTGGGCTGGCGCGGCAATGCCAGGATACGGCTCAGGATCTGGGAAGGGCTGGGTGCCTGAGAGCGCGGTCTGGCTAGAAGAGTGCAAGCCTGGGATGGGAGCCTGGTGCCCCTGGCCTGCATAGATCGTTCTTTTCTGTCTGGTGACTTTGTGCTCATCACTCCACTTCTCAGGAACTCAGTTTCCCAAACTGTAGCAGACAGAGCCTGCTCAGCTGTCCATCAGCCCTCAGATAACTGGAGGCTTGGTCTTTCCGTAGCCACAAAATAATACAAAAGAAGCAGAAAACAGGACTTTTCGTAGGCGGTGTCAGTATCATATTTCTGTTCTAGAGAAATGACATTGGAACTGGGGTGAAGAAAGAGTCAAAGGAGGAGACTGGAGATCAATAGGGAAGCTTTGCCATACCCCTGGCAGAAGATGACGGGAGTAGACTAGGAGAGTGGCTGTGAAGGAGGGGCTGGAGACGACCACGGCCCTCACCCAAAGGATGAGGACCCCTTCCCCATTAATGACATCCTGCATTGCACGCAGACTCCCGGAAGCAGCAAAGCTTAACGGGAAAGAAGCGGTCAAGGACTATTTGAGTCTAGATATTTGATGAGATTGATGTGTTATAATCCAGGCTACAGGGACGTGTCCACCTGTCACCAGTGAGTGGCTCCGGGCACTGTAGGAATGTAACCCAGACCCATCTTATGGGTTGTCTCTGAAATCCTGAACAAGGTTTTGGACTGCATCTTCTCTCCTCTCTCCTCCCTTCCTGCTTTCCCCCATCTCATCGTCTTCCTGCCTTCTTTCCATTTTGTGTTTCAAGCAGTATTTATTCCCATCTCCTTTGTGTTAGCCTGGACTTTGTGCAGAGCCAACAAATGGACACACAGCTAGTTTGTGGATTGCTGGTTGTGGATCCCTATGGATCCCTGGTGGGGAACCATTGGCCAATATTTAAGATCCCCGTTCCAGCACAATGCCAGCAAGTATACAGTAGAAAATGGTCTTACCAGTCAGTAAGTATAATTCAGTCATAACAACATTGGATTTTTAAATGGGAGCAATCACTAATAGTGGTTTTAAGGATTGATCCCAGTTCATCCTCCTGCCATTGTGACATCTATCAGTCAGGTCAAGGCTGCCTCTTGGTCTGTTATCTGATTCACATGTGAATGTGTTTGGGGAATAGGCTTGTACTCAAAATGTAAATAGGTGTTTTACTCTCCCTCTTAAAGCTATTATTGTGTCGCTGGATGTCTTGCTGCTGCTAAGGGTCTGTCAGCATTTACATTACTGAGGCTTATTTTCTAAGGCTTAAAATGCCATTAAAAATCTGTTTGACTTGGTTGTTCAAATGGTCAAATTATCCAAATTTCTTAAAAAAAAATCTATTCGGCTCTTTATGCATTGGTGAAAATATGCACATTGTTGTAGATTCTTGGTTTCAGAAGCCTTGCCATGTTTCCAAGACTAACAAGCTGACATTTTCCCCTCCTGAACTGAGTGTTATTTTGGTCATTTTGAGTTTTCTCTGTAAAAGTTCCTTGTGTTTATAAGGAGGCTGCTGTTATACTTAGATGAGAATTAAGGTGGATTAGGGCATTTTCAGCATCCTTGCATTTAGACTTTTGAAGAGAGAGAAAAAGCAAAGATGTGCTAAGTGTGACTGGTGGGCAGGACCTATGCATGTAATAAAATATTCTCTCATTTAAAGTGCACAATAGTCTTTCTTTTTTTAAAGATTGGTTCTGAGCTAACATCTGTTACCAGTCTTGTCTTTTCTTCTTCTCCTCAAAGCCCCCGAGTACATAGCTGTATATTCTAGCTGTAGATCCTTCTAGATCTGCTATGTGGGACGCCCCTCAGCATGGCTTGATGAGTGGTGCTGGGTCTGTGCCCCGGATCCAAACCGGTGAAACCCTGGGCCAGTGAAGTGGAGTGCGAACTTAACCACTGGGCCACAGGGCTGGCCCCCTTGCACAATAGTGTTCTGAGGTAGGAACTCTCATCCTTCTTTTATAATTGAGGAAACTGAGGTTCTATATCAAAATGGCAGAATTGCAGTTCAAGACCAGCATCCAAGCCTTTGCACTCTACTATACCCCATCCTCAAAAATCTTTGAGAAGCTTGTGCTAATCTCAAAGGTCAACCAAGACACAGAATCAAGATTAAAAACTTTTAAGGGACTTTACTGACTCCAGTGGTTTTGATGGCATTTAATTTTCCAAAAGTTGGTTTGGAAACCAAGCTCCCTCTTTTTCTGCCTTCAACAAATATCTGTTGAGCATGCACTATAATGAGCCCTATTGTCTTCACACTTAAGTAATTGTGCTAATATCTGCAATAATTTGCAATTAATAATTTCTACTTCAGAGCTGTCACTCATGTCATTCTTTCTGCTTATAAGGACCCATCTAACTCTTTAAAGCTAAGAAACTATTGTCCTGGTTTGCCTAGGAGGGTTCCAGTCCATAGCCTATTGTCTGAGCTTAATCATCAATGGTTCCACCTTCCCCCTCATAAATGTTGTAGTTTGAGTGATAATATATATGGTCACCCTATGCAGGGGCCAAATCTAGCCTTGGCTACTCAGCAAGACTTTCAGTGAGAATCCACCCTAATAATCTTAGAGATTTCTCAATCTCCTGTTACTGTTTTGATCACTTCCTCACAATGGTCAATTAACTCTTCTCTGAATGTTGCACTTAGATTTCTTTATACTGATAGTATCTTTTGTTCCTTATCCTTCGTGACCTCCCCTATAGGAGCAGAGGGGGCTCAATAAATATTTGTTGAATTAATGGGCAAGTGAATTAACTGGAAAGGAAAGGATCCTCTTCCTTCTCCCCTACTTTGGCCAATTCGAAAGCTTCTCCTCCTTGCGGGCCTGGTAGTGAGGCTGTTTCTGCAGGAGACCTTCTGTAGGTCTCCCAGGTTACCCAATTCCACTCTGTCTTTATCTGTTCGGGTGCTTATTCCAATGTATGATTTAAAAAAATCACAAGTGATCTCTCCCAGTGCTTGCTCCAGTATAAAGTGAATAAGTGAACGAACGTCTTCTTGACGCATGTGTCTTCACCAGGGTTTTTCTAATAAGGTGGGCACCTCAGGGAACTTCCAGACTGGGGCAACATTTGCTTTCTTGTAACAAGCCTTTTAAATGGCAATAATTTCATTAAAACACTGAATGTAAAACTTGGGCAGGTGAGCCAGCCCTGATGGCCTGGTGATTAAAGTTCGGTGTGCTCTGCTTCGGGGGCCCGGCTTTGGTTCCTGGGCGTGGAACCACACCACCCATCTGTCAGTAGCCATGCTGTGGCAGTGGCTCACACTGAAGAATTAGAAGGACTTACAACTAGAATATACAACTGTGTATTGGGGCTTTGGGGAGGGAAAAAAAAGAAAAAAAGAGAGGAAGATTGGCAACTCATGTTAGCTCAGGGTGAATCTTTCCCAGCAAAAAACAAAAAAAGAAGAAGAAGAAGAATTAAAAAAAAAAACTTGGGCAGGTAATAAACTGTACTAATGATTTCATTTACAGAAGGCAGCTCAAGATGCACATGCTGAGATTTTTTCCTCATCCCAAACTCAGATGCACATGCAGTAAGTCGATTTACCTTTTAGGCTGGAGGTGGGTATTTTAATGGCTGCAATCACATTATGGTGATTGGGAGTATGGACTTTGGTTAGAGATATATATTAGTTATCTATTGCTGCATAACAAATTATCCCCAAGCTTTGCGGCTTGAAACAACACACATTATTATCTAATAGTGCTTATGGATCAGGAATCTGGCCATGGCTTAACTGGTTGCCTCTGATTTAGGGTCTCTTACAGAGCTGAAATCAAGGTGGTAGCAGTCACTTCAAGGTTGGATCAGGGAGAGTCTTTTTCTAAGCTCATTTATGTGGCTGTTGGCAAGATGCAGTTCCCCATGGGCTGGTGAACTGAGAGCGTCAGATTCTCTCTGGTGTTGGCCAGAGGTATAGAAGTTCCTTGCCACATGATCCTCTCCACAGGGCTACTCACAATATGGCAGCTTGTTTCCTTCAGTGTGAGGGCCCAGAGAGAGAACCCAAGATGGAAGCCCCAGTCTTTCTGTAACTGGTACCAGAAGGGATATCCCATTGCTTCAGCTGTATTCCATTCATGAGCCGTGAGTCAATAAGTCCAGCCCACACTCAAGGGTTGAACATTACACAGAATGTGAACACTACGAGGTGGGGATCATTGGCAGCATCTCAGAGGCTGTCTACCACAACATGCCTGGGTCCAGATCCTGGTTCTTTCTTTCAATCTCTGTAGGTCTTGAAAGAAATTACTTAACTTCTGAGGATCAAATTCCTCATCAATCAAATGATGTCCACTTTAGACGTGGTTGATAGATGGAAATAATATTTGTGAAACACACATAATAGGTGCTTGATAATAGGTAGTTAATTAATATTATAATAAATATTGGTGAATGCTGGGGGCTTTTGATTCTCAAGCCCACGTCCTTAGGAACACAAGCTCCCTGTGGACCCCATGTCTTCGATTGAGAACAATATCATAGTTTCAAACTTATCTGATTTTGAATTGCTTTCTGTGCATGAGGAAGTTCTCTGTTATTCTGTTCTTCTGGAAGGTGATTATGACACTGACTCTGTTATTTATGTCATTATTTTTAAGCCAATGGAGTCAGCCACACAGTGAGAGAATTTGTTTATTCCTAGTCATATTTCCTGCATTTTCCCCTTGCCATCACTGTCTACACCTCCTTTCCTTTCCCCAACTGTTAGAATTCACTGCATCTGATAACTGCTGCTTGTACAGAGGAACTCTCCCCACCAGGGCTAAGAGCTAAGAGGCAGTGTCCTCAGGGTCTGACAAATGAAATCAATATCTGTGTGAATGAAGGACCCAACTTTGTCTCAGGTCTCTCTACCCTAGACTGGGACATCCTTGAAGGTAGGGACTGTGACAAAGTCATCTCTGTAGCCTTATAGATGCTTCTCTGTATCCATAGTCCTCTGTATCTCTGTGGAGAAGATCTATCTGGTAAACAGCAGGTGCTCACTAAATATTTCTTTAATGAATGAACAATCTCACTGCCCTTTGTGGTTAATTATCATATAGCAGATTATTATACCTGTCTGTCTTCAGCTTCCTTACCTTCGAAACAGGGATAACAATGGTGTTCTTCATCGGGATGTTATGAGGAAATTAAACAGGTTAGTATTGGTTGAGTGGTGCCTGGCAATTAGAAGGCATGCAAAAATGTTATCTAGGGGTTGGCCCAGTGGCATAGTGGTTAAGTTCACGAGCTCTGCTTCATTGGCCCAGGGTTCACAGGTTGGGATCTAGCACTGCTCATCAAGCCATGCTGTGGTGGCCTCCCACATAAAACAGAGGAAGATTGCCACATATATTAGCTCAGTGACAATCTTCCTCACACACACACACAAATGTTATCTAATAAAAGTCCTGTAAGGATTTTGCAATGAGTGAATAAATAATGGAAGTGCATATACCTATTGTGGCCTCAATGGGCAGAAAGTCAGCCACCCACATGAGAGGTGCAATGTACAAAAGGTGTGGGATGAACGACTACTGAACAATATTGGCCAACAGGCTATACACCAGATCCTCTTGTTAGGATTTGGCACATTTAACTGCAGGCCCCCACACCCCTGATTATGGACAAGTTCAGTGAGTTTGAAACTGAAATTCTTCTCATATCTGACTTCTACTTTTCCAAAAGTTTCAGGTAGCTCCAGAGCATTTTTGGGATTCAAGTACAGCAAAATACTGAGGTCACACCTAAGTTTGCCAACAGGCACACCTGGAGCAAGGAGACTCCTACCTAAATGCAGATGCTCATTCCCCAGCTCCTTGAGGTCCAAATATACTCCATCTTTTATCACCGTCTCCTCAAAACATCCAGTGTGTATTAAACATATTACACATTTGTTGAATACTTGACTGAATAAATGATTAAGATTCCATGGCAGTTTCCAATCTAAAGAAACTTACAATATTGTCCAGGAAACTAACAATAATTATAAAATTATAAAATGCATTTGGTGTTAATCTGGCAGAAGGAGGGGCAGAAAACACATCTTGAGGGGTGTGGTGATGGAATCAGGGGCAACCCAGGGGCCATGACTCTGTAACAACAGCAGCGGGTAGGAAGCATGGCGAGGGAGACCCTAAGCCTTGGTCTCTCCCACTGCACGGCCTCCTGCCTTCCCAACCCAAGCACCCTCCTCTCCCATCGTGAATGGATCACCTGCCTTCATTTGGGATTTGAAAAATTTGAAACTATCTTATTCACACCTATGCATGTCACTTCTCCACTTGAAGTCTAACATGCTTCCTAATTTACATATAATTCGTTTGACTCATGTAAACTGCATTAACAAAAAGAGGAGTGATGCAATAAATTACTAGTGACAGAGGCCAGACTGGATCGCAATTATTTTTATAAGCCCCTGGTAAGCAATGATGTTCTGTTTTTACAGCGCATAATGTCCTGGCTTTATTGGGATGCTGGCAGCATCCACGAAGCACGTCTGTGCTAACTAGTTACACAGGTAGTAACTCTGTGAGAAAGTATGGTGCCTGGAGAGGCCCAATCTGCTCCAAAGTTTAGAATTATCAGATGGCGGGCTGGCCCGGTGGCCCAGTGGTTAAGTTTGCACACTCCTGCTTCGGCAGCCGGGAGTTTTGCTGGTTCGGATCCTGGGCGTGGACATGGCACGGCTCATCAAGCCATGCTTTGGCAGCGTCCCACATGGCACAACCAGAGGCACTCACAGCTAGAATGTACAACTATGTACCAGAGGACTTTGGGGAGAAGAAGAAGAAGAAAAAAGGAAGATTAGCAACAGATGTTAGCTCGGGTGCCAATCTTTAAGAAAAAAAGAATTATCAGATGGCACCGCTGCTCCTGGAGTTCTCTAATGGGAGCAAGTGGGGGTGGAAAGTGTGCGTGTAGACTGTGCGTCCAGGAAGACTTGGGTTCCTGTCTCCTTCTTGTCATCTGACTAGTTACAGAAACTGAGCTAGCCTCTTACTTCTCTGATATCCCAGTTCCTTGCTTTTCAGGTGGGAATGGTACTAGGGTCAACCAGAAGGACTAGAAGAGGTCACAAGATATCTAAACTAATAATGATACAAGCTAATATTTATTGAGCACTTACATGTCGCAGGCACAAAAGTATGTGTTTGATATGCATTACCTGAGGACAGCCCTCTGAATCAGGGATCACTGTTGTCTCTATTTTACAGGCTGGGAGACTGAGAGCTAAGAAGGAGGAATTATTTGCCCATGACACTACAGCTGAACCTCCTGTCTATCCGAAGTTAAAGATGAAACTTTTGGCCATTAAGTTGTCTTCTCTCTTCACGGGTAAACAATCTCCAGCAACACTCACTCATCCCAGGGAAGATGGGCATCTCAGGATCCCCTGGTGAGGGCCTAGCTGGGCTCTGGGTCATGGGAAGTTCCCACTAGAGGTGGTCTGGCTTTGAGCATGCTGGCTCCAGGTTGTCTTAACAATAGTTTCTCTTTGCACCTGCTAATCAGCTCCCCTGGCCCCAGAATAGGTACAGGGTGTGGTTGTGTTTTTCGAGAATCTGAAAAGCGCAAATCTGAAATTGTGATAGATAATGTAGGAATAGTCTTAGTTTATGCACAGATTTTGAAATAATGCAAACCCTACTTTACATTTCCTCCTCCAGAGAATTAATCTTGAATTGTGCTAGTTTTGAATTACGTGAGGCCTTCGGGAATAGGCCTACATCCCTGGCAAGAAAATTAATCACCCTATAAATGACTTAACCCGCCTCTCAGGGCTTGGTGGTGGAGACTGAAAGCAAGAATGCAAATTAAATGACTCATATCGGCATCCACAATGCCTGAGCTCCCTCCGCTGCCCTTCTGTTCTAATGACTCTCCTTCTCCTAAACTGGCCTCCTCGCTCCCTGCTTCACCCTTCCTGCTACTTGCTGGTTTCCAGACTCTTTCTGGGGCCTTTTGTCAAATGCCACTTCAAGAATCCCCCAAAACTGAATTCACCCCACGATGCAGGGCAGTGTGCTCCTGGTTCTGCCTCCATTTTCTCATCAAGTGGGGTGCAGACACAGGGCATGCCGGGAACGTATTCCTCTCACTGTAGGTAGTCTCAGATTGGCGCCTCATAGAATGTGGGTCCACGTGGCTGAGTCTTCAGCTTTTGGTTGTTTTTTTTTTTAAACTAGAATGGGTAGGTTTATGAGAATTTGCAGATGTGTACAATACTGTCTTGGCCATCCCCATGGCAACTTCAGGATGTGAGTTGGTGATTGCTGGTTTAATCTTTATCTTCCTCTCTTCCGCCACTGCAGAATCTAGACCGGGGATCCTTGACTCACAGAAACCACACTTTTCTTGCTAATCTGTTGTCTTCTTTCTCCTGCAGCCTCACTGCTAGGGAAAGGCTAAGATACAGGACTTTCTTTGATCTATTTCAAAGAAAGCCACTGTGGGAAAACCCGGTAGTGGTGGGTGATCTTGTGCATCACCGTCTTTTTCGAGTGAGGAAGTTGAGACCCAGAGGGCCAAAGTGGGAACCCATCTCTCTGCTCTCCTCTGCCTTCCCAGGATTCTTGCATTAATGATAGGAAATGGAGATTCTCGACTTGTTGAGACGTATCTGAAGAATCTTTAAGAAAACTTGTATTAGCTTGCTGGGGCTGCCCTAACAAAGTACCGCAGACCGGAGTGCCTTAAACTAGAGCCATTTATTTCCTTACGAGGAGGAAATTTCCTCATAAAGAGGCAGGAAGTCCAAGAGCAAGGTGTCAGCAGCGTTGGTTTCATTCTGGGGCCGCTCTCTTTGGCTTGTAGGTGAGGGTTTTCTCCCTTTGTCTTCCCATAATGCCCCTCTGTGCTGTCCATGTCCTGATCTCTTCCTATAATAACACCAGTCAGATTGGAATAGGGCCCACCCTGATGCCCGTGTTTCACCTTAATTACTGTTTTAAAGACTGTGTCCCCAAACACTGTCACATTCTGAGGCACTGGGAATTGGGACTTGACCATAGGAATTTTGGGAGGATGCGAGTCGTCCATAGCACTTCACCCTCTGCTCCCCCCACCAATTCATGTCCTCCTGCATGCACAATGCATTCATCCCTTCCCGGCCCTCAAGGTAGTAACCCGTTCCAGCATCAACCGGAAGTCCAAAATTTTCTTAAATACTACGTAAATCATTTATAGTTGAGACTCAAATTATAACTTATTCTGAGGCAAAATTCCTCTCTAGCTGTGAATGCATGAACCCAGACCAGTTATCTGTTTCCAAAATACAATAGGGAGCCAGGCATTGGATAGACATTCCCATTGCAAAAGAGAGAAATCAGAAAGGAGAAAGGGGTCACGGGGTCCAAGCACGTCCAACATCTAGCAGGCAAATTCCGTTAGATTTTAAGGCTGGAGAGTAATCCCTTCTGGCTCCAGGCTCTCTGTCTGCTGGGCTCACCAGGACAGCCTGGGGCCCACCCGGGAACTTCTGTGACGGTGTCGCATCACCTCCCACCATTGTCCTGGCAAAGGCCTACGGATTTCCTGAGAACTCGCCGTGTGGCAGAAACACTTCACATGTGTACATGACATTAAATTCTCACCGCACCCCTAGAGGGAAGCTCTGTGACCAAATGGCGGGGAGCCTCCCTTTGTCAGAGGAAGAAAGGAAGACGCAGAGAGGTCACGTTCCTTGGCCAGGGCACATAGCTTTCAGCGGAGGTGCTGGGATCTGAACCCAGACAATCCAACCCCAGAGCCCTTGCTCATCCGACCTCAGCATCCAGGTGAGGCTCCTGCTCACGAGCCTTCAATCGTCTCTGACCTGCTGCGTCAGCACCAAGTGTTTGTTGGTTTACTTGTTTGTTCCCCGCCCCCAGAAGGAGTTAGATGAAAGAGAAATCGTTGTCTTGCTCCAATCTACATTCTTGTAGCTCAGACAATGTCTGGCACATGATACACTCAACAAATATTTATTGATGATGAGTGAAAGCAGGGAGGCTGTGATCCCTCCTTTGCTTTGACTCACAGAAAGTCCTTCCATTCAGCCAATAATTGGTGTTCGTAAGTGGAATGTGCTTAAGAAGGAACACAAAGCCTTACAAGGTTGTATTATGCCATTTATAAGTGTCCAGTGATCCACTGCTGTGCTCTGACTCACGGAGCTGAAATAAACGATTTGCCTAAAAAAAAGAATTAACATTCATTCCGCCGGTAGAAGCTCTTAATTCTTGTTACACATGTCAGCATATTATGACTGGAAGCTGTCAGGTTCTAATGACTAAAATTTCGTTTTTCAGGCTTTTCATGTTGTTTGAGAACTATAGGTTAGAAATAATTCTGCAGCTAAGTTTCTTCCTCATCTGGTAAATTTAGCCATTTCTTTCCTTTCCATATCATTTTTTTAAAATATCCTTGTTTACATTAATACCTTGAGTAAACTAACTTCATGCTTCACTCAATAAACAGGGGGAAACAACTCAACAACCATCGTGCTTTTCTTCTGGAAGCTGCTGTCCATTTTATGGGATGTAATGTGATTTGGCAGTTGACAGATTCAATGCAAAATTATTTCTACTTGGCAGAGTGGATCAAAACATGGATTATTTTAAATAAAGAACCTTAGCACAATTTTTTAAAAAATGAAATATATTGTGTACCTTCGTATGGATAAACGACCTTGACATTGACTGTAACTTGTTTTATTATCCTTGAAATGGGAATTTGTTGACATGATATTCAATAAATAGAAATACTGCAATCCTTTTCACTTACCTCAGATACTATACCAAATAGGAATTATTGATCCTCCCGTTATTACACTTGTTTCTGAAATGCTACGTGGAGAACAGGGAAACCAAGTTCCAATTTAAGCTGTTAATAGATTGGTTGCAAAATTTATGTTGTCCATGTCCAACAAATCAAGAATAAAAGCTTATGAAAGGCTAGATCGTCTGCGTTGAATTACTCATTCTTTATTCTGTAAAAAGCCTTTAGCTAGAGAGTGACCAAAGAATTTTAAATCTCTCATTATCTATAAGTCATTGCTCAAAGTGTCCCTAAATGGGATTAAACAGTCGTCCCTCAGGTTCCCTCAGACGACTGGCCCTTCCACCCGCTCCTTGACTTAGATTAAGGCTAATCTTACTCTTTTAGGGAAGGGAAAGAGCTATCTTTCCTTGAATGACTTTCCAAGACTCGAGCATCTAATCCGTCATGGGAAATATTCCATGCAGCGATGACTTATTTCATCTCTTTGTCAAAGGATTTGGCTCGGGGACAAGCACGTCTGAGTGGACTTGATCACCATGTTGGCACCTCCATGCTGCGTGGTGACGCTGGCTCAGGAGGAGACCAGACATAAGCACCCTGCAGCAGCACAGGTGCTACTTCCTGCCTGGTGTGACTACAAGGGCAGGGCTGTGTGCTCTGCGTGCTTACTTCAAATACTCCGGGGGTTAATACAAAAATTCCATTCGCCCTGTTTCCCTATCTCCCTCCTTTTCCTTCCTTCTTTCCTTTCTTGGTTCTTGCTTTCAATTCATAAGCATTTATGGAGCATGCACCAAGTTCACGGCCAACATTGGAACACCCAGATGGATCTGGTTTCATGGTGCTCAACCGGTGTTGGTCTCCTGGGTTGCCCAGACCAGCCCGGGGATGGAGACAACAGCAGGGCATGACAACGTGGTTGGTGGGCAGTGTGCCCAGTGGGAAATGCCTCAGGCTAGGAATGAGGCTGGCCTGGCTGTGACCTCTTTCTCTCTCCTTGACCTTTGGAACCCTTAATTAAATTGTGAAGGAGTGAGTTTCACACAGTAGGCCCTCAATAACTGAGCACTATTATTACAAGAGTGTCTCAGAAGTATATACTATAGAGGCCTGGGGAAATGTGACCCCTTCACACGAGGGAGTCGGGGAAGGTTTCACAGGGGCGTGAGATGGTTGACCAGGTGCAGCGGACAACCGGACTATGGAAGACCCTGGGTAGAGTGTATTTCATGGGGAGAGAATGAAATGAAATGCAAATACAAATAAACCCATCTGAGAAGTCATGAAAACGTTGCCACAAATACCCGAAGGGACCAGGTGGATTCTACACAGGAAGATCACAGACGGGCCACCAGGGAAGCAATGAAATTTTAAGGACTGGAGGGTACTTGCCCATTGTTACTAAATCTGCTTCTTTCAAAAGTAGCCAGAAATCTGCTTTATGATGCAAAATCTCCAAATGTTTAAGGGGAGGCATCTATTTAAAAAAACCTAAAGACAGTGTGCAAGATAAACCAAATATATCTGCAGGCCACACAAGGGTTGTGGCCTGGCAAAGGTCTATTTCTTGTCTGGACATATAGATTTCATTTTTTCATTCCCAAAATTACTTGCCAGGGACCTATCAGCAATGAACTCAGTAAATGGTACCCTGGTTGGTGCTGATCACGGTGGGATTTGAATGCTAGCTCCAGAACCTAATTAGCTGGCTGACTTGGGGTGATTACTCAGCCTCAAGTATAAAATGATGATTTTAGTACGTGCCTTGAATGCTGTTATGAAGCTTCAATGAGGGGGTGCAGGTGAAGCTCCTGGTATGGGTCTGGTGCACTGTGTGTGTCTCACAAAGCTTTCCCTTTCCTGGACAGTAGGAGAGTGAGTAAGAGGGAGCCGAGGTGTGGCCAGGTGTGTGAGAGCCAATAGCAGTTTGGAGGAGAGAACAATCTACACTGTTCACATGGGGTGACCTTGGGTCTGACTAGGGGAGACTTTGGGGGCTCCTCCTCAGCAAGGGTCTGAAATGGGGCGTGGCCAGTCTATAAAGAATAGCTTTAGGGTCTTGGCAGGGTGGGGAGTGGGTGATCCGCTGGGACCCATTCCAGGGCGGCCTCGTTTCTTCACACACCTACAAGCCTCGGAGACTTGGGTTTCAGATTCTGATGTGACAGGAAGGCAAGTCTCTGGGGAGATGCCCACCAGTCCAGCAGGGGCGGTTTGGCATTGGCGTTGTGATCCTGGATGCCCAGGGTGGCCTCTCACTTCAGTTGGCATCATGCTGACAAACATTTGGCATGTGTAAAGTTAGGTTTTAAAAACGAGTTCCCTGTTTGTTTTATTTACAAAATAAATCGTGCCCATTGCAGCAAATCTGGAAAACATGGACAAAGGCAGAGAAGAACACAAAAGTCACCTCTCGCCTTCCCCTTAGCATGTGCATCGTGACCCTGACAATGTTTTCTTGCATTTCCGGGTCATTTATGTTTAGATGGACCATTTTGTGGCCTGGTTCAACATGACGTCGCTGTTAGAAGAAACATCTGTCTGACATTTGAAAAACAAATGGTAGAGACTTTCAAACGTTTGGCTTCCATCTGTCTCCCCAGGGTCCCCCTCTGCTGCCCCTTGCTCTCTCCCACCCCTGCCCTCTCCCCTTCCAACCTCCCCAAAACTGGATTGCAAACCTAGGTCATTTGATTCTCTTCATTTTCTCCCCATTCTCTTCTTTCTTGCAGCTTTTTTTTTTTTCTTTTCAAGTAGTCACTCTCTGTTAGAGTTGCCGGATGAAATATAAGATGCCCAGTTAAATTTGAGTCTCAGTTACACAATGAATAATTTCTTAGTGTGTCTCATTGAACCTTTGGGATATACTTACACTAAAAACTTATTCACTGTGTATCCGAAATTCAAGTTCAACTGGGTGTTCTGTATTTTTCTTTGCTAAATCTGCAGGTAAATCGAACAAGCTGACTTTGACTTCTTTTGGCTTATATTGCTACAATGAGGTCCAGGTATAAAGAAATTGAGCTATAAAAGTCAGAATGTCCTCTGGAGGGCTTGGCTGGACTGGGCTGGAAGGGGAGCAAACCAACACATTTCTTTTTTCTTATATACGTGTGTGTGTGTATACATATATTCATGTATGTTTATTTTATGAGTGTTGGCTCTTATTGTGTGTATATGTGTGCATGCACATGCATATACATGTGTCTACATGCATCATCCTTTTTTTTCCAATAACAGCACATTATTAGCATTTTTCTTACAGCATTACGTATTTTGGGGGCAATATTATTTTTTAAAAATCACCTAAAATGTAATTATATGAATGTAAGCTTACTCTAACTATTAAACATTTTCACCATCTCCATTTGTTTAAATTATAGTTAATGCTGCATTAAACATTCCTGTAAATATATCTTTATCTGAAGATTTGATTATTCCTAGAGATAGTTTTGTAGGACTGAAGTTATTGAGTAAAAAGTGGACAAAGAGTTTAAGCTTCTTAAACATGTTATCTCTGGAAGTTTAGTTATTCTCCTTTTATTCAGGAAATATCGTTATTGATGGCTAGAACGCGCGGGACTGGGCTAGACAGACAGCAGGCGTTCCCTCCTGGAGCACAGACTCTGGAGGGCTTCCCTTAATAAAGGTCCCTGCCTCCCCACACTTCTCCAAAGTAACCAAGGACAAAAGGCCAGCTCCTCATTGCTTTAACTTTCCGTTTTAAATTGCCAGCCTCGATGAATTGATTTCATGTATTTGGCTATTTACATATGGTTTTTGCTTTGAGTTGGTTATGCACTTTGCCCATTCTTTCTTTTGAGATATTTGTGTGTGTTAATTAATTTGTTTGATATCTTTATCTCTGAAGGCTATTAGTATTGTTTCTGACATATTTCTAGCAAACATTATTTCTTTTGCATTGCATTTTAATTTTGTGTATGATGGTATTTGATAGAGAAACCTTTAAAATTTTATACGGTCAGGTGTACTGAGAACTTTTGTTACGGGCTTTGTCATGAATTTTATGCTTGGGGAGTGTTTTTATTCATCCTGAATTTCAGTATCTGTCTGTATTTTCCAGAAGTCCTTCTTTTTATTGAATTTTTTTTTAAACTTTAAATATAATCTACCTGAGATGATTTGGGGTTTTTCCTTGTAAATCTGTCACTTATTGGGTCATCAATCTCTTTATAATTGGATTCTGATTACTCTTTTCTTATATATTAAGTTTATACACATGTTCTCACATACACTAGTCTGCTTCAGAACTCATTATTCTAATCTATTGCAAGCAAGATTCTAGCCTCACATTATTTCAATTGTCATTATGATGGTTTTATAATAGAGTCAGTTTAAAGTAGGGCATCTTCTCTTTACTTTTTCAAAAAATTTTTTGGTATTTTCATCTAAATCTTTCAAGTGAAATTTAAAACCATCCATGTACCCTCTTCCCCCTAAAATATAAACAAATGGAGATTTTGATTAGAATTGTGTTCAGTATAGATATTAATTTGGAAAAAATTGGCTGCATTATCTTTTTGATCTAAAATCAGTGTGGGCTGGAATTCTTGAGTGACCTTTGGGATAGTGTTGAGGAATTTCAACGAGGGATTAAAGGTGGCAGCCATGTGGGATAAATAAATGGAAAATTGGAGCAAAAGATGCCTAAAGAGAATTTTTAAGACTTTTTCTTTGTGTAATATAATATAAAACGGCTTTGGCATTTTTAAAGGCACACCAGTAAAGATACAGATTTTTTTCCAATTCTTTTGGATTGTTGTATTTGTGTTTCCTCTGAATGTGATTTGTGCTAAGATGGCTCATCCTATATCCTACCTTTATGCAGGATGCTTATCTTGTATCTGGTTAATTTATTGAATTGGCTTAAAGCTATGTATTTTTCTTTCAGTTAATTATGTAAGATTCCAGATATATTATCTAGTGATTTATAAAATTAATGATTGTGAATGATTAATGAATATGTTTCTTCTTTATGATATGTGCAACTTGTGTTTACTTTCCCTTCTCATAACATTGTCTGGAATATCAGAACAATGCTAAGTATGAATGGTTGGGGCTGGTGTCTCTGCCCCAGGCTTGATGTGAATGAGGCTATGTCTGGGATACAAGCATTACATATTATATTGACTGTTGTTTAAGAAGAAAATTCTTTAGGATATTCAATATCCTTCTAGTCTTTGAATGCTTTGAAAGACTTTTTTTTAAAGGAATAGGTGTTGAACTTAGGAAATTTATTTTGGTTCCTATAAAGATCATATTATGCATATAATTTTTCCAACTTTGTCGTCTTAATGTGGTTTGATAAATTAATTTAATGGATTGTTAATATTAAGCACTCCTCGCAGCCCTAGTAAAACATCTAGAATTCTCTTACTCTATGTTTGACTTAATTTAGCTAGTATTTGATTGAGGGTACTGTCTGTGTTCTCATGAGTAGTTTAGATATCTGGGGTTCTTTGTCCTGCCATTCATTGTCAGCTTTTGATCTGGATGTGAAGTATCTTTATAGCATGAATGGAAGATTTTTACATTATTATGTATGCTCTGATCAAATTATGCAAAATAATAATTACCCATTTCTTGAAGTTATAAAGAACTAGCAAAATTACTTGGCCTAGGGGTCTTTTGGGGAGATAATTATGTTGAAAATTCTTTTTTCATGTTTTCCCCATGGCTATAGGTTTTCTAAAATTTCCTAATTCTTCTTGGATTGGTTTTTGCTATTTTCAATTTCCCAGAAAATTATCCATTGTATTATGTTTTCAAATGTTTTTATATAGGGTTGTACATGCTATATTTTTATAATTTTTGTCTCATTTGAGACTGTATCTAATTTCTCATGTTCAATTTTGTATAGTTGTTTGTTTTTAACTTGGATGGTTTTTAATAGTGGCTTAATATTTTTATTTTCTTTCTAAATACCAGCTCTTATGATTATTTACTAATGCTGTTATATCAGTGTATAGTTGGTTAATGTCTGACTTTACTGTGTGTATTTCTTAGCTTCTTTTGTCCTTAGATCTGTCTTGCTCTTCTCGAGATGGTTTATTGTTTTTAAGTTACATACTTTGTGCAATGTGACTTTTTATGTTTTGAATTCTAATTTTTCTTACTATACTTATTGAAATGATTTGGACTTCACTCCATGTGTTGAGTTGCTGTTTAATAGTTTAGCAGCTGTGATCTACATGTAACACATTATTTGTCCCGAACCATAGTTTCTCTATCCTTGAATTATTTGTTCTGATTAATTACTCAGTCATTGCCAGTCTATCTTCAGATCATATTTTCTGGGATGAGGATGGTGGTAGTATACTTTCTTGCATAGCCAAATGGTTCTTTTTCCTTCACACACAATCCCTTGGCTGGGTATAAAATTCTTGAGTCATGCCATTTTCTTCTCAAAACTCATTAGACTCTGTTTCACTTGCCTCTTGATAAGAAATTTTGAAATCTGAGATTTGCCAATTTGAATTTTTTTTAGTAGGTAACCTCTTAATTCTACCATCAGCTCCCCAAGTTTGTAGGAAAAAATTTTATCCAGAGATTCAAAATTCCTTTAAGAAATGAGTTTCTTTAGACAATGCCTCTTTCTAATAATGTGAGCCCGTTTGAGGAAAAAACTCAGATATTTCCAATCTGAATTCTTCTGTATATATTTGACTAGCTTTTTAGCTCTGTTGGCCCTGGTCATGTCCTCTGAGATGCCAGCTTTCTGCACAGTGGGTCTTTGCTCTCTCTCTTCACATCTTCATCTCTCACATAATTTGTATCTCTCTGTCTTCTTTGGCTAAATCTGGGGTCAGCAAGCTTTTTCTGTAAAAGGCTAAATAAGGCTAAATGGCTAAGTATTTTCAGCTCTGTGGGCCTTGCACTCTTTGGGGCAACTACTCAACTCTGCCTCTGAAGCACACAAACCCACCACAGTCAATCCATAGACAAGCAAGTCTAGCCATGTTCCAATAAAACTTTATTTAAAAAAACAAGCCACAGGCCAGATCTGACGTCTGGGCTGTAGTTTGCTGCCCTCTGCTCTAAGTTCCTGGACGGCTTCTTTAGTTTGCTTTCTATGTTCTAATTTAACGTTCTGCTGTGTAGAGTCTGTTCTTTGGCTCCTCCAGTCAAGTGCCATCTGATGATCGACCACAGGCTTTGGATGGCTGAATTTAAGTCTCAGCTCTCCCACTTACTAGTGTTTTGAGTTGGGCAAGGTATTCAACAGCCGTGTGCCTCAGTCCCCTTGTCTGTCAGGTGAGCATGATGAAAGAGGCTACTTGGAGAGCTGTGACAAGAATTAACTGAGCTAAGAGATGTAAGGCGCTTAGAACAATGTCTGGGACATTGTAAACCTGTGGCAAATGTTAGCTATTATTCTTTTATAATTCCTTTCAGATCTCTTTTTAGATCTCAGACTACATTTGAACCTGCTATGTTAAAATGGTTTATTTCTTAGTACGCTTCACATTTTCTATGTTGTATTTTAATGAGAACGTAAAGTAGATGCATTCTAAAATTTCTTAAGTTTGCTGTAATGAATTCTTTTCTCAGGTATGCTTTTCATCTGCGTTTTTATAACACTGATTCTCATTTTTTATACTTTACTTGGGCATGGTTTGGTTTGTTTTATGTTCAGTGTTATTTGAGTAAGAATTGAGCTTTTCCTCACTGTTATTCCTGCCATTTCCAAAATAATCCTCTTGGATCTTAGTTCTAAGGCCACATTGCCATGCAAAGCCTGTTGCCAAATTTCAGGTGAAGAGGTGGAAAATGATGGACCCAGCCTCTGCTTGGTCTCATTAGGATTTTACCCCACCCTGTCCCAGTTTTTTTTGTTCTGGGATTATTTGAGAAAACTATGACTCTTCTTATTTTGACATATACAGAATTATATTCTTTAAAATTCATTGCTCCTGGTGCTGGTCCTAGATTTCTTTGAGCTTCTGCTTACTTCATATCTTAGCATGCACTATCCTCTTACGTTTGAGTTCTATTCCTGCACAGTAGCTGGTCATAGGGAATTCTAGTCTTCCATATGGCTGCAAAAGAGGAGGGTACTGATGAGCAGAAATGAGAGTGAATGGTGGTTCTCAGTGTCTCACAAAGTACTCAGCAGAGCAGGGGTCATCACCAGGTGTTGTATTCAGTGGTGGAGTCTCCAAGATGCTAGAGAAGGGATCAACAGATGATATACTTGGGAACTTTTTCCTGCCTCCTTCTTGCTGGCCATGTTGCTTTATTCAGAGTTAAGACAGCCACTGACCAATCTTTTGTTCACCTTTAAAGCAGAGAGTGAGAAATTTGTCTTTGAGGTAAGTTGGTTGTCAGGGCTATTGTGGCTTAGGGTGTTTTGGTTTTTACTTATGCATATTTCAATGGCAGTGGGGCCAGGCTTCCTTGGACAGAGCTCCATGACCACCAGGAAATTTCTTGAATGTGACTTTTGTTTTTAAGGAAGAGCAGCCATGAGCTAACATCTGTTGCCAATCTTCCTTATTTTTTTCCTCCCCAAAGCCCTAGTACATAGTTTTCATTCTACTCATTTAATAAAGCAATTCTATAAACACACAAATAAATATGACTTACTTATGTTAGTTGGAACATTACCATTTTTAGCAGTCAAAATATTAAACATCAGCAATTCTATATACTTTGATCTAATGTATTTTTGTGAATATTATTATCTAAACAAATGATTCTTACATATGAACAAATGATGTTTTCATATTATAAGTGATCTTTATCTGCATCACAACTTCTACAGATTAAAAAAAGAAAGAAAGAAAGAAAAGCACAAAATATCCTTCCATCTGTAGATGCTAGCAAATGACAAAAGGAGTAGCAATACAGGCAATATTTAATGAGCATCTCTGCTTGGGCCCTTCCACGCATAGTATTTTATTAAATCTTTACAATAACTCGAGTGTAAATACTCTCATCCCAACTTTCCCAACATAGTTGTATGTCCTAGCTGTAGGTGAATCTAGTTCTGCTGTGTGAGATGCCACTGTAGCATGGCTTGATGAGTGGTGTGTAGGTCCGTGCACAGTATCTGAACTGGCGAACCCTGGGCCACTGAAGTGGAGTGTGGGAACTTAATTACTCAGCCACAGGGCCAGCCCCTAGAATGTCATTTTTGATAAGACACAAAGTCTAATGGAAAGAGCATGCACTATGGTATCAAACATATCTAGATTAGAATGCTGATTCTGGCATGTAGCTGTGTTGCTTTGATCAAGTCATTTCACCTCTCTGTGATTGATTCTTCTTAAGTATGAAAGTTGGGATGAGAGTATTTACACTCGAGTTATTGTAAAGATTTAATAAAATACTATGCGTGGAAGGGCCCAAGCAGAGATGCTCATTAAATATTGCCCGTATTGCTACTCCTTTGGTCATTTGCTAGCATCTACAGATAGAAGGATATTTTGGGCTTTTCTTTCTTTCTTTTTTTAATCGGTAGAAGTTGTGATGCAGAAAAAGATCACTTATAATATAGAAACATCATTTGTTCATATGTAAGAATCATTTGTTTAGATAAGAATATCCACAAAAATATATTAGATCAAACTATATAGAATTGCTGATGTTTGATATTTTGACCGCTAAAAATGGTAGTGTTCAAACTAACATGTCAGTCATATTTATTTGTGTGTTTATAGAATTGTTTTATTAAATGAATAAAATGACATGATTCACTTGAAAATCTGGAACACAGGGTTTTGCTGGACCTTAGACTGCCATATAAGTAGCATGGAGAAGAATTTGCTTTTGGAATTGACAGTGAGGATGAGTTCGGAAACTATGAAGCCCAGGGTGAATGCCTAATTCTTCTGAAATGAAGCTGCAGACATATCTCTTGGAGTCTGTGACTGAACGGACAAAACAAAACTTGCATTTGAATTTAGAATTCACTACTTAAGGGACCGGGGGATGCTGGGTGGTTCCTTCACAGCGCTAGCTTCTTAGTCCTCACTCATTCACTAAAGGGCACCTCTTCAGCTTACACCAAGGGCTGACTGAGAGAAGACATTTAGAGTTCTGGGTCAGTGCAGGTCTGTAGCAGGAGCTCAGTATATGGCAATGATGCTCTAGTGAAACGGGTTTTGTTGTTTGTAAGGACAGGGGCTTGGTAGAGAAAGAGGAGGAGGCATTTTAGTGTTGGAAACCACTCACAAAGTGAGAAAAAAAGTTGATGCTCAGCACTCGGGAAACAAACAAGAGGTCCAGGCACCGGAGTGGTAGAAGAGGTCACGACATTTTGACAATGGTGCATCCTATGACAGCAGGGTTGAGATGTGAGGTAGATAGCTTTTAAGGTGATTGCCAATGATCAGCACCTCCTGGTATTCACGTCCTTGTGCAAGATCCTCTTCTAGAGTGTGGGCTGGACCTGCTGACCCACTTCTAGCAGATAGAATATGACTAAAGTGATGGGACGTCACCTCTCAGATGAGATTATGAAAGACTGACTTCTGTTCCGTTTGCACTTTCCCTCTCTTGTCTTCTTACTTCCTTACTTGGCTGAGCCAAGCTGCCATGCTGGGAGCTACCCTGTGGAGAAGCCCACAGGACAAGGATCTGGGGACGACTTCCACCCAACAGCCAGGGCAGAGCTGAGGCCTTCAGTCCAACAGCCCCCAACGAATTGGGTCCAACTGTGTGAGTGGGCTTGGAAGCAGACTCCTCTCCCTTTGAGCCTCTGATGACTGCATTCGTTGCCTCCTGTGAAAGACCCTGAAGCAGAGAACCCGATGAAGACATATCCAGATCCCTGACCTACAGAAACTGTGAGATAGTAAACGTGGTTTCAAGTCATTGTGCTTTGGGATAATTTGTTATGCAGCTACAAATAATGAATCCAAAGTATCCATGGGAAAAATAAAGATCCTTCTGTGTGATATTGAGGTCTGGAGTGCCTTGTGTCAAGGCAGTAAGGGTACAGAGTGGCTTTGAGACCTTCCCATCGGCAGAGACCAGTCTGGCAAACAGCTGATGGTGGCTGGAAAAGGAGACTCACTGAATGGATCTTCCTCAGACTTGGATTTCAAGATCTGGCAAATAAAGTAAATGAGAACAGATCAATGCTGACCGGTGTGGGGACCCAGGAGTTTGTAACCCCATTTCCACCATGATGGACCCTGAGACTACTCCCCTCTGGGACACACAGCTGGAAAAACACAGCTCTGGGGGAGAAGAGGACAGTAGAATCTCATTTTGGAAATTATGCCTCTGAGAGCATAATTCTTTCAAGTCCGGCTAATCCCTCATCTCCTTCCACTTTTCTGGTTTGTCAGTTGCCTCTGTCCTCTGAATGACAGACTGTCCAGGTGTCACCGGCTCCACATGGAGACATGCCTGATTCCATCAATGTGCCCTCTACCATTTTTGTTGAGCATCACGTGCTAAACTTGCTTCTCAAATGGAAGCAGCCTCAGAAGCCTGTGGCATGGTGGAGAGGGCGTGGTCTTGGAGTCTGACCAGCCTGGGATCTGATCCTAGCCCTCATAGTTATGTCCCGGGCAGTCTTGAGGAATTCGCTTAATCTTTTGTGCCTGAGGATCTGAAAGTGGAAAATGGAGGAGAGAATACATACTTCATAGGGTGGTTCTGAAAATTAAACAAGATCCAGATCTTAGCACAAGAGCCCGGGACACAGTAATTGTTGGGTATCGATAACGGTGTGGTTGCCTCTATTACCCGTATCATTTTTATATGATGGTTTCCATGGAGGGCCCCAGGCAGGCACATGTGGAGTCATTCTGGTCCTCCTCTGGCTGATGGACGCTGCACTCCCAGGCTTCCACCTCGGAGCTGGCGCTCAGCCCACATGTCCAGCCCCGGGACAGACTAGGGCAGGGGGATGTCAGGTAGGAGAACCCACTGGGAGGCCTCGCTGTGTGACAGAGCCAGAGGCAGTGCCTGGGCTGTCACCAGTGCCTGGGGACACAGCCAAGGAGGTTTCGGCGGGGAGCCGGATGGGGCCAGCCCTCCTCCCAGTGGGCGCTTTGTGCCCGAGGCACAGCCCGGCTGCAGTGAACAGGGCTTTGCACGCTGTCACCGCCTGTCGCATGGGCCTGGTCAGCCGTGTCTGCACATCCACCTGAGAACCAGTCAGGGACCCTCCCTGGACTGAGGGGACATTGCACCTTCAGAGAGGGAATGAAGCCGGGGAAGAAGAGAAAAAAACACCAAAAAGGGAGAGGTGCGGGGTTTATTTTATTTGAAGATTGCACATCCTTTTCGTTAAGACGTAAATGGCAGTGGTGGATTCTTCTCTTGGCTTCTCCAGGAAGCTGTATGATCCCCCTGGCCAGGGCTCCCCAGCCGTGGGGGGCCAGGTAAGGAAGAGATGTACACTACCGCATCGAAAATACTGAGCACGCCTAAACTGGAGCGTTTATGAGGCAGAGTGCTTAGGCAACGGGCAGAGGGGCACTTGGACCATCACATTCCAGGGCAAATAAATCTGAGACCCTGGAACAGCCTAAAAGAGCGTAGCATGTATTCTCTCACTGCAGTCAAATTTCCAAGAATCTGGATAATGTTGATGGTGCCACGTGGTGACACTGCAAGAAATTCCTGTTCATCCCGGGTGCAATGATTATTACGGCAGCAAACACCCAGTCGAGGAAGTTAGGCCCCGACCCTGGAGACTAGTCGACGATCGCCTGTAGCATATTGTTACACTCCACTGGCATCCTAACTAGACAGCTTTAGTTTTAGCATAAAATCCATATTCCAGCCCTTTATGGAGCAGAGAGGCAAACTCCAGTGCTGCCGTTGCAAGCATCAAACAGCATTAGAATGAATTAAGGAGATTAAAGACTCTCAGAGCCCTTGGAGTCCTTCTCCATCCCTCTATTTTCTCCAAGGAGCTGTTTTAAAGCCAGAGGGCAAATTGGAAAAAGGGAGTGGTAAGAATGCAAACCAGTCATGCCAACCTCACTCTGCAACCGACGTCTGATTCTTCTCCACGCGCGAATTTAGTTGGGGGAGAGGTCTTTAAAAGACACCCAGAGACAGGGGCACAGATATGTTTGGAGTTGCACAGTGTGGTCTCTTCAAAGGTGGGCACACGCGTTGACAGCCATCCTTGCCCCTTGATGGATGGAAAGTCCTCCTTCGGTCCGGCGGTGTGACAGAACCCGAGGAGGGCGTCAGATGTGTGCACTCTGGTGTTTGGAATTTAAGTAAAATCTGTAATTTTCCCCCTGCATTTCCTCAGAGAAATTAGCTATTCTATTCACTGCATAAATTTTCAGGTTTTGCTAGCACGACACTCAGGGTGTTGAATTTTTTATGACAAAAATGCTGTAATAATTGTTGAACAGATGTAAGTGTTGGAGACCCGGCTCTGGCAGACCTCACGAAACCTCGATTAGCAATTTAACCCTGTCGGCGCTTCTGTCCGCCCGCTGGGGAAGAGGAGCTGCAGCTTTGAATTGTTTCATTGGGATGTGCACAAAGGCAAAGAAAGAGTTTTCCGGAGGGGCGGGGAGGTCCTTTAATGAGCTCTTATGCCCAGCCAGGGAAGGAAGAACTCAGTGGATCCTAACCCTGAAATTACCACGTTACCAAGTTGTCTCGCTGGATGATTAATGAACTAATTGACGCGGAGGGACACTTGTCATTGATGAAGTGGCTTCCGAGCATAAGAGAGAACCAACAAAACAGCCTTTCTTGGGGAGCAGAGAAGTGACAGTCTATACCAGCTTCTGGGCTCCGCCCGGCGTAGGCCACCGGGCCCCCATTTACACCTCAAAGCAAAGTCACAGAGAGAGCTTCCTCTCTGCACGCAGTCTACACAGAAGGCAGCCATGGGGGACTTGCCGAGGACTTTGTCCACCGAGTGATGAAAGTATGCAAATGCCTCTGAATCAAAAGGTAAATCAAAAGAAAATGGCAGCCCACAAGACGAGGCGGTGGTGACAGCCCGTCAGCCGCGGAGCCACCCGACAGGCCTGGTGGCAGTGCGGAGGCTGCCAAGAGAACCGCCTGAGGAGGCTGCCACCGAGACAGATGTCACGGCGAGGAGAGCGCGCTTCCGTCGCTTTTGGCGGGGCCTGACGGAGCAGGAAGTGGTACTACATGTGCCACTTAGGAGAATAATGATACTAATGAAACAGGGAGTTGTTAAGAGGGAGAGGCCGGGGAGAGAGGCTGGCGAGAGAGGGAAAGAATGAAAAGGTCTTTCACAATATTTGGTAAAGGAGGAATTGAATTAACGGCCATCCTGAGACGAGTGTGCATATGTGTGTGTGTGTGCATGCATAAGTGTGTGCATGCACATACATCTTTGGTGTAAGGATTTAGTTTTCCTTAAGGGGCTTCAGCCATCTTGGGACATATTGTGGTGGAGAGCATGATAGTTCTGCCTTTTCAGAAGAGGAGGAGTAGCCACAAGGCAATGAGATCACTGG
Source organism: Equus przewalskii (assembly GCF_037783145.1). Taxonomy (NCBI): domain Eukaryota; kingdom Metazoa; phylum Chordata; class Mammalia; order Perissodactyla; family Equidae; genus Equus; species Equus przewalskii. The sequence continues at coordinate 39,220,360 of NC_091855.1, forward strand.
CCTTGGTTTTTAGATTTTCTTCCTGACTTTCCTAGGAATGGACTTTGTGTTTCTTGCGAAGATCTCATTACCCAATACGCAGGCAGAGCCCCAGCTGAGGGTGCAGGCAGAGCAGGAGAGATGGAGGCAGGGCCAGGAGAGTCTCCATATCTGCTTCACTGTGCCGGCCCTGTGATGTCAATAGATGGGTGGGGAACTTCAGCACAGGGGCCCAGAAGTTCCGAGGATATTCAGATCCCAAGTACTGAAAATAACCCAGGCTCCCTTTCATGGACATTTCAAACTAAAGTTAATATGCAATCAAAACAGCCAGAATGTCGAACATAATAACCCTGATATGTTTTTTAAACATCAAAATCTTCTAAAAATTGCTTCTGACTTTGGGGAGAGGCATCTCTGTGTGTCTGTGTTCTAGAAGGAGCTGTTTGGTCTGTATGTGGGGAACCCAATCTCAGAATGTGTATGAAAAATAAACTTTGTTTTTCAAGGTCTAAGACAATTAACTTTCATCTAGGAAGTAATTATAGATAGGCTTTTATTCATAAATGTATGACATTGGCTACAAAATATAACATATTGGTTTGACCATAAGAAATCCAATTTCTAAAATCTCAAAAAAAAGACACAAAAGCATGTGAGAGGAAGGCAGTCAGTGTAAGGAAGAGCCTCAATACATAGTGATCAAGTGCTTGGAGGCGAGAGAACTTTGCCCTTCATCTTTGTTTCCACCATCTCTACCTCAAGCTCCATTTATAGGCAGGGCGTCTGCTGGTTTTGCAGTGTGGGAACAATTCTGATGTCTCCTCCAGTATCTAATTTTTGCATGTACTTCCAGAGGAATTGTCTGTCCAGCCAGACAATTGTTGAAAACTCTCATAGGTATAACTATGTGATGAGTCCTTCAGGGCAGCAAGAACTGGGCATGGCCCAGCCTGGTGGGGAGTGAGCAGGGAGCCCTTGGGTGAGAATCTGTCCTGAGTCCAACTAAAGCCTTCACCCATGTGATCCTTAGCGTCTCAAAGGCTTAATTTCACTATCTAGAAAACGCCATGATTACCCTCCCCACGGAGGTGTGGCCAGGATTACAGGATGTAGAAAGCTCACATTGCAGTGGGCTTTGTGATGAGTGCTTCGTAAATACATGTTGTACTGAGTGTCACAAAACAATTAGGTGCTAGTAATTGAACCCACAGTATGGGTTCTACTTAGAATTCATTGTACACTTAATTTAACTATAATTATATACCTTCAATTGTAAATTATATGCAGCGGGATTTTGACATTTACTTCTAATATCATCTCACTAAGAGTTGCTATCTGAGAGAATTGTCTCTTTTCTGGTCCAGTCCAGATGTTTCTCTCTTTTTCATCCATGATCTGCTGGCCCTCTTCACTGTGCACTTTTGTTTTGGGTTTCATGTACTGTACATCAGTCTATGCTTGGATAACCTTTTTTTTTTTTTTTTTTTTTTTTTTGCCCAGAGCAGAATATCCTCAATCTACAATTATTCAATTCAGAGTTCAAACATTGCCCTCCTCAAATATCTGAAGAAGAAGATTGCTTTCTTCCAATGCCCTCTGTCCTGATTCATGACCCTCATTTCTAGATTGCCATTATTTTATTTAATGCATTCCTACAGTAAACCGCCTCATGTTCTTGGCCGACTAGGATGGGGCCCAAATTCATAATAATTATCATAAATCTCTCTATCTCTTGAGTTCATGCCACAGGGCAGGCATTGTGTTGGGCTTTTCATACATATTTGGTTCATGCCGTGTCTTTGAGGTGGATACCATTTATTTTCTCCCATTATCCTTTCCCCTGCCTTCTTCTTGCCAATAGAAACCCATTTTGCAATGGCATCAAAGTATATAGCTAAAGGTTCATTTTGCCAGGCTCCCTTGCTACTAGAGTACACAAGTAACAAAGTTCTAGCCAACGAGATACAAGAAGACCGCCAGGAGTCTCTAAGAAAGCTTTTGCTGTCCTGGTAAGAGAGGACAGACCTGGTTAGGGCAGCTCTGTACCTTCTTTTTGCCTTGAACAGTGCTGTGATTCTGGAAGATCCATACCCATCTTGCAGCCATTAAATGATGAACCAATGCACCAAGGATGGCCAGGTGCAAGAAGAGAAGACATCTGGCTTGGCTTGCTGTGGTTAAGCTACTGCATCAGCCTGGGGCTTCCCGCTTCAAGTCTTCTTAGATGAGAAAAAGAAAATCCTCTTTGCTTAAGTAAGTGTAACTTAGTTTTTCCATTACTTGCGGTTGAAAGTATTTCTGATTTCATGTTAATATTTCTCTTTTTCAGATGAGGAAAACAAAAGCTCAGAGAGCATATTTGAATCAGCAAGAAGGAGCTTAGAAAAGCTTCAATGTCTCTGTGCTCCTGCTTGGCTGCAGGGCCCATGCACTGGGCAGATGAAAGACGGCCACATCTTTTTAGATGCTCCTCCCACCAAGAGTTCCCTCTCTTTGGACTCTGCTTTGGTTCTGTAACTACTCTGAGGTAAAGAACATGGCAGAAGTGGTGCTCAGGACTTAAAGTCTGGCAGTATCCACTTCCTGTCTTTTGGAACACTCTCCTTTAAAGGTCTAAGCCATGTAAGAAGTCTGACTCTTCTGTGACCACCATGCTAGAAAGGCCACATGTTGGCATTCTGGTCAACAGTTCAACTACCCCAACCAGACAGCGTGTCACTGTGTGAGTGAAGCCATCTTGGATCTTCAGACCAGCCCCTTGATCCATGAATACCGTTGAGTGATCACTGTCAACACCATTGGAGCAGAAGAGTCAGCCAGCTGAGCCCTATCCAAATTCCTGACCACAAAATCATGAGGTATGAGTGCTGTTTTAAGC